>NW_011494766.1:769017-812933 GCF_000754665.1 Bison bison bison | reverse complement strand
CCATCTGGAACACACAGAAATTCAGAGTTGGGTAGAGCAGAGAGGGGTTAGGGAGGAGACACAGGCGACCTGGTGTAGAAAAAGGAGAGTCCAAAAGGGGAGGGAGCAGTCAAGCCAGTAATCTCGCTCCCAAGTAAAAATGGGTACTGAAGATTGGGTTCTTAAAGGTACAAAATTGATAACAAATAACAAAAGCAAAAATTAAAAATCTAGAGTAGATTTTGGAACTTCAAAAATACAATGTTAAAGAAAAGAAGAAGAAAAAAGAAAGAGAAAAAAAAGTAACAAAAATTATAAAAATATATATATATATGAAGTTTGCTTTAAAAAAAATAGGGTCTTTTTTTTTTGCAAAGTAATAGTAGGTTATACAAGTGAAAATTAAAGGAGTAATAGAGGACTTAAAATTTTTTTTAATTAAAAAAAAAAAGAAAGAATGATTGTAAAAATAGTAAAAATATATCTAGGACTTTCTCTGGTGTTGTTGTGGGTATTGTGGGGTCAGTTCATTTTTGGCTAGTTCCTTGGTCCAGCTTATATTTCTCAAGATCTTTAGGCCCCTTCCTATGTAGTCAGTACTAACGACAGGGTTTTAATCTATTGCACCTGTCACTTCCAAGGTGGTTCCCTCTGTTTTAGCTTCTTCTGTTTGCTGGTCTCTTCAGTGTCTGATTTCTGCCCTGACACAAAGGGGACGGTGGTGGACACTTTTATTTATTTTTTTTAAGGCTCACTTGTTCAGTCGCACTGTGGGGAGGGAGGGACGCTGCAAACAAATAATACTGGCGTGTGCTCGAAGTGCCTCAGCCACACTGGGCCTGCCCCTGATCGCGGCGTGTGTACCCTCCCTGCCCACACTGCTCAGGCTCTAGGTTGCTCCGCCAGGAACCATCCGAGGCTGGCCCTGGGCTGCAAGCACCTCCCAGGTCTAAGCCGCTCAGGTTCAGGCACTCAGGTAGTCCTCAGAAGCGCAGACTCTGTTGGGCCTGCGTTTTTTGCCCTTCCCAGGTCCAAGCAGCTCAGGTGATGAGGTATTTGGCGAGCGTGGTCGCTGCGACTTATCGCCTCCCCGCCGCTCGGTTTTCTGGGTGTACAACCGGCGCACCTTCTCAGGCGGATGTTGACCATCCAGAACCCAAGAAGTCTTAGTTAGCAAAGAAGCCTGCTTACAGTTTTGTAGATTATGTCTCTCTGGGGCTGCGATTGCCCTCTTCCGGCTCTGGCTGCCTGTCACCAGAGGGGGATGGTCTGCAGACGGCTATATCTGTTCAGTCTTTTGTTCTGTGCGCAGGCCTCGAGGTGTCTTAGGTTAGGGCTGGCTTTTCGCGTGGTAGTTATCCCACAGTCTGGTTTGCTACCCCAAGTTAGTTCACCTAGATACCCCTTGGGGCATTCAGGCCAGATCCTTACTCTAAGCAATGCAGCCCGCGCTTCCCTGCCCAGCCCCTGCTTGCTAGTGGTGGGTCCAGGTGTCTGTGCTGCTTCTCTGCTGGGGGAGTTACCATTGGGCACGTAATCTGTGGGTTTTAATTATTTATTTATTTTTCTTCCCTGTTATGTTGCCCTCTGTGCTTCCAAGGCTCGGCACAGACTTGGCAGTGAGAGTGTTTCCTGGGGTTTGGAAACTTCTCTTTAAGACTCCCTTCCCAGGATGGAGCTCCGTCCCTCCCTCTTTTGTCTCTTTTTTTGTCTTTTATATTTTTTCCTATCTCCTTTCGAAGACAATGGGCTACTTTTCTGGGTGACTGATGTCCTCTGCTGGCATTCAGAAGTTGTTCTGTGGAATTTACTCAGCGTTTAAATGTTCTTTTGATGAATTTGTGGGGGAGAAAGTGGTCTCCCTGTCCTATTCCTCCGCCATCTTAGCTCCTTCCCCTAGATTTTCTCCTAATTTTGCAATTTACATTTGGGTCTACAATCTACTTTGCATTAATTTTGTGAAAAGTATGTGTCTAGATTTTTTTTTTTTTTGCATGTTATGTCCAGTTGTCCCATCACTGTTTGTCCAAAAGACTGTCTTTTCTCCATTGTATTGCTTTTGCTCCTGTGTCAAAGATCAGTTGCCTATATTAATGTGTCTGTTTCTGAGCTCTTTATTCTGTTCCAGTAATGTATTTGTCTATTCTTTCATTAATAGCACACTGTCTTGATTACTGTAACTTTATAGAAAATAAGGAATAATTTTATTATTCTGACCTTATTGTTTCTTTTTAATATTAAGTTGACTATTCTGCCTCCCCATATAACCTTTAGAATCAGTTTATCAATATCTGCAAAATAACTTTCTGAGATTTTGGTTAAGGTTGCAGTGAATCTATAGATCAATTTGAGGAGAACTAGTATCTTAATAATATCAAATCTTCTTATCCATAAACATGGAATTTCTGACTGTTTATATTTGGTTCTTTGATTTCTTTTGTCAGTGTTTTTTAATCTTCCTCATATCTATCTGGTACATATTTTGTTGGATTTATACCTAAGTGTTTAATTCTTCGTGGTGTTAGTATAAATGTGTTGTTTTTCATTTCAAATTCCACTTGTTCATTGCTAGTATGTAGGAAATTAATTTCCTTTTGTATTCTGATGTTGTATCCTGCTATCTTGTTATAACTTTTTAGTTCTATTACTTTTTCTGTTGATTTCAGTCTATTCATGAAACCATCAAAGCATCCTTCAAAAAAAAAAATCCTTCATTTCTGTTACAGTGTTTTGATCATTTGATCATTACAGCATTTCTTTTTCACTCTTTCTTTGAAAGAATATTCTTTCCCATATTTTAGCAAATATGTCATTCCATTTTTTCCTTGGATTTTATCACTTATTTTGAGAAGTCACATTTCACCATTATCATTGCTTCACTGAAGGTAATATGTCATTTTTTTCTAGCAGTTCTAAAATATTCTCTTTCCTTTTTTACTTTTATTAGCAGTTTTACCATGATGTTTACCATGATATTTTCTTTGTATTTTTCTTCCCAGGAGTTTGTAGGACTTCTTGAATCTATTAGTATGATGTCATCTATTAGTTTTAGAAAACTCAGCCATCATTTCCTAACATATTGATGTCCTATTTTATTCTTTTCTATTTCTTTCTAAGATGCTATTCCACTTACATTAGACCTCTTCACCATGTCTTCTGTAGTGTATTAAAGGTGGCCAAATTCTTTGTTCTTCTTCCCAAAAAGGGATGGAATCTGTCTATTCCAGCCCTACCCACTTGAAATCTGTACTTGCTTTGTGATTTGATTTGACTAAGAGTACCTTATCCTTGCAACTTCCCTGGTGACTCAGTGGTAAAGAATCCGCCTGATAATACAGGAGACGCAGGTTCAGTCCCTGGGTTGGGAAGATCCCCTAGAGAAGGAAATGGCAACCCACTCCAGTATTCTTGCCTGGGAAATCCCATGGGCAGAAGAGCCTGGTGGGCTACAGTCCATGGAGTCACAACAGATTCAGATATGACTTAGTGTCTAAACAACAACACCTTATCCTGGTAGTAAGTGGTACTCAAAGTACAATATCTGAATAAGCATTGTCAGCATTACATAGACCTTGTGTAAAATGTTTATTTTTTTTTCTTATCCCAGACTTAATAAGTTAGAAACTCTGGAGAGAGGGCTCAGTGAGTATTTTTGAAAAATCCACAAGGTGACTCTGATGCATGCTAAAGTCTTAGAATGTCTGTCCTAGGCAGTAGTGATTGGTCTAAGAGGTGTCAGATGAACAAACGGCGTTTGAGTGCTTTCCTATGACTTGTATGAACTCTAGAAGGAAGAAGCTCCCTTTTCCTGATGGCATTGCTAAGGTGGTATGATGTAACCCTGGAGCTGTTGACAGCCACTGTCTTTCCCTTTGCAGTAGAAGTCCCTGTGTGTAGGACAGCATGAAACTGACACATAAGTAAAATAATGTCAAGACAACTTTGTCAGAACCCTGACTCCAACTGTATCTGAAGCTCCAGACCAACCCTTGACTTAATTATGTGAACTTTTTTTTTTCTCAAGCTGATTTGATTTGGTTTGTGTATTACAATTAAAGAATCGTGGCTAATACACAAGTAAACACCCACTTCTTTTTTCAAATGATATCCCATGTAAAGCCCCTAAAGTATAAAATAGATAATTAGAGGTCTGTTCTGAATGGAACAGAAATAGAATCCCTCAAATCTTACCTTATGGCTTTTCCCAGGCCTCCCTCACCAACTCCTAGAGACTCTAAGGAGAACAACCCTAAGGCGACATAGATTAAAGCCCACTTGTAGTAGACCTTTTCATGGCCTGTGACACAACCCCTAATTCAACTTGATTTCAACTATAGCTGTAATGGCAAATTTGCTTTTTGTGGCCCAAATCAAGCATCCTGCTTGTCTGTCTGCCTTTCTGTGTCAGGGATTCTGTCAAGTCACTTGGTTTGCTTAGCATAGATATAGGCAGCCTGAGAATTTAGGCAAACTTATGCAAACCATTGGCACCCCACTCCAGTACTCTTGCCTGGAAAATCCTATGGACGGAGGAGCCTGGTAGGCTGCAGTCCATGGGGTCGCGAAGAGTCGGACACGACTGAGCGACTTCACTTTCACTTTTCACTTTCATGCATTGGAGAAGGAAATGGCAACCCACTCCAGTGTTCTTGCCTGGAGAATCCCAGGGACGGGGGAGCCTGGTGGGCTGCCATCTGTGGGGTCGCACAGAGTCGGACACGACTGAAGCGACTTAGCGAGCGAGCGAGCAATGCAAACCAGGGATGATACATAAGTTCCCTAGCTTTCCATCCTGTGCAGTCACATTTCTTCGGCACAATCTCTAATTTTAGAGAGTCTCCCATGGGAATGGACCCTAGGAGTCCACAGTAGTATCAAAATCAGTGCTGCATTTTTTCCCTCCTTCTCTGCCTCCTCTTCCTGTTTCTTGGCTCCTATTTTTTGTGTTTACTTCCAAAATACACCACCTACATTCAGTCCTTTTCTCATGCTAGTCTTTGGGGAAAACCGTAAGTAAGAAATCAAGTTAGGACATAAGGTTTTGAATTCCAGCTGTGTGGGTTAGGTTGTGATTCAGGTCTAATCATTTCTTTTCTCTAGGCCTTAGTTGTGTCATTTGTAAAATAATGAAGGTGAATTAGCTGCTCACTTACTTTTCTCTAGCTCTGAATTTTTCAGAGAAGGCAATGGCACCCCACTCCAGTACTCTTGCCTGGAAAATCCTATGGACAGAGGAGCCTGGTAGGCTGCAGTCCATGGGGTCTTGAAGAGTCAGACACGACTGAGCGACTTCACTTTCACTTTTCACTTTCATGCATTGGAGAAGGAAATGGCAACCCACTCCAGTGTTCTTGCCTGGAGAATCCCAGGGATGGGGGAGCCTGGTGGGCTGCTGTCTATGGGGTCGCACAGAGTGGGACACGACTGAAGCAACTTAGCAGCAGCAGCTCTGAATTTTTAGGTTCCTTCTGGCTCTGACTTTCATGTAACTCTATGTACTGTTTTAGAAACTCAACAATTACACCTGAAACTAGAATGATGAAGATGGTCAATCTGAATAGACAGATCTTTGTGGGTTTTACCTCTTTTCTAAACAGTATATCTATTTTTTCCCATTTCCCCTCCCAGAAGTATCTCGATGATCTGATTCACCCTTGATTGGTCTTTGTAAGATATAGACCCAGAAAAACAATCATAAATACTCAGACCCAAGCAAACTATATATAGGTTTTTTTGACAGCCCAGAAGCTCTCAAAACTACTGACATTCAGAGCCTTATGGCTATATAGGAAATAAAGACTGAACATAAAAGCAAGTATAAGCTGAATATGATCAACTATCTTGATGGCTAAATGAAGCATAATAGCCTAAGTACTTTAGGGCTGGAGCCAAAAATACTTAACAAAAAATGGCTTCAATTTCATATTGATTTAAAAAAAATGAAACGTTACACCTGGGGATCCAGCTGTGGATTTCAACCTACTTTTCCTTGTAATTTGAGACAAATTGAAGTCTATGATAATGAACATAATCAAGAAGGGAAAACCTATTCTTTCCTTCTTTCAGCAACTAGAAATGATCAATTTGAAACTTTATTGTTGTTGCTTTTACACAGTGGTAGCTTCCAGTGGGCCTTAATATAATGATTGTGTTGATTCCCCTTGAGGAAAAAAAGGAAGTGAAAAGACACTTGGTGTTTTAAAAGGAAGCAGGAAGAGTGTGGAGGATATGGCACAGAGGAGATTCCTACAGACTATTGTCAGGTGAGAGGTTTCCTCATGCTCATCAATGACTTCCCTCAGCACAGCTGGTCTTATCCAAGAAGAGGGAAAGCAGCTCCCTACAGATGTTGAACCCCTTCATAAGGGGTTCATGAAGGGCTCCTGTCTTTCAGCATGCTTTCTCCACTTGGTCCTTGGTGTGTGAAATTTCTTTCAAGTCAGAGCACTTCCTTTGCCACAGAAAGAAATATTTTAGTGGAAAACACCTTTTTGAAGAGGTAGTGGATAGAGTTGGGAGTCAGGAGACAGAACCTTTGCTTCTGCTCTGTAGACAGTTGGCTCTGTGAACTCGAATAGGTCACTTAACCTTTCTGTGGCTTGGTCTTCACACCTGTAAACTGAGTGTGTTCAGAAAAGATGATCTCTGTCATCCTTTGCAGCTCCAAAATTTGGATTATTGTCTCCCTGGTACGGAAGAAGGTCATAGAACTCTGCTGTCTGCAAGGTATTAATGTGAAAGATGGAGGAAGTCATCAGGGATGCTAATGCTTTGTTAATTACACCAACAGCTAAGTTACATTATCACTGCTCAATGCCGTGTCATTGCCAAGAGGGCATCCAATGCTGTTATCTTCAGAGCTTGCAACATTTTCCAAAAGTGACAATGTGTCACAGATCTCATCAGTATCACTTTGAATATGGACTCATATCAGAACTTATCTTTAGTTGATTCTGAAAATTCATCATTCTATAGCATGCTCTTTGTACATTGGAAATGATTTGATGATTTAAAAAAAACTTTTATAATCCCTGATATTTTATTAAAAGCTTCTTTAATTCTTCTTTATACCTATGACTCCCAATCTTTCTGGTGAAATGTGACCACCCTCAAATCAAGAGCAGTTGGAAATTCATCTCAACTCTGAGGACAACGGATTTAGAGCAATTTGGACCTAATATGTAGACCACTTACATTTAAATGCTGCAACTTTTCAGCTCTAGTTATAGAATTCCTCCTTGTAATTCTCCACAGGAGTAATAGTCAAATTTCCTGCAGCTTATTCTTATCGAATAGGGGATTGAGATGCAGTTTACTTAAACCTACTGTGGAAAGTTACTGTGGGAAAATATTCAAGTTTCCAGGAATTTTTCCTTCTTCTTATGTCCATTTTAAATGAAATGATGTAACATATACTTTGCAGGTATTAATAGGACAATAAGAAGAGCCATAAAATACAATAGACCACACCTTTCTTGGTAGTTATAGTACATCTGCTGGTAACACTACCAAGAAACATACATGAGGTTCCTGTCCAAAAGATTTTTTTCCTTGTATGAGAACAATATATACATCTTTACTTCTTTTGTAACACTGAATGCCAAATTCCAACAAGAAAATGGGAAATAATAGTGTAGTCACGCAGAAGATAACTAATGAACATGACCAAAGTCCAGTTGACATTATCCATACCAAATTATTTTATTGAGAAAAATTCCTTTTAACAATAGGAAAAGCAGTGGGCTATGCATTTCTTCTTCAATAGAAACCTACTCAGCTCTTATTTAATTACCTTAGACAACTTTCTTCTCAGAAACAACAGCATTATAATGAATGTACCATTAGGCAGCAGCCAGATTTATTTCTGGAAACAGAGACGTTTGAAATCTACAGTAAGTAGGAAGTTTCTGTAAGCAGAGAACAAAAATGGCTGAGAGAACTTACTAATGTAGAGCACGCCATTTGATCTCTTATAATTGTATACTACTTGCTAAAAATTCAAAACTGAGATGGTAAGAGAAGAGGAAACAGCATGGGAGGAGACAGATAAAATTCTTGGGTTTCTAGAAACAACTTGAGTTATTTCTGTTCTGCAGCTTATTCCTTTGAATGATATACAACATTATGGCTCAGTTGGTATTCAGATTATGGGACAACTGGATTCTAGTTGTGAGCTCATCACAGGGTGATCATCTTAGTATGATACTATCATTGTGAAGCTATTACCTGGTTAAATAAGTCTTGCCTGACATCTCTGATTTGGCAGGATAAATTATTGAGATATTAGTTTATATTTTGTTTTGACTGATACAAAAGAATCAGAATGATTGGGAGCTGTATGTGTGATATTTCAAAATTTTGGTCTCTCTTTTCAGAAGGTATATGTGTGCATGTTTAGCCATGTCCATCTCTTTGCAACCCCATGTATGGTAACCCACCAGGCTCCTCTGTTTATGGAATTTTCCAGGCAGAAATACTGGATGGGTTGTCATTTCCTACTCCAGGGAATCTTACCAACCCAGGGATTGAACTCACATCTCCCACAGTGGCAGGCAGATTCTATACTACTGTGCCACCTGAGAAGCCCCTTGTATAAGATGCCCAAGTCTTATTTTATTATTCTTCCTCTCAGGGACATTTATTAGGCCCAGTACAGAGGCTACTTGAAGTTAGTTTTTCTACTTGGTTTTTATGATTCTCATTGATAAGGGGCAGAACAAAGAGAGAGATGAGAACTTCCCTGGAATGGGAATGAGGCAGATGATGATGGGTCCAAGTATATCAGAGACCAGTACCCTGAAGTTTAGTAGCAAGCCAGGTGGTGGGATCTCAGAAGGTGATGGTGGTGTGTCCAGACTGTGGAATCTATAGGTAAGCTGGTCAACGGTGATTATTTTTTCCTAGACTCACTTCCCCCATATTACCTCCTTGACTTGACCCAGGTATCACATTGGAACCTGGAAAGACATCTAGAGAATGAGACAGAGGGTAGGGAGAATGGCCCTAATTGTTGTGATCGAATCTACCAACAACTTGGCAAGATGGAGACTTGCATTCCTTTGACAGGACTGCTGTAAGGAAGTATTACAAACTGGAAGGGCTTAAATTACAGAGATGTATTGTCTTATAGTCATGGGGGGCCAGAAGTAAGAGATGAAGTGTCAGAAGCATTGGCTACTTCCCTGAGATCTGTCAGGAAGAATTTGTTCCATGCCTCTTAACTATCTTCTGGTGGTTTGCTGGCAATCTTTGGCGTTCCTTGGGTTGTAGACGTAGCACTCTGATCTTGGTTTTTGGCTTAATAAACTATGTGTGTAAAAATTGTCTTAGCTTGGGCTTTTATAGTAAAAGGACCACAGCCTGGGTGGCTTAAATAATAAATATTTCTCGCAGTTCTGGAGGCTTGAAAGTCCAAGGTCAGAGCTCTGTGAGAGCCAGTGTCTGCTGAAGACACTTTTCCCAGTTTGCAGACAGCGGTCTTCTCCTTGCATCCTCACATGGGAGAGAAAGAGAGAGAGGATGCAAGCTGTCTTGTGTCTCCTCTTGTAAGATTGCTAACCTCATGAGGCCTTCACTCTCAAAACTTAGTTGTCTTCCAAAGGCCCCACCTCCTGTTACCATTACAATGGGGGACAAAATTCAGTCCATAACAGTGATTGTGAACTAAGATTGGAAAGATTGTGGGAGGGAAAGATTTGAAAGTTAGGAAAAAATAACAGTCCTATTTTTCTAAGTTCCAGTTGAAATGCCTGTAGGACACACAGATGAAGATGTCAAGAAGGTAATAAGATAGATGAGTTTTGAGCTAAACCTTGAGGTTGGGGCTAGAGGATTGTTTCATACAGACTGTGTTTAAAACCAAGGTCCAGACGAGGTCATTTGGGAGAATATTTGGACAGAAAAGATGAAGAATAAATCTTGTTGTACTCACACTTCAGTGATTGAAAAGAGGAGAGGAAACTAGCAAAACTGGTTGAGAAGGGATGACCAGTGAGGTGGAAGGCAAATTGGAAGAAATCAAGAGATGGGAATATTTCAAGAGAAACGGAGTGGAAAACTGTGCTACATGCTGCTGAGAGGTCAGGCTAGATGAGTATAGCAAAGCAATCATTTGTGTTAGAAATATGGAAAACACCTCGATAAAAGTGGTTTCAGTGGAATTGGGGTTGGGATAGGGATGGGGGAAATAAACCTAATTATAAAGGATTGAGAGGAGACTAGAAGCAAAGAAGCAGAAAATATTCATTTAGATAAGTTTTTTCAAGAATTTTGCTAAGAGGTAGAACAGAGAAATATGGTGAATGGGTTATACTTCAGTGACAAAACCAACTAAAATCAAAAGAAAAGTTGGCTATATTACCTGTAAGGCTTCCCCTGTGGCTCAGCTGTTAAAGAATCTGCCTGCAATGTGGGAGATCCAGGTTTGATCCCTGGGTTGAAAAGATCCCCTGGAGAAGGGAAAGGCTATCCACTCTAGTATTCTGGCCTGGAGAATTCCATGGACTGTATAGTCCATGGGGTAGCAAAGAGTTGGACACAACTGAGCCACTTTCACCTTCACAGCTAGCGTGAGCCAGGGTCCTGCACTATGAGGTCTTCTGATTTCTGGACACAGGCTGACAGAACTCTCCCAATCCAGAATATTCTCTCTTGAGGGAAGAAGGAAGGAGTGAGAAGCAGATCTGTGCTATGTTTGAAGTCTTCAGCTTGCACTTGTCATACTTTATATTTGTTCACATTCTATTGACCAAAGCAAGTTACGTGACTAAGCTCAGTGTCACTGATGTAGAGAAGTGTCTTCCTTCTGCAGAAGATGCTGCACTTCTCATGGTGATGGGAAGGTATGTGTACTTGTCTTCTAAGGAAGAAGTGATTACTTGGGAGTAATAATCAGTCTGCTCCCCAAGCATACACAAATTTTTGGTGGGTGATACAAATCGTGTTTGTATGCTGTTGAAAATAATGCAAGAAAGAGACACATTCACTACAGAAAAATGTCTGTGAGGTGAGAAAATAGATGTGTTTTAGGGGTAAGGATTAATAGGAGGAAAGGCATACAGAAAGTATAGATATTAAAAGATTGATAGTTTTGCCATCTTTTATAATAAGACTTCTTTCTTTCTAAATTTTGATTCTTTTCTGACTTTCCAATAATTTCTGAGATCACGGTCCATGGGAGATATATTGTGAAACTTGAATGTTTAGGAATTTTCCTTTGTTGCCCTCAACAAAAGCAAATAGAGAGTTATTTTTAAATCTTCAATTGTCTAAAGACATTGCCACATTTTTGTAGTCATATATTATGACTATAGCAGAGGCTACAGAAGATATCATAATTCCCAGGACATGCCTCATGCATGTTAGAGCAGACCAGTTTACAGTTACTGAGCGAGTACTTGCATGAACTCCACCCATCACATTTCTCAGGCAACTTTTTAATTAACGATTCTTTAATATTTTAAATTTGTTCATATCTTTTAGCTCTGGAAAAACAAAACCCAATTCCCTTTAATGAATACAAGGTATGAAAGGAAAAGATAAATCTTATAAGCATGTACTTTGAGAACAAAGCTCTTTAAAAGTAGATATATCAGGTACAATGAAAAATTCTTACATATAAGTTTAGCCTCTTTTCTGAGAACATTTGAGGAAAAGTTACATACCTATTAGGGTGGTAGAGGAGCAGGGCTTTTGCAGTGAAAACTGGATCTTCCTTATAATGTATATATTAAGAACATCAATCTTGGTAATAACTTCCACTAGATGAACACGTATGAAGGAATTCATCTACCAAGAGTTAAGAAATGAATTCATTTCCTTCTCATAAAAAATATCCTTTTCTTCATAGCATGGTATAAGGTAGTAACTCAAGTAATTATCACTGAAGAATGAGAACACCTACTTAAAGTACTCTTGTATAGATGGTTATCTTGCTGTTGTCACTAAGCAAAGCCTTTGGGACTGGCGAGACGGGTGAGAATGCTCAAGTGTGTGGGCACTTCAATATGCAATGGAATTTTTCAGCAGATTTTGAGCTATTGAGTTGCCACTTGTCTTCTCTGAAAACCATGATTCTTAATTATGAGAAACACATTTTGACAAAGATTGAGAGTGGCAGAGACTTAAGTGGGAAAGTTAGCTGTCAGAATATCATCTGTCCCTCATTTTTCTGAATTTAGGAGAGTATTTGGGAACAAAGTCCCAATTTCATAGCTATTACTCCTTCACAGATAACTTGGCAGTGATTTGGGAGAGAGTCTCATGACATTTCTGCCTGATAATTTTTAATCATTCTTTTTTAAAAAAATCCACTTGGTTAGATTTTGAAACTTAGGTGTTGTCACAGTCAATAGCAAACTCAGAGACCTCTCTGGGAGACAAGTCTTCAGCTGAAGTTTGGACATAGATGGACCCAAGTTTCAAATCTGGCCCTGCCACTCACTCACTCACTGACTTTGGACAAGTTTCTTTATTTTGTTAAAGCAGGTTTAGCTCATCTAGAAACAAGAATGCTAGTACTGCCTTGCTAATTAATTTGTTTACTCTTTTAATAAATACAAAGTACTTATTATTTTCAGGCTTCCCTGTGGCTCAGTGGTAAAGAATCTGCCTGCCAGTGCAGGAGATGCAAGTTCAATCCCTGGGTCAGGAAGAGCCCCTGGAGAAGGAAATGGCAACCCACCTCAGTATTCTTGCTTTGGAAATTGCATGGACGGAGGAGCCTAGCAGGCTACAGTCCAGAGGGGTCACAAAAGCATAGGACATGACTTAGTGATTAAACAATGACAGCTTCCTATATTCTCATCCCTGAGTTGTGTGCACTAGGGATGCAAATAATAGTAGCTAATTTGGGGGTGAGTATTAACCAAGTTCAAGCCCATTCTAAATATATCTCCTTTATTTTTCCCATCAGTTTTATGAATAAAATAGATGTTCTAATGCTCATTTATTAGATAAGAGTTAGAGTGTAAGTAACTTGTCCAAGTTACATAAAGTAGAAATCAGGGAAACTAAAATTCAGATCAAGACAGCTTTCAGTTGAAAGTGCATGCTCTTATCTACTGTACTGTACTCTATAGATACAAAGGTAGAACTCCTGATGCTAGTGTTGACACAGAAAAGAAGATAAACAGTTATATTAAATGGATGTGCAAAGTATCCAGACATTTTGGAGAAACAAGCACTTAATTCCCTGGAATCAACTTTGGTCTGAAATCTAAGACTGTGATAAATCTATGAAAGTTTTATCTGTAGACTGGATTGTTGCTAATTTCAGAGTCACCGATATCAGAAACACACATACATACTAGAGCTTTAAAAATGCTCGTATTTATCATTTTAAAGTCAGACATTCCATAAAAATTAATGATGTCACAGTGATAAGTACCAAAAATTTTACCAAATGTCTGCTTTTGAGGAAATACTTAATCCATGCCACCATTTACATTAAAGAAGGACTATTTAAAAAATCCTGATACTGATAATGATTGATACTACTAAGAATACACTTCACAGAAAATATGCTGATATAATTTTCATTAATCAAGTGCATATTTTAATAAAAATATGAAAAGTGATTTTTATGAGCACATTATAGGAAGATGTGATGTGTGAACTGTACCGTAAAGGTGCCAATAAATCAGAATGAAAATGGTGCATTTGTAATGACTTGAAGTTTGGGTTAGATAAAATGAAATTGGAAAGTTTTGAATTAATAGGTCACCACAGGCTTGGAGACTTGCTTGCAATCCAGTGTTTGTATGTATTGTATGCTATTAACTTGAAAGCAAAAATGGCTTCTGTAAAACATTGATTTTTGTTAATTAGACAACTTCAAGCCTTTGAACATGAATCATTAACTGCTGATATTGCCCTAAGGACAAATGTTTATGATCTCATGGGGCTTTTAAAATAAAGAAGATGAGGAAACAATGAGGAAAGGAAAGTGCTTATTTCTCAGTTTTAGATTATCCAATTATTCCAAGTAGAGAAATATCATTAATAGGGTCCCTTAAAATAGAACTAAGTGGGAAACTAGGAAGAAAGAATCCTCAGTTGCAGGCATGAAATTTGATGATAATTTTAATAGATAAAAATTATGAAAAATTGCTATTTATTATTTTAATGGTGACAGGAGACTAATGCAAGTTCCTATATGTGAAGAAAATGTGACTTGTGGCAGCAATATCTGCCAGTCTGTAGTCTGTGAGACTACAGACTACGGAACTCTGTTTGCAAAGAAACCCATCAGCCATTATTAAGGAATCCTGTGATGTTCTTGGCAAAGACTATGTAGATTGGAAGGGAGATTTCATTATATATTTAAATACACTTGGATTCATAGTTCACTGATCTTGAACACCCTGACTCTCATTTCAGTTCAGGTTTCTTTGGGTCTTTATTAATGGTGATTTTTGCATTTATTACATCACATTGAGAGGGACTTTTCCCCCTATGTAGGTTTACTTCCCATGTGCTGTTTTTATTAGTGATGCTGAGTGCTTTATCCAGCAATCCAGACCATGTGACAGATTTCCTGGGAACGTTTACAGGATTGTCTCTATGATACTTGGTGTCAGTATCTACTGTACACATATTGGCGAAAGAATCACACGCCCTAGTTTATTCTGCAGAACTATATATAACCAGGCCTAGCCCACTTTGCTCTGCTTTTACATTACAGCTCCTCTGGGGCCTCTGCTGGTGGGAAACAAAAGTGTAGAGATGACAGGTCAGCACCAACATGTCATTTCACTGACATGGAGGGACATCAGCACTCAGAGATTATAGGCAGGGGTTTAAGGAGAAATGGAGTGAGGTGGTCAAAACAGAAAAACAACTCTTTATCACTCTGTAAAATGAGAAGTTCATGTTTAAAGATTGCAGATGTTATGACTGTTTGTTGCTTTGACATCTTACATTCATTCCTCCGGCTTTCTCTGAAGTTATGCGAGGGTCAGGTTGGGTTTTTCCTTCTAACACTTTTTTCCTTATCTTTCTTTCCTCCTCTGCACTCTTCTTGTTATTTCTTCTGTCCTGCTCCTAACAATGAGGAGCAAGTGAGTGGAGGTCAGAAGTTCTGACCACGCTACTCCCTGTCTTCTCTTCCTTGCCTGCCTCTCTCCTTAAAACCATGAATGGAATAACGGCAGCATATTTGTATTTTTCGTCTGACCATTTCATAGCATTCTTGTGTTCAGAACCTTCCATTTGAGTCACCATTTGTTCTGCTTCAGCATCCTGGCCTAGTAAATCTGACTCTCCCAAGCCCTCTCCCTCATATCTCACTTTCCTGACCTATTTCTTGCCACTGTAGGAAGGTATTTTTTCCTAGTTCACTTTTGAGGAGAGGGGATCTCTTTATGTGCTTCATTTTAATAAAAATGGTGGCCCTTTTTGCTGGCTGGTGTCATTTCATGATAGTCTTCAGGCAATAAAAGAGAGAAATGTATTTTAAATGAAAGCAACAGGCACCATGTGCTCAGATGGGTGCAAGGCATTTGGAACAGCAAATTATCTTCTTTGTGTGTGAGTGATTATTAGACTTTTAATGACCATTACTGTTAGAATTTTAGGTGGTCTTAGATCTGGGTTAGCAGTTTGAAATATGGCTACATTAGCTGAAGCCTCATTGTAGGAAGTCATATTCTTTCTACCTGTTTCTAGATAAGAGCCCAAGCAAGGTTTAGTTTTCACTTAAGTAGACCTTTTACTGGGGTTGGGGGTCTTACGGGAGTGTAGGCCTATATTGTCAACAATTCTTACTAATTGCATAATAAGCTAATTATATAATATCATTAATCATATAATAAGCACTTGGGTATTTAGAAAGAAGGGAGATTCAAATGTTTGGAAAGACATCCTGTTTACAGTTTTATTTGTGGAGGCAGTGCATATCTTTTTGATCACTGATTCTCAGATTCTGTTTCTGTTTGTCTGAAGCCTAGGAAGAGACTCGGTCCATAAGGGACACTCCTTAAGTGTTTGCTAAATGAATGAATACAAAATGCAAACACATGGAAAGGAAGTCCACTGTGAGCAAGATGAAGGTGCTCAGGCACTGTGAATGAAGCCATAAGAGGAAAAGGTGAGAGCACCATCTTCAGCAGAAATAGTGAGTAAATGCACGCAGTGTGTCCTGCTTTGTCTTTTGACCTCTCAGTGCCTTAGACTCTTCGTGGATAAAATAAAGGGCCATAATTAGTTCAGTGCTTTTAAAACATTAACTTTGTGCATGATAATCACCTTTTTGAGTGTAGGGTGTGGGAACCCATCCTTAGGAGTCTGGTCTGGTAGCTCTGGCTGGACTTTAGGATTTTGCATTTTGTATAAGCCCCATGGATGATTCTGAGAGTAGTGTCCATGGATGATCTTTAAGTTTCTTATGTACCTTAGAATTTCTCCTTCTACTTGTCCCAGAGTACTGACATCTAAAAATCCTGATGTTCTCAGAAATTCATCATTTATGGTGCTTCTTATAACTCCCCATTATTCCTTGTCTACACCCTGCAATTCTGATCTTTAGTATCTCTATTAAGTAGAGATTTTGAAGCTCAGTCACTTCTATGAATCAATGGCTGTTCAGAAAGTTGTGACTGGAATGAAGCCAGAGTCCTCTGTACAAGAGATGGCCTCCCCTGCTCGAGAAACTGCTTCCCTCAGAAAGGGCTGTGAGAGGGAAATATCTTGACTGACCCACCCAGGTCAGTGCTCTCCAACTTGGCTCCCACATGCGCATCTCTTTTTGAAGACTGTCCTGCTCAGGGTCACTGAGATATTCCTGATAGAGTGGAAGCCACAATGGGTTCAGCTGCTGTCTGTTCCAATGAGGCATTTCAGCTTTTGATATGCTGTGCTTTATGTGAGAAAAGGTGGCAGGCCCTACATGAACCTTCACTGCTGTTATTGTTGAAATACTAGTACCTGTTTTCACCTCTACTCATACCTGCCAAAATTCCTTTCAGTGATGAATATTCTTTAGCTGAGTTGATGGACTGTGGCCCTCTGGACCTGAGTTCCAGTATACATGCCTGGAGTAAAATGACATTTATTTTCCTTCTGTTTCATTTTTACATGATTTTTATAGGAATGCATTTTACAGTTCAATAGCCATAAAAAGTGAATGAGCATGGATAATCCTGTTAAATATCTCTTTCCTCCTAGTGCTCTAGAATTTCTTTTTAAATGCGATAAATCTTTCCTATCAGCTTGTCGTCCCTCCTGTCTCTTCCTTGCATGCATGCTTATGCATGCTGAGTTATGTCTGACTCTTTGTGGCCCCATCAACTATAGCTCGCCAGGCTCTTCTGTCCATGGGATTTCCCAGGCAAGAATACTGGACTGGGTTGCCATGCCCTCCTCCAGGGGATCTTCCTGACCCAAGGATTGAACCCACATGTCTTGCATCTCCTGCATTGGCAGGCAGATTCTTTACCACTGAGCCACCAGGGAAGCCCCATCTCTTCCTCAGATCACTCTGATTTTCTGGTTGGTGAGGAGTGTTTGCAGTATTCTGCAAGTGCCTCTGCCTTAACAGGGCTTTGTGAAACATATCATTGTCCTCTTGCTCAGATTGCAAATATTGTCCTGCAAGTTCATTTCCATGATGTGTTTTGGGAAGCAGTATGTTGCCAAGTTGACAATATGGTGCTTGAAACATTGTAGATACCTATAAATGCTGTTGAATGAATGGATTAATGTCTGGATGCTGGGTGTCAAGGAGTTTTAAAATTTTAAACCTGGCTATGCTACTTATGGGAGAAGGCAATGGCACCCCACTCCAGTACTCTCGCCTGGAGAATCCCATGGACGGAGGAGCCTGGTAGGCTGCAGTCCATGGGGTCGCTGAGAGTCGGACATGACTGAGCGACTTCACTTTCACTTTTCACTTTTCACTTTCATGCATTGGAGAAGGAAATGGCAACCCACTCCAGTATTCTTGCTTGGAGAATCCCAGGCATGGCAGAACCTGGTGGGCTGCCGTCTATGGAGTCGTACAGAGTCGGACATGACTGACGCGACTTAGCAGCAGCAGCAGCATGCTACTTATGAATTTTGTCTCCTCAGACAACTCACTCAGCCTTTCTGAACCTCAGTTTCCTAATCTATAAATGAGGAACTCAGAGCAAATGGCCCCTTTCTGCTAAAAACTGCAATAATTCTAATATAGCTCTAATGATTAAAAAAAAAAAAAAAAACACCCTGGATAGGAGTGATTGTGTATTAAATGTTTTCCTCACTTTCAGTTAGGATACTTTCAGCTGCACATTCAAAGTAACAAAATCCCAGACTGAAATAGCTTCCACAATAAAGACATTTATTATCTTATATAACAGGAAGAAGAGAGGTAGCGCATGGTTCATATTTCAGCAATTCAGCAACTCAGCAATGTCATCAGGAACCCAGGAGCTTTCAGTCTCTGATCTGCATTCTCTCACATAGCTGGTTCTCATGGCAGCTGCAAGTAAACTGGAGCATCATGCTTTTTTTTTTCACATGCAGTGAGAGAAGAAAATCTCCTAGCCAACCACACAGTATAATTCCTTCTCTTCAGGCTGTTTGGACCATGTGAAGACCTGTGTCTTATCTTTGGACCAGCTGATTGCTGGAGGACTTGAGTGGGATGATTGGATTGGACTGGTCATCTAGGGTAGGATGGACATTGGGGTCCCAACTGCACTGTCCTCTGTATGCTATTAACTGTTATGCATTTGGTCTTGTAGTGCCAGGTAGAAGGCAAAATCTATCTTTGAAGTCTTTACATATGCAGAGTGTCTTTCTCCCACCTAAACAGTAAGGCCTTTGTACCCCACTTTGCTAGTCACTGGATACAGGCTGTTCTAAAAAAGGTGTGACGTCAGTGAGCCTGCTCCCTGGAGCTGAGGCAGCCCCAGAGAAGTGACAGCTGGAGGCGATCTGCTGACCACACTCCTTGCAGTTAGGAAGTGAGGCCTTTCTTCAAGGGGATCTGGGCAGTGCGTTTTTGTGTCTATCATAGAGATACCAAAGGCAAATTCTGCCTCTATCCCGATTCTGCCCATATTCTGGTTTGTGTCCAGTGAGTGCTACTAAAAGTGGTGACCAGGGGCCTATTTGACTAAAATGCATAGGAGCCTGGGCATAATAAGACTGCAGATGTGATTTCCACAATTGCTAAAATGCTTGTAGAAGGACATCTTTCAGTCTGGCCTCATTTCCTTAAAACTAAGGTCTCATTTACTCCTCAAAGATGCAATTTTGGAAATGGACCACATTGAATCAAAAGACAAGAACCATGTTTTATCATCACAGCAATGAGATCAGGCCAAACCAGGTCACCAGATTTCATTGTTTTTCTGAAGTTGGTGGATTTCTGGGAGTGGGCTCAACTTAGGTAAATGGGATGCTTGCAGGATTTTGGAGTTCAAAGTTTACTCCTCTCAGAGAATATGTTAACTAGATTGATGTAGTAATCATTTCACTATGTATATCAAATCATTATATTATATACCATAAGTATATGATTTTTATTTTTTAAAAAAAGACTAATATGGGCCCAGTGATAAAGCTACTCTTGGTGTAGCTAAGAAAACAAATATACATGATGTAATAAAGCATGGATCAGATAAGCCCATGTTTGAATTCTGCATTAACACTTAATTGTACGATATTGGGAAAGTTTCTTAACCTCTCCAAGTCTGCATCCTCATTTGTAGGAAGGATTAGTTATTGCTGCTGTTGCAGTTATTATTTTTATTTCCACTGACCCTCTTGATTAGTCTCTACTTGTATTGCCTCTTAAAATGTGTAATTCAGAGGAGAATATAATATGCTGGACCTGGTATGATCCAGGTGGCATCGCGTGGGACTCACCTTTCCTTGTCCTAGACCGTGTGTATCTGTGAACACAGCACTGTTTGTGGCAGAGCAAATAACAACCACACACGTTGTTGGCTCAGTTGTGATCAATACCTGCAGGTCTTTTTCTCACCAACTGCAGATAAGTCAGGTTTCTCCTTGCCTCCCATCCATCAATCACAATTGAATTAACCAAAAAGTAGGAGCTTATGTTTATCCCAGTCAAATTATATGCTATTTCAAAACTGAGGGGAATGTTTCTTGCCTATCACACATCCCAGCTGTACCAGTTATCTGTGAATTACTGGTCCATGCAAGGAGGAAAGAAATTTACTCCTCTTGTTCAGGGACCCTGGCTGACCCCCTAACTCATCTGCAGAAGCATTGGTTGCCAACGTGACTTGGAGATGTTTTCTCTCCTGTATCACCTGCCAGCATTTTTGTGTTACTATTAGGAGATATGATAAAGTCTGCACCATACTAATGTGCCCATAGAAGAGGGCTGGAGAAGTGTAGACTCTTCCTTCTCATTCCGATATCATATGCAGTAATACTTCCATGTTATTTTTCTTTTTTAAAAAAGTAATTGTATTTATTTATTTATGTTTGGCTGTGCTGGGTCTTCATTGCTGCACTGGCTTTTCTCTAGTTGCGGTGAGTGGGAATACTCTCCGGTTGTGGCCCGCAGGCTTCTCGTTGCAGTGGCTTCTCTTGCTGCTGAGCACAGACTCTAGGGCACGCGGGCTTCAGTAGTTGTGGCACATGAGCTTGTAGAGGCAGCCCCCAGCCTCTAGAGCACGGGCTCAATAGTTGCAGTGCATGGGCTTAGTTGCGCTGTGGCACATGGGGTCTTCCCAGATCAGGTTTTGAACCTGTGTCTGCTGCACTGGCAGGCAGATTCTTTACCACTAAACCACCAGGGAAGCCCTCCACATTATTTTTCAATGGGCAGGCAGGTCTGGAATCTGGCTTTCTAAGATGCTACAGTAGCTTTAATTGGGAGGGCAAGCCCAGCACAGGTTAGTAGGGACATTTGCAAGCAAGCTCTGTCAAAGAATCCTCTCAAAGAGGTTTGGGGACTGCCAATAGATTTTTAAAAATCTCTCCCATCTTTTCTGTCCAGAATGCGCTTGCTTCTTTACAGGCCACATCAAGTACCTGGGCTTGCCTGATGGATGTGAGAGCCCTTGATCCACCCCACCTGGGCTCCCAAGCATCAAGCGGCAGTGACTGCAGGGGAGGGGAGCTGGCTTAGGGCAGGTTTCCACACCAGCTCTGTTGGAGTGGTAATTGGAGGGGCTGTCATTAGGTACCTCTTAACAGCTTCCTTAAATGTGCTGACTTGAATTTACTTAGTTTCAGGAGTTCTCTAAGCAATCATAACTGTATTTTAAATAGTCATCTCTATAAATTACAAATGTCATTTTTCTTTAGCCGAAGAATTTCAATGACCCAATTATTCAAAACTAAATTTAATCAAGTGTATTTTTTTTTCCTTCCACAAGTGTGTGTTTCCTGGGCCTGCAAAGAAACACAAAGTTGCCATCGGATTGGCTAAATAGAGCTGATAGATGGGGCTGTCAGAATTTATTGCTAATTTGGCTGTTAAGCTTTGCAAGGACTTGACAGCATTGGTGCCTTACATAATGATATTTACTGTCTGGTCTTGGGTTTGAACGTCAGTTTCCCCAAGTGCTGGTAAACACATAGCTTTGCCCTGCATTTGCAATATATATCCTAAACTTACTTGATTTCCTTTGGTGAAGGGCAGTTCGCAAGTGTGGCAGTAGTGTTAGTGCATTCTCTCTTTGTTATCATCGTTCCCGTGTGCTGTGACTTATGTTGGATATGTGGGTGAACAAGTGACCATTCTGACAGTGGCACTGAAAAACCTAAGGATATAGAAAAAATGAAATTTACAATACCCTATTGTTACTTCCTTGGTTAAAGGTAGAAATTATGGCTAAAGTAAAAGAACTGCATGAATTTGCTGGAGTTGTGTAGTATGGGAAAAATTAGAAGTGCATTTGTTGTTGTTTACAGCCAAGTATTGAGAGTCTAAGTATTAAGAGTCTAAGATCACATGTTAAGAGCTCAAGTTTACCTGTGTCTGATTCCTGGCACCATCTTACCACTTGTGTGACCTTGGGTAAATTACTTATTCTCTCTGAGCCTCATTTTCCAAGCTATAATTTGGGGATGATATTATATGTAAAATGAGGAGTGTAAAATGGGAATGATAATCATCTTTTTCTCTGAGATTTGTTATGAGGAGATTATGTGAAGTGGTTGGTCATTGCCTTCTCAGAACATACACACTTAATGTTGGCTGTTGTTATCATCTGTTCAAAGTTTGAAGGTACTATTGAATGACTGCTTCACAGAATTCTTGGATGAAGGTAACCCCATGAAACAAAGACAAGGCAGAAGGACCAATAAATGATTCTCTTCCTACCTTCCATAAGCTATCTTTGGGTTTGCTATGTGCATAGCACTGTAATGGAATCTTTGACCTTCCAAAAACTACATATTAATAATAGGGAAGTAAGGCCTTGCTTTTGAGAATTCCATAATCAGAATGTGATTAGACTAAACTATATCTAAGGTATTTTTTTGCATAAGAACCTGTGATTGGGGTCTCTTCACGTTCAAAAATGATTGTCATCTTACACCTCCAGGGAAGTGTGGGATAAATAGTGAAGTCTTTGGATTGGAGAACTGTTTAAGGAGGAGTTTGAACATGTAGCCAGAATCCATTCCCCCATCTCCATCTCAGGCCTTCAGGACCTATCCTGGCCCAGTGTCTTGGTGCAAAACTGAAGGAGAGAAGGATTTCTCCAGATAGTATGGTTGACTCCCCAATGTTTTAAGGTGGCTCTCTACCATAGATAATTATTCTAATAACTAATGTTTAGTGGTCATTTACTACGGGCTGCACACTGTACTAAATCCTCTATGTGTATGTTTTATTTAATTCTTACACTAAACCTATAGTCTAAATATATTAGAATCCTTATAATTCAATTACTTGGGTGGCAATTGAAACTAAGTGGGATGAAATAAGTGGAAACATTGGAACCTCAGCTCAGATTACCTGACTGCACAGCTTACACTCTCAACCATGCTGGTGCTTAGTACTTAGTACCAGCATGATGACATGGACTAATTCTTTACCGGCTCTTATTCTCACTCTTTTCATCTGTAAACCAAGGGCTGCTGCTGCTGCTGCTAAGTCACTTCAGTCGTGTCCGACTCTGTGTGACCCCATAGACGGTAGCCCACCAGGATCCCCTGTCCCTGGGATTCTCCAGGCAAGAACATTGGAGTGGGTTGCCATTTCCTTCTCCAATGCATGAAAGTGAAAAGTGAAAGTGAAGTCGCTCAGTTGTGTTCAACTCTTCGAGACCCCATGGATTGCAGCCTACCAGGCTCTTCCATCCATGGGATTTTCCAGGCAAGAGTACTGGAGTGGGGTGCCATTGCCTTCTCCTAAACCAAGGGCACTGGGCTCTATCTCTAAGACCCTTCCAGTTTAAACATTCTGTGATATTAGATGTGTTGAATGTTTTATATCAAACCCAATACTGATGGAATCTCCATGCATGGAACTCACTTTTCTAACTCCTTCTCTCCTTTGTCTTTCCCTCAAATTACTTGAGGATGGATTGAAGAGAAATAGTGTGTATATGCAGTTTATTTTCTTTCTTAAAAACAATTAAGCTGACCTAAATTGGCCACCTACACATTTTAAACATTGACAGTTTTTGTGTCTGATTCTGGCCCTGAGGGACACATATCTTTGCCTGCAGAGATGTCTGAGAGCAGCTCTCTGGGGACATTTGATGAGTCTTGGCTGAAGCAAGATAATGATTGTGTCCAGTAGAATTTTTCAGCCAAACAAGAGCTGAGACTTGAGAAAAACAGGTAATAACTGAGCCTTTATGAAACAGAAGCATTTAAGAACTTAGGAGTACTTTGGGATGTGTGATAGCAAATATATGACTTTATTTAATTCAGGCTTAACCTAACACCCATTCAGGTTTGACTATTAACTAGGAAGCTATGAACATTGGAGAATGATAAAGCACTGCCTGCTTGCTGATGAAGGATATATGGACTTGAACAAAGCTAGTAGAGGTGATGGAATTCCAGTTGAGATATTTCAAATCCTGAAAGATGATTCTGTGAAAGTGCTGCACTCAAAGTGCTGCCAGCAAATTTGGAAAACTCAGCAGTGGCCACAGGACTGGAAAAGGTCAGTTTTCATTCCAATCCCAAAGAAAGGCAATGCCAAAGAATGCTCAAATATCACACAATTTCACTCATCTCACATGCTAGTAAAGTAATGCTCAAAATTCTCCAAGCCACGTTTCAGCAATATGTGAACCATGAACTTCCAGATGTTCAAGCTGGTTTTAGAAAAGGCAGAGGAACCAGAGACCAAATTGCCAATATCCGCTGGATCATCGAAAAAGCAAGAGTTCCAAAAAACATCTGTTTCTGCATTATTGACTATGCAAAAGCCTTTATTGTGTGGATCACAATAAACTGTGGAAAATTCTGAAAGAGATGGGAATACCAGACCACCTGACCTGCCTCTTGAGAAACCTGTATTCAGGTCAGGAAGCAACAGTTGGAACTGGACATGGAACAACAGACTGGTTCCAAATAGGAAAAGGAGTACGTCAAGGCTGTATATTGTCATCCTGCTTATTTAACTTATATGTAGAGTACATCATGAGAAACGCTGGGCTGGAAGATGCACAAGCTGGAATCAAGATTGCCGGGAGAAATATCAATCACCTCAGATATGCAGATGACACCACCCTAATGGCAGAAAGTGAAGACGAACTAAAAAGCCTCTTGATGAAAGTAAAAGAGGAGAGTGAAAAAGTTGGCTTAAAACTCAACATTCAGAAAACTATAATCATTGCATCTGGTCCCATCACTTCATGGGAAATAAATGGGGAAACAGTGGAAATAGTGTCAGACTTTATTTTTCTGGGCTCCAAAATCACTGCAGATGGTGACTGCAGCCATGAAATTAAAAGACACTTACTCCTTGGAAGGAAAGTTATGACCAACCTAGATAGCATATTAAAAAGCAGAGATATTACTTTGCCAACAAAGGTTCGTCTAGTCAAGGCTATGGTTTTTTCAGTGGTCATGTATGGATGTGAGAGTTGGAATGTGAAGAAAGCTGAATGCCGAAGAATTGATGCTTTTGAACTGTGGTGCTGGAGAAAACTCTTGCGAGTCCCTTGGACTGCAAGGAGATCCAATCAGTCCATCCTAAAGGAGACCAGTCCTGGGTGTTCATTGGAAGGACTGATGCTGAAGCTGAAACTCCAATACTTTGGCCACCTCATGCGAAGAGTTGACTCACTGGAAAAGACCTTGATGCTGGGAGGGATTGGGGACAGGAGGAAACGGGGAGGACAGAGGATGAGATGGCTGGATGGTATCACCAACTCGATGCAGATGAGTTTAGGTGAACTCTGGGAGTTGATGATGGACAGGGAGGCCTGGCATGCTGTGATTCATGGGGTTGCAAAGAGTCGGACCCGACTGAGTGACTGAACTGAACTGACCTGAAGTGTAAAGACACAGTAGATAAAAGGAAGGTAAACTAGAAAAATTTCAAGTCCAGTCCATGGAAATGTTTAGTGTAAAGTTTACCTTTTGGAGATTTTACTCTCTTCCTTCAAACAATGATGAGTATTATAAACACAAACTTACCCAATAATTGACAATATTTGTAACTAAAAAAACATTACTAACAGAGAGTCGTTGACCCAAACCAACAATTCATGGATAAAAATGGGAGATAAACAAGAATCATCCATCTGTTATTCATAAACTTAGTTATTCATTCAGTAATTTTATAAAACTGTCTGCTTTTATAAAACTCAGTTCTCCTACCCCACTACCATCTAGCTAACTCTTCCCATTGGTTTTCTTCCAGCTTAAATGTTGCAAACTGGCTCCTACCTCCAAATTGTGTTGGTGTCCCTGACATGTGCTTTCAAAGGCTTCCTATACTTCTCATAATAGCACTAACACATTCTATTGTAATTGTTTATTTCTCAGTCAGAGAGTTTTTGGCATTTTGTTCAAGACAATTCTTCACTGTGTTAAATTATCCCATATGGTGCTCACTAAATGCCAGTAGATTGTCCAAGTCATTTGACACTCAAAGATACCACCATTTATTTCCAAATTCTGTATATGAGTGAATATTTTTCCTAGTTGAGAACCAATGGAGGAATATACATTCCAAGAAGGCAGGCATCATGCATTCTTGTTCAGTATTATATTCCTTGTATCTAGCATGCTGCCAAGACACAAGCTGTGCTCAAGAAAATACATTTTATTGAGTGAGTGCAACTAGCTCCTGCTTGGTTGGGACTGGTGTGGAGAGGGGGAAAAATAATAAAGCCATTTGAAGTGTTGGATAAGAGGACCTCAGGATGCTTTACAATGCCATCTGCCAAGAAGTTTGCTGCTGATTTTGTAGGAAAAAAAAAAGACAGGTAGCATTAATGAAAGGGATGTTATCTACATAACTAGGATAGGGTGGGGGGGTGGATTCTGAGTCTATAATTATTCTCCTATCAATTTCATTTCATCTGCTTTTTGGGATTCTGGAGTTAAAATTCACAAAATAGAGAAGCAGGAGGGTATTTTTAGGAGTCATACTAAGATTTCACTATACACAATTATTTCTCCACTTAGAAAAGAATACCAGCCCTACATCAGCCTTTGAAAAGCAGACACAGAATCTGATGTATTTTGCAGCCCTCCATCTGTATCTGGGGTCAAAATTGTTCATGTAAGGATTGTGTCTGAACTTTGGACAGCTGTTTGGTACTTCAGTCTTCAATTTCTTTCTTTTTGAGACAAATTAGAAATTGCTAAAGCCCAAAGATCTTGATATTTGAAGGCATTCATAAAAATATTTGGGAAGGCAGATTTCAGAGGCTCCATTAAGCTGTATGGCTTGTTTTCTTGGCTGCCTGACACTCCAAAGACTGAGCAAGTAGTATTAGAAAAATTCTGGTGTCTGAAACACATATGTACACACACAAAGCTTATCTATAGGAAATATAAAGGGCTAAAGCATGGAGAAGAAGCAAAACTCTTAACAATTAGAGTTAATATAATTGTTAAACAAGATTTGGCAAAGAGGTTCCAGGTTGCCAAGACAAATCTGGAAACACTGAAAATTATAAGGCTCTTTTCTTAAACAAGTTTTTGTTTTTATTTTATTTTTTCTGATGGGACGAAAGAGATACATGTTTACTTTATCTCAGACAAGAGAGATTTTACTGTTAGAATATTCTATAAGGTAAAGACTAGAAACCCTGTCAGTAAATATATAGACATACCTCACTCAGAGCTCTAATGTTCACAGTAGGGCAGGGGTTTTAGTGACCCAGGAACAAACCTTAAGTCAGCTACCTTCATGACTCAGACTTTTTTCTTCCTGTTTGTTTCCACTCCCTTACTGAGTTGATTTCCAATCCTCTTTATTTATCTTACATTCTAATTCTCCAGGAGAGGAAAATCAATCGGAATAGTTGGTCATTAGTAATCTAAAGCATTCCTATTGGACAGAGTTCTCAAGCTAATTCACCCTAAAAGTCACTTCCCAGCATATAGAACTCCATTTCAATCATTCATGGATAATTTGGACTGGGAAGATGGAAAAAAGCATGCTACTCTCTGGATAATCCTCTTCCTATAATAGTTTTCTCAGAAGAAAGCAGTGTACCCGGCAGAAAATTTGGGGCTTTGTGAGCATTTATTTGATGCACTCCTCTTTTTACAGAGGAAAAGGTCAGTATTGACTCTGCTCCATATCTGGGGCAGAGACACCATTCATTTCTGTGACACTGTAAGAGGGTGAAAGTGAAAAAGAAAGTGTTAAGCGCTTGATCGTGTCCAACTCTTATGACCTCGTGGACCGTAGCCTACCAGACTCCTCTGTCCATGGGATTCCCATGGACAAGAATACTGGAGTGGGTAGCCAATCTCTTCTCCAGGGGATCTTCCCAACCCAGGGATTGAACTCCGGTCTTCTGGATTGCACGCAAATTCTTTACCGTCTGAGCCACGAAGAAAGCCCAATAACAGTGTAGGATGTTCCATTGCTCCATTTCATTGAATCCATTAAGGATTCCAGGAGAGTGAGTTCTGGGTTCCTGGGACTTCTTTTCAACCAGCAGTGCTTATGAGTAGAACAAGTAAGAGAACTGAAATAAGCAATCACATCATTTTTTGCCTACAATGACTTGACCAGCATTGAGAGAAACAATAGGTCTGCAGAATCTAGAAATCTATTTAATACTATAAGCTCAAGTAATTTTTTTGTTAATGCCTAAATTTTTCTCCTTCCTGATTTGTTTTTATTTTTGGTTATCTTCAAAGTCCTCCATAGACCTCTTCTCAAGGTGGAGATAACCTGTAGCTCCCCTTCTAATTGCTATTTGCTTCATGTCTTGGACTAAATGTTTGTGTCCTCCCAAAATTCTTATGTTGATACCCTAATGTTTTAGTATTAGGAGATGGGGCTTTAGGGAGATAATTAGGTTTAGATGAGGTCTTGAAGGTGGTGCCCTCATGAATGAAGTTAGTGCCCTTATAAAAGTCATGTGAGAGCTTGCTTCTTCTATCTGCTTTCTGTCATGTAATAATACAAAGAGAAGCTGGCAGACTGCAGTCTGGAAAAGGGCCCTTACCGGAATCCAACCATGCTGGTGCATTGGTCTTAGACTTCTAGCCTCCAGACCTGTGAGAAATAAATTTCTGTTGTTTACAAGTCATGCTGTCTGTGGTACTTTGTTATAGCAGCCTGGACTAATACACTTGATTTATGTGCAAATATTTTCATTTTAATGCCAGGACAAGCAGGAGTCCACAGTGAAGCATTTAAGAGGAACAGGTTTCCATTTGTTCAGCTCTCTCCCATGTTCTTGGTTGCTCCTTACTCTTCAAGGCAAATCCTTTTGAGGTTCCTCTTGACTCTCTTACTGTTTTATTTCCCTTCTGCACCATGATTTCTGACTGTGACCTGAATTTATTTACCTGAGTTTATTCACTTAAAAAAGTTTTTACTAACCAACTTTTAATATCTTTCTCTTTCCTTTTGTAATTATTTCCCCTTCCATTTATAATATTGCCCATTGAATATGTAACAGTTTCACAGAATAAATAAAGCTTTTCCTTAATTCAAATTTTAAAATAAGATTCCAATACATATTTTTACATTGAAGTTGAATAATGTAATTGACAAACAATTGATGATGAATTATATAGCACAACTTATATAGTTTGGCTCCAGTCAACACCCAGTACTCCTGGGAAGGGCAGTGGGGAGTCATGCATGAAAACTCCAAGAATGGAAGTACAAGAATTGCACTTTCACCGTGTTTTTCTTTGTCTTGCATTTCCTGTTTATGACAGGTTCATCTCAATATTTGTCACTTGTTGTTGTGGTTGTTCAGGACAGCTTCTCATGATAGAAAATGTCAACCCAAATAGCATGACAGGACTTGGTGAAGGACTGGGTCAACTCTTGACCACCGATGGCATTGTCAACCATGGATGCTGAATTAGAGGAAAATTAAAACTCAGTTTTCAGAGATCAGGAATTCACTATTGTTTGATTTCACATGATTGAGGACCAGTTTTCCATACTTCATTTTAACATTTTTGATATTGAAAACTGCCTGAAACAGATGATTATTTAAGACCAATGGCCAGTGTCAGAAAGAGACACTCTGCAGGTGTGAGAAGCATTTAAAAAAAAAAAAAAGGTTGAGATCTGCATTGGAATCCTAGCAGTATGACTCTAGCATATTATTGAAATTTCTAAAGCTTTGTGGGTTTGTGGGGGTTCATAGTTTTGCTTTATTTCAGTAATCAAATATCATAATCAGTGTGAAAGCTTGTAATCTCTAATGCAGATTGAAAATCTGTTGTATTTGACAGTGTACTTAGCATTTGTTTCTGTTTTCATTTAAAATTTTCTCTAAAAACATTATTCTTAATTAATTTTTCCTTAAAGATTTCAGTCAGTATTATATTGGATCTGTCTTTGACAGGAGAATGCTATTAAGTGATATTTTGCATGAAAATTTTCTTTTAAACAAAAAGATTCATTATATGCCAGAAAGATTGACCAGAATTCTGAACAAACATACATCTATTTAAGCGACATGGCTCTACTAGTTGTCTCTTACTATTAGGCCAAACTTAGCCACTTCAAACAACAAAGGTTTATCATTTCACAGTTTCTCTTGGTTAGGAATTCTGCTTAGCTGGGTGGCTCTGGCTTAGTGTCTCATGAGGTTGTAAGTGAAGATGTCAGTTGGGGTTACAATCATTTAGAGGCTGTTGTCAGGAAGACTGTGTTCCTTGCTGACTGTTCTTTAGAGGCCTCAGTTTTTCACCATGTGGGTCCAGTCATAGGGTTGCTTGAGTGTCTTGACAAAATGGCAGCTGGCCTCCCCCAGAGAGAGTGATCCCAATGAGAGAGGAAGGAGGAAGTAATAATGCATTTTATGATCCAGTCTTTGAAATGACACACTGCTACTTCCACTAGAGTTTCCAGCTACAATACCAAATACTCTGTTATGTTATTAATAGAATTCCAGAAAAACAGCAAATAAAATGTTTAGTATATCCCATGAAATATTTGAGATCTTCCTGGTGGCTCAGATGGTGAAGAATTTGCCTGCAATGCAGGTGACCTGGGTTCAATCCCTGAGTCAGGAAAATCCCCTGGAGAAAGGAGTGGCTACCCACTCCAGTATTCTTGCCTGGAAAATTCCATGGACAGAGGAGCCTGGCAGTCTACAGTCCATAGGGTTGCAAAGAGTCAGACACAACTGAGTAACTAACACTACTATATTTATGAAATATCTGGGATATACTTATACTAAAAATATTCATTATTTATCTCAAATTCTGATTTAACTGAGCATCCTATGTTTATTCATAGTTCACAGTACCTTTATTTTATAAAACATATTGAATCAAACAATTTAGAGCTACTGCTTCCTCATGCTGTGTATATCTGTCATCCACTTGAAAAAAAATATAGTCAAATCTGTCTTTATCCCTTTTGTCAATGAAAGTGAAAGTGAAGTTGCTCAGTCGTGTCCGACTCTTTGTGACCCCATAGACTGTAGTGCACCAGGCTCCTCTGTCCATGGGATTTTCCAGGCAATAGTACTAGAGTAGATTGCCATTTCCTTCTCCAGGGGATCTTCCCAACCCAGGGCTCAAACCTGGGTCTCCCACATTGTAGACAGACGCTTTACCGTCTGAGCTACCAGGGAAGTCCTGGTGGCTTATTTGCTTATTTGTCAATGAGGTAATAAGGAAAGAGGATTACGGCCTGCTTTAAAAGGATCATCTGGAATCAAAATCTAGGAATCTTAGTTCTGTTTCTATTTTGTGTCTCTTTTGCTTCACTTTGTATGTCATGCTCTGTCTCTTTTCCCATGCAGATTTTAAGTGAGTAGGCTTCAGTTTGAGTTCCTTCTGCTGCTACCCCCAACTAGTTTCTTTCTTTGCTATAAGCAGGCTGGGCTATGCCTGAATTCAAACCACTGCATTTACTATTCATTATATACCTGCATGACTGGAGGAAGGGAGTTTAGAAGGGCACCAACTACAAATGTTCTCAATACTTCTCACTTATTATCAAGAAAAACAGGTTTTTCTCTGGGTCTTATTTTGGATTTTTGTTTCCTGAAAAAGTTTTTCTTAGGAGGCCACTGTGTCTCACTAGCCATATTGCTCATAAACCTCAAAAAGAGTGAACCCGGAGGAAAAAAAATGCATAACACAAGATTTGACTTCACAATGTCTCTAAGCTTCTCAGAACCCAAACTGGGGACTCACTGAATGAAGAGAGTTTGTTTCTACATTGCTTTCTTCTTGAAAAATAAGAGATGATTCTGAAAGTCATTGACTTCTTTCTACGTTTGATAATTTCTCCAATTCTGATAAAGTGCAAGTCTCTTGAAGGGTTTTTCTAATGTTTTAGGATGGTATTCTTCTTGATAGAATATACCAAAAGATTTCAAAAAGTTCTGTGGAAAAAGGTCAGCAGAAATGACAGATTATAGGCATCAAAAAGTGAAAAATTTTAAATGGAATAGTTTATATTATGTGACAGTTGGACCATAAAGAAGCCTGAGCACCAAAGAATTGATGCTTTTGAATTGTGTTGCTGGAGAAGACTCGTGAGAATCCTTTGGACTGCAAGGAGATCAAACCAGGCAATCCTAAAGGGAATCAACACTGAATATTCATTGGAAGGACTGATGCTGAAGCTGAAGCTCCAATACTTTGGCCGCCTGATGGGAAGAGCCAAATCACTGAAAAAGTTCCTGATGCTGGGGAAGATTGAGCACAAGAGGAGAATGGGCATCATCGACTCAGCGGACATGAATTTGAGCAAATTCCAGGAAATGGTGAAGGACAAGTGAACCTGGCCTGCTATAGTCCATGAGATCTCAAAGGGTCAGACACAATTTAGCAACTGAACAACAACAGCATATATAGTGTTTATAGTAAGATATATTCCCTATAAGTCACTATATATATATATATATATATAGAGAGAGAGAGAGAGAGAGAGAGACATATGTATATCTCATATCATGATCTCCTTATTGCAAAATTCAGGCTTTAGGCCTTTCAGATCTGACCTAAATTAAACCCCTTATGATTATACAGTGTAGTTGATTAATAGATTCAAGAATTTTAGATCCTGTAGATAGAGCGGCTGAAGAACTATGGATGGAGGTTTGTACTGCTGTACAGGAAGCAGTGACCATCCTATCTGAGGATAGTGACCAAACTATCCTAAAGAAAAGGAAAGAAGGCAAAGTGGTTGTCTGAGGAGGCTTTACAAATAGCTGAGGAAAGAAGAAAAGTCAAAGGCAAGGGAGAAAGGGAAAGATATCCCCAACTGAATGTCGAGCTCCAGAGAACAGCAAGGAGATATAGGAAGGCCTTCTTAAATGAACAATACAAAGAAATAATAGAAATTTAGAAAATAGAAATAGAAAAATAATAGAATGGGGAAGACTAGAGATCTCTTCAAGAAAATTGGAGATATCAAGAGAATGTTTCATGCACAGATGGGCATGATAAAGGACAGAAACAGTAAGGACCTAAAAGAAGCAGAAGAGATTAAGAAGAGGTGACAAGAATACACAGAGTAACTATAGAAAAAAAGATCTTAATGACCCAGACAACCACGACGGTGTGATCATTCACCTACAGCCAGACATCCTGGAATGTGAAGTCAAGTGGACCTTAGGAAGACTTACTATGAACAAAGCAAGTAGATGAGATGGAATTCTAGTTGAGCTATTTCAAATCCTAGAAGATAATGCTGTTGAAGTGCTGCACTCAATATGTCGGTAAATTTTGAAAACTCAGCAGTGGCCACAGGACTGAAAAAAGTGTTTTCATTCTAATCCCAAAGAATGGCAATACCAAAGAATGTTCAAAATACTGTACAGTGGTGATCATTTCACAAGCTAGCAAGTTTATGCTCTAAATCCTTCAAGCTAGGCTTCAGCAGTACAGGAACCAAGAAATTTCAGATGTTATAAGCTGGATTTCTAAGAGGCAGAGGAACCAAAAATCAAATTGCCAACATTCGCTGGATCATCAAGAAAGCAAAGAACTTCCAGAAAATCATCTGCTTCTGCTTTATAGACTATCTAAAGCCTTTGACTGTGTGGATGACAACAAACTACGAAAAATTCTTAAAGAGGTGGGAATACCAGACCATTTTACCTGTCTCCTGAGAAACCTGTCTGGGGAATCAAGAAGCAACAATTAGAACTGAAAATGGAACAACTGACTGGTTCAAAATTGGGAAAGGAATATGACAAGCCTGTATAATATCACCCTGCTTGTTTAACTTATATGTGGAGTACATCATGTGAATGCCAAGATGGATGATTCACAAGCTGGAATCAAGATTGCTGAGAGAAATATCAACAACATCAGATATGAAGATGATACCACTCTAATGGCAGAAAGTGAAGAGGAACTAAAGATCCTTTGATGAGGGTGAAAGAGGAGAGGGCTTGAAACTCAACAATCAAAAAACTAAGATCATGGCATCCAGTCCCATCACCTCATGACAAATAGAAGGATGAAAAAATGGAAGCATGACAGATTTTATTTTCTTGGGCTCCAAAATCACTGTGAATAGTGACTGCATACATGAAATTAAAACACACTTGCTCCTTGAAAGGAAAGCTATGATAAACCTAGACAGTGTATTAAAAAGCACAGGCATCACAGACAGTGGAGAAATATTGTATGACATCACTTATATGTGGAATCCAAAAAGAAATGATACAACTGATCTTACAAAGCAGAAAGAGACTCACAGACTTAGTAAAAGAAATTATGGTTTTAAGGGATAGTTATGCAGTACTCTTGCCTGGAAAATCCCGTGGACGGAGGGCCTGGTGGGCTGTAGTCCATGGGGTTGCTAAGAGTCGGACACGAGTGAGCGACTTCACTTTCACTTTTCACTTTCATACATTGGAGAAGGAAATGGGAACCCACTCCAGTGTTCTTGCCTGGAGAATCCCAGGGACAGAGGAGCCTAGTGGGCTGCCATCTATGGGGTCGCACAGAGTCAGACATGACTGAAGCGACTTAGCAGCAGCAGCAGCATGGAGTTTGGGATGGACTTAATAACACTGCTATGTTTAAAATGGACAACCAACAAGGATCTACTCTATAGCACAGAGAATTCTGCTCAATGTTATGTGGCAGCCTGGATAAAAGTGAGGTTTGGGAGAGAATGGACATACATGTATACGTATGGCTGAGTCCCTTCACTGTTTACCTGAAACTGTCAGAACATTGTTAATTGGCTATGTGCTGAGTCACTTCAGTCATGTCTGACTCTTTGCAACCCTATGGACTGTTGCCCACTAGGCTCCTCTGTCCATGGAATTCTCCAGTCAAGAATACTAGAGTGGGTTGCCATGCCCTTCTCTAGGAGATCTTCCCAACCCAGGGATCAGACCTGCATCTCTTAAATCTACTTGCAATAGCGGGTGGTTCTTTAGCAGTAGGGCAACCTGGGATTTCCATTAATTGGCTATACCCCAATATAAAATAAAAAAGTTCAAAAGAAAAAGAAAGCAGAGTCATCACTTTGCTGACAAAGGTCCATATAGTCAAAGCTTTGGGTTTTCCAGTAGTCATGATGTGAGAGTTAGACCATAAAGAAGACTGAATGCCAAAGAATTGATGCTTTTAAGTTGTGGTGATGGAGAAGACTCTTGAGACTCCCTTGGACTGCAAGGAGATCAAACCCAGTCAATCCTAAAGGAAATCAACCCTGGATATTCATTGGAAGGACTGATGCTGAAGCTGAAGCTCTAATACTTTGGCCACCCTATGAGAAGAGTTGACTCACTGGAAAAGACCCTTATGCTGGGAAAGATTGAAGGCAGAAAGAGAAGGGGACAACAGAGGATAAGATGGCTCGATGGCATCGCCAACTCAATGGACATGAATTTGGGCAAATTTGGGGAGATAGTGAAGGATAGAGGAGCCTGATGTGTAGCAGTTCATGGAATTGCAACAAGTTGGACATGACTTAGTGACTGAACAACACCAACAAAAATAAGATATATATGGTTTGGTCTTCGTTCCCATTTATAGCACAGAGAGTAAAAACCTTGGATGAGAAATGATGGGAGAGAAAGGTTTCTTTTGTTATGTTAATGAGGCACTTTTGGACAGTCCTTAGGTAACCTAAGGATTCGATGCGAGCTGGCTGCCATGGGAACCAACCTGTGATTAGAGAGTTGGAATTTTCAGTACCACTCACTACCTCCAGGGAGGGGAAAGGGGCTGGAGACTGAGTTTTATCAGTAGTGACCAATGATAATCATGTGAATGTAGGGAAGCCTCCATAAAAACCCAAAAGGACAGAGCTCAGACAGCTCCTGGGTTGGTGAACAGCTGAGGATTCTGGGAGAGCAATGCACTCAACAAAGACAAGGAAGCTTTGTGTCCTTTCTCTCCACTTTGTCCTATGCATTTCTCCCAGATACTTTTTCCTGAGTTATATCTTTTTATAATAAACTGAGGATCTAGTTAATAAAATGTTTCTCTGATTTCTGTGAGCCATTGTGGAAAATTAACTGAAGCCAGGAAAAGGGTTGATGGAACTTCTAGCTTATAGTCAGTTGGTCAGAATCAGAGATGACACCCAAACTTATAATTTGGTGTCTGTAATGGGAGTTGGTCAGTTTTATAGGTCTGAACCCTTAAACTATGGGATCTGCTACTATCTCCAGGTAGACAGTATCAAAATTGAATTGAATTGTTAATATAAAATTAATTTATATTTTTTGGACTTCACAGACACCTGTAGTTAAATGTCAAACAATTTGTAAAGAGGCAGTAAGAACAGTCAACATGTAGGCCTAATACCTGAAGAAAAAGCAGTTTTCTATGAACATTATACTGGGGTAATATGCATTTCTTCCAAATTAATCAATATTAGTAGTTTGCATTGATCACAAAAGTGAAGTTAAGGTGGAGTCAGGATAGTATAGTAGTTAAGCAGATAGCATTTATAGTTTTTGTCTGGCATGTGACTTTGGGCAAATTATTTACCTTTTAGGGCTTTGATTTCCCTATCTGTAAGATTGGATTAATAAATGGTACCCATCTCAGGAGGGTTTCCTTTTCTGGGGATCAAATAAATTTTATATATTATAAGCACTCAAAAACACTCAGTTATAATTATCTAGGAGTGACTGAAATATGGAAGCAGCTAAGAAGTGTTCCCAATGGAGGAAAAGTCTGTCTTTGAACAGCTAATCAAAAAAAAAAAAAAAACCCCAAAACGCTTGACTTATACATGTCCAGGTTTGATGTACTATATACATGAGGAATCTGATTAGTTTTTCTTTTATGAGCACTGGCAGATCACCATCAGTTTGTACCCCTGGCCTACATATAGTAAGCCGTTAGAGATCCAGCAATGAAGTAAGCTACACACTACAAATCTTGGGCTTGAGTCTGCTCCAATCAGCTTTTGTCATACTAATGCTGTATTTAAAACAACCCCAAATTCATTGGCTCACAATAATAAACATTTATTTTTGGCTCATACATGTCTGGGTTCTCTGGGCTTGGCTGTATTCATTTTACTAAGTGAGTTTCTCGTTTTCTTTCAATCAGCAACTGATTACCCAGAATATATTATTCTCATGGCAAAAGATAGGAACACAATAGGACAGACCCACCCATGCTAGCATATTTCAAGGCATTGCTCATGTCATGTCTGTGAACTTTCCATTGGCCAAAACAAGTCATATGGCAAAGTCCAAATTCAAAGGGCAAAGGCCTACACTCCAGCCACTCTGAGGCCATAGCTTGGTTGTGGAGATACACCATGACTTCAGAGAAATGAAGAACTGAAATCAATGACTGAACCACAGAATCTTAGCTCTGTTTGATCATTTAGCTATGTATTCATGGGCAGCCACTGTACTGCTCTAGGCCTTAGTTTCTTTATTTGTAAAACGAAGAGGTTGAGTTACTACTACTACTAAGTCGCTTCAGTCGTGTCTGACTCTGTGTGACCCCATGGACTGCAGCCCACCAGGCTCCTCCGTCCCTGGGATTCTCCAGGCAAGAATACTGGAGTGGGTTGCCATTGAGTATATATTAGAGTCGCCTGGGGAAGCTTCTAAAAAACACCATTTGCTGGGTCCCATCCAAGACCAGTTAAATCAGAATCCCTAGGGGTAATGTCTCAAGAACTTGTGTTTTTGTAAAGCTTTCTGGATCATTCTAGTGTACAGTCAGGATTGGGAGCCACTGTGTTAAATGGTTTCCAGTGTTTCTTCTATTCTCAAACTCGTTTAGGTTCTAATAGGACTGGTTTGTTGGCCATGAAGACTTGCTTATGACTGACATGCTGACTGATTGGTAGGGTAAAATGTTTGTGTCCTAAAATGTTGCTGACTGCCCCCCTCCGCTTCCACAAACACACACACACACACACACACACACACACAAGAGCAACAACTGTATTGTTTTCTCTTAGTTCCTTTGCTCAAAGATATTCCTGCATTATCACAGATGCCTTCTTCCACCTCTTCTCTCCTACCTATTTCAGTTGCTGGAAGAGTTTTTTGAAATAAGTGAGAGCTCTGCTGCCTTTTCTATGTTATTTATTTTCCAGCTCTACCTGAATTGTACTTGAAATGCTGCTTCCCCCCTTTGCCATTTAGAATTAGCAAGTGTCACCCACCTTCCCATCAAGGTTGGCACTGATGATTAGCACACCCCCACACACTGCCATTCTTTCCCCACCTACTCCAGTGTCAGCCCCTGGAAGGGGATTTACATTTCCACAAAGGCAACTCTAAGACCTGTTGAAAGGGGCTCAGGAATGAAATGCAACCTAACTACCATCTGTGTATATCAGAGATGCTGTAGAAGAGATACTTGCATTAGGAGGTGGGGAACTGGTGCCCAAGGACTCATTCCCTTCAAGGACTCCCTGCATACTGTGGGAGATTTGTCACTGTCACCATGATTCTTTGTTGGTTCTCTCTGGCAAGTTCCTTACTTTTTCTTCTTCTCTAGCAAGAATTATAGTTTGAGATATAAATAAATGTAAAATTCACAGATCTGGTTACTGAGAAATAACGTTTATTGAGAATTTTCTATTTTTCCTTTTCCTCTTCTCTATCTCTTATCATAGTACTATTTATATGAACTATTATATTTCATCGATTCTAAGGTGCATTTTTTCCCAGAATTTTATCTCTCTGCAATAGGGATGGGTCTCATAGTTATTGATGTCTTAAAATTAATCAGCAGAAATTTTTCTTTCTTGGAGGAACACACAATAATGTTGCACCTTATGATGGGTGATTTCTGTGAGGCAGTAGAATAGAGCATCATCTAGGCTTTGTGCTAAGTCTGTTGCATTCATTTTCTCATTTAGTCCTTACAATAATTCATTGATTAATTAATCAGTACTTTTTTCTATCAACAAATATTTGTTGAGCTAATATAATTAATAATAATAGTTGACATGTATTGAGCAGACATTATATAAGTCCTTTAAAAAATATCCTCTACACTTAGCACTGAGGAAGATGCCGAGAGGTAGGTATTGATATTATTTGCACTTTATAGGCCAGCAAAAGTGGCACTCACTCAGAGGTTAACAAACTTGCCGAAGTCATAAAGTTCAAAGGCAAGCTTCAAACCCAGTTTACTCTGCCTTCAAAGCCCATGCAATGTCACTTCCCTACATCACATCAAGCACTTGTTATTATTATCATTAATAGTGGTGAAGTATTTTATCATTTAAAATAGACTTTCACAGATGCCTAATTGTAGCCTAATAACCTGGAAAATGCAAATTCTTTTATGTATTTTGCATTAAAAGATAAAAATCACTGTTAAAATATATTCTTAATAGCCTTCATAAAAAGGTATAAGCCATCCAAAGACACCCCAAGGGAAGCTAAAGCACTGGAACTGTTTCACTTCATTAGGGCCAAGCAAATAAAAGCTGGGCCAGAGTTCATGCTAATTAATGTCAGAAGGACAATAGTCACTGGATAATGGGAAAACAAACTATTAATATTACAGTGTGTAAGCCTTTACTCTGAGATGTAACTCTGCATTTCTAACTATTATGGAAAATACCATCTAAATCAAGTGAACTTTAAAAACAATGGATAACAATTTGTAGAATGGATCAGTGGAATTGGTAAATATGATAAATGAAGTCAGGCCAATGACACTTCCATCTAGTTTCAGTTTTAGAGGGAATGACCTGAAAATCTGGGATATTAATGTATTTGGGTTAAGTTTATTGTTTTGTTATTCTAGTGATTTATGGTCAACAAAGAAATCCCAGCAAAAAGGATTATGTCTGAAAGAGCAGGAGAATCATAGTTAATTTGACATTATTTTTAAATAATTATATTCCTTTAATATATTAAACAATCTAGGCAATCATAAAGCCACAGAATCTTAAGATTCTAGAGTTAGAAGGGCCCCAGGAGGTAGCATGTTTTCTACTTACACAAGGAGAAATATGAGCTTTCTAAGGCACTCTATTTTATTTCATTTTGACTTTGTTGGGTGGCTTCTTTAATATCAATTTCTTCTGTCTTTTAAGTCTTCAAAGTTTTTTGATCTGGGTTTATTTGTTTTTGAAAATCTTGTTTCCTGTGACTACCGCTTCTAATCTTCTGACCACTGTGGGTAAAAATGGGCTGTCTAGCTTTAACAAATGGTTAGAAATCTTGCCATTTTGAAAACAGGGCATCCTTCCCTAAGTACCTCCATGTTTTATGCAAGAGATGAATTGTATTTATCCCTGAATGATTGATTGCCTTCTAGTCAGAGATCTTGAATGAAGTGTTACCAATTGTTAAAGGGTTAGTAACTAAGATGGGTAAATTAAGTTTTCCTTTTATCCAACACCAAACTTTTCCTTTTTCCTCTCCTCAGTCTCTGAGATGAAGACAGATCCCCACAAAAGAACCTTTATAGCTCAAGTGACAGGCAGTAATTCCTTATCTCTAGTTTATAGAATTCTGACATTTCATTGCTGTTGTTGTTCAGTCACTAAGTCATGTCCAACTCGTTGCCACCCCACGTACTGCAGCACACCAGGCTCCTCGGTCCTATCTTCTTAGTTCCCAGAAAGTGAAAGTGAAAGTCACTCAGTTGTGTCTGACTCTTTGCGACTCCATGGACTAAACAGACCATAGAATTCTCCAGGCCAGCATACTGGAGTGGTTAGCCTTTCCCTTCTCCAGGGGATCTTCCCAACCCAGGGATCAAACCCAGGTCTCCTGCATTGCAGGTGGATTCTTAACCAGCTGAGCCACCATAGTTTGCTCAAATTCATGTTCATTGAGTTGATGATGCTATCTAACCATCTCATCCTCCGCCACCCCCTTTTCCTTTTGCCTTCAATCCTTCCCAGCATCAGGTCTTTTCCAATGATTCAGCTCTTCACATCAAGTGGCCAAAGTATTGGATCTTCAGCATTAGTCCTTCCAATGAATATTCAGGGTTGATTTCCTTTAGGATTGACTGGTTTGATCTCCTTGCAGTCCATGGGACTCTCAAGAGTCTTCTCTGATACCACAATTGAAAAGTATCATTTCTTCAGCTCTCAGCCTTCTTTATGGTCCAACTCTCACATCCATACATGACTACTGGAAAAACCATAGCTTTGACCATAAGGACATTTGTTAGTAAGATGATGTCTCTACTTTTTAAGATGCTGTCTAGGTTTGTCATAGCTTTTCTTCCAAGGAGCAAGCATCTTTCAATTTCGTGGCTGCAGTCATGCACTGTTCACAGCGATTTGGGAGCCCAAGAAAATAAAACCTGTCAGTTTCCACTTTTTCCTCTTCTTTTTGCCATGAAGTGATGGGACTGGATGCCATGATCTTAGTTTTTTGAATGTTGAGTTTCAAGCCAGCCTTTTCTCTGTACTCTTTCACCATCTTCAAAGGATCTTTAGTTCCTCTTCACTTTCTGCGATTAGAATGGTATCATCTTCATATCTGACGCTATTGATATTTCTCCCAGCAATCTTGATTCCAGCTTGTGAGTCATACAGGCTGGCATTTCAAATGATGTACTCTGCATAGAAGTTAAATAAGGATGGGGACAATATAAAGCCTTGTCGTACTCCTTTCCCAATTTTGAACCAACCAGATGTTCCATTTCCAGTTGTAACTATTGCTTCTTGATGTGTATACAGGTTTCTCAGGAGACAGGTAAAATGGTCTATTTAGTATTCCCATCTCTTTGAGAATTTTCCAGTTTTTTGTGATCCACACAGTCAAAGGCTTTAGCATAGTCAATTAAGCAGAAGTAGATGTTTTTCTGGAATTCCCTTGCTTTCTCTATGATCCAGCAAATGTTGGCTATTTGATATCCAATTCCTCTGCCTTTTCTAAACCCAGCTTGAACATCTGTTAAGTTCTTGGTACCATTAGAGTCAATTATAAAGTATTTTTCTTTATTTTTAATAACAACATATTTGACATGGAATTATAATGGATCTAGAACTGATATGTACCCCAGAGATCATTCCAACACCCTTATTTGCAAATAAGAAATTTTGTTACTGGGGCAATTAAATGCTTTACCCAAGAGTATGTAGCCAGTTAGTGGTCCCCTGACTCCAACTTAATTCTACCCCCTGAAAATTTTCAATTAATATTGGTAAGTTCTTGCAAATGAGAACAATGTCAATGGAGTTATCTTCTTGGAGAAATAGCAAAGGATCCTGACTTGGTTGCAAAAGAGATTTCTCTTTAAGACAAGGCTTCAAAAATGACCTTTGAGGGCATTTTCCATATTTCTGATTAGTGGGTGCAATAAACTTTAGCTGAAGAAAAGGGCACCCAAAGAGCAGAGCAATAATAGAGGAATTACTTTGGCAATTACCATTACCATTACAAGTCCACCTTTGAAAATAGATGGAAGAATCAGTAATGTAAAGAGTAAGCCTCACAGCCCATGAGAAGAATAGAAATCTCGGTATCAAACATCTAGGCCATTCCCTTGACTTTCCTGGTTGAAGTATAATCAAAACAAACAAAAGAAAGTGCCTTTTTTCCACTATAGTAAATGGCACTTCCTACATGGCTTCGTGTTATTAAATCTGAACAATTACTTGATATCTTTTCTTTACTATGAATCATAGCCCTATCATCTCTAAAATGGAATTAATATAACCTAACCAGCCTACCCCATATGATAAACATAAATTTAATAAATGACCAGACTGAGAAACCAATGTGGTTTTAAGTAAAATTTTTGAGCTCTGTTGGGGCTTTCTCTTAATGAAAGTAGTTTTAATTTGCATTTCTTTAGATTATTTTAAGTGTTGGCTGCAGCTTTCTATAGAATATGAAGAAATACCAAGTATGCTGCCTAATACGAGAACAAGCTTGTGGTCACCTTTATTTAACCTAGCCAGTTTAGGATAACTGAGTGAGAGAATGTACTGAAGAGAATGCCTTCAACACTTCCCAAAATGCAGCTGTTGCTTTGCTCATGATGGTGTCATAAACAGAGCCCATCTTAGCACAGCAGAACACTGACCGGACCCACTCAATCCTTTATCTGAGCAGGTGAATTTTGCTTTAGCTTCCTTTATCTTTCCTAAGAATGCAGTAAGAATTTTTAAAACTTTTTCTCAGGCATTCACTTTTCTATATACCCAAGTCCCTAATTTTCTCATTTTTTCCAGATTTAAGAATTTTGCTTTGTGAGACATGGAGTATTGGTGGTACAAAAATCTCCATAACTCTCCTTTATCCAATTTACAGTCCCTCTTGGGACTGTGACAGTTTTCCTGCAATCCTTTCTCTTTGTTTCCTCCTTAGAAGAGAAAAGCAGTGTCTTTTAACTGTAGTTTGCCCATTAGAGATAGTCTGAGAATAAATGAAATCATTATGTGTTGAGATAAACCTCTAAACAAAGATGCTCTGAGAATCTCAATAATGTTCCTAGTTTTAATACATAGTCACAGAGCTCAGACTCCCTCGCTCCCCATGTTCCAGGCTAACCCTGAGAAATTTGAAGATGCAAAGATTTTACTCTTAGTTTTCTCACAGGTTTAGCTGTAGGGCCAAGTGAACACCACCACTTCTCAGCTCTGTTCCAGGTTTTCTATCTCTAAAGCAGATATCATCTTTGACATCCTAACCAGAGCTTGCAAGTAGCTTCCCACCTCATGTTTTGAACAGGACTCTCCCTGGAAAGATGGTTTTTAAAATCACATGAAATAAAATATTTATACCTGTGTAGTGCTTCTTAAGATATAAATGTATCTGTTCATAAATGGAAAATGAAGCTATGATTTTGAGGAATATGCTTTCCCCAATCTGAAGTATTCTTCATAATGTGGCTATTGAAGCATCAGCCTTGCTCTGCCACTTGACTTAACATTTCTGTCTCCAGTGTTCCCCTCTGGGGAGAGGGCCAGAAATTTTATAATAATAATAAAGCCACCA
>NW_011494766.1:749142-768917 GCF_000754665.1 Bison bison bison | reverse complement strand
ATAAAGCCACCATTGGATTCAAATAATTCCTTGGACCAATATGCATGTATTTATGTGTGAGCATTTTTAGCTCTGTTTTCCCAAATATTTCTTCATCAAATTAAATTGTTTTCATGTTTATTTTTAACACCCTTTGACCATATCAAGATTTTTGATTCAGGCTAAGATTTTGAGACTTTCAGAATGAGCTATGCTATCTGGCATAAATGGGAGTTCCAGTTTAACCTAAGAATCTCAGAAATTACTGCAGGCTGTAAGCAGAGCAAAGGAGCAATTGACAGAAGTGTGTTTTTCTCTGTAATGGAAATAACTAGAGAAATGCAGAAAAGAAATCTCTCTAGTCTGTTCTAACAAGTTCTATTTTGAATTCCAAGGCAACTGTCAATTTAATACCAGGGCCCCTTTAAGCAGAAATTTTGACTTGCCGTGAATTTAACAGGCTGTAGGCTATCAAATGCCTGACTATAACAGCTCTCTCTCTTCTTTGTTTAAAGAATTGAAAATGGAAATTGCATGGTCTGAAATTCCTGATTATTTTATCTCCCTAACTTCATCCTTCTGATCCATTGGGAACACTGCTTCGGAAAGAATGTTTTAATTTTGCTTTCCCTAGAAGCAGACACTAAGAGAAGAACTTGAGTGAAGCAGTTTATTGGGGCTAGAGAAAGTGAAATAAGGAAGGAGGCGATAAGGAGTTTGTGGTCAAGCAGGTCACCACTGTAGTTAACTAGAGTTTCTTCCCACTGGGGACCTCTGAGGACTGGCACAGAGCACACACCTCCAAGCTGTCTCAGGGGAGGTGTGAGAGGATTACAGTGTTTCTACAACTCCAGCAACTGCCACCAGATTTTGGTTGAGAGCTATTTGTGGAAAGTATGTAACTTCCTAGCAGTAAATCCTTGATGATATCACTTAAGTCATCTCACATAATTTTCTCATATGCAAGGTGGACATGAATCTGATGTCACAATATTGTGGTATGAATTCCATGTGCTGGTATACTAAAGTGCTTTGTAAATTACCCAATTACTATTCAAATATTATTTATTATTAATACAGGTAAACATGCTCTATTCCTCCAAAAAGTGTTAAATCTTATGAAGAAGTTAAGACATATACATAGATAAATATCAAAGGCAATACATGATCACTTCTGTTAGAGGACAACAATCTTCTCTGATAGCATGGTGGGTTAAGAACAGAGACTTTGGAGTTCAAACCTTGGCTGTACCATGTATTAGCTTTGTGGGCTTGGGCAATTTACTCACTGTCTCAGTCTTAGTTTTCTCATCTATAAAATGGGTATGACAGAATTGCTCATGGAGTTATTAAATACTAAATTAGGTAATACATGCAAAGTGCTTAGTATTTATTAAATAGTTGTGTTATTTTCATTACCACCATTATTATGATTTTTGCTATTACTCTTGCAATGGGATTTGGAAAAGGGATATGACAAAATTAATTTGGAATGTGATACACTCCAGGAAAAGTGTTATTAAATGAAATAGTGGACATGAAAGCCCTTAGTCAACTCTTATTTTCTATTGTCAATTTTAAAGAATGATTATTCATGAATAGGGTTTCATGACTTGAACATTACAGTGGTTAAGATATGCCAAGCAGAGGTGAGACAGGAAAGGCATTTTAAGTATAAGAAACACACTGTGAAATGTGGAAATGAGTACAGACAGGATTCTGTCAAGGAAGGTTTTGCCAACAATGATCAGTGTGGTTGGGTAAGAGTATGAGGCATATCTAGAAGAGGAAGAAAAGCCAAGTGGGGCATGAATCAGAGCATGGAAGACCTTGAGGGCTGAGGTAAAGAGCTGGAGACCTAGTGGATGTTGTGAACAGAGAAATCATTTCTTGCTGGTTTGTGCTTCTAAGCCTTAATCCACTCACATGCAGCCTCTTCAGTCCTGAATTCAGAGCTGCCTTCTCAGCTTTCATTTCCTGCTCTTCACTTTACCCTCATGCTTCTCTTCCAGCTCTCCCACATCATATTCATCTCTTTTTGTACCTTTGCTTATGCTGAACCCCTCACCTGGAGGATTCCCTCTCCCTCTTTCTTTCTTCTTAATCACATCTGCCCTAGCTGCTCATGCATTTTCCATACCTGTCCTTAGCGATCCTTTCTTCCTTAACTCCTTGAATACCTTTCATCTCCATCACCCAGTCAACTCATTTCCTGATAAGAATAAGGTCTTTGAATGTAGAGACCATGCTTTTATTTTGCTGTTTCATACATTCCCGGATACACAGAGAGTGCTCAGGAAATACTTGGCTAATCGGACAGGTTAGCCACATCTTCCCAAGAGTCTCCTTGTGTGTATCAGGTCAGTGGTACCGTCTCTAATTTGCCTTCTCAAGGTTGGTAGCGTAAAATACGATGGGCTTCTCCTGGCCCTTTTTCAAGGGGTTCTGGTGATGTTAACATGTGGCTTTTTTATGAACTGGGGACTGTTAGCCTCCAGGCAGCAATTTGGGAAAAGAAACTGGTTTATTCTGTGATGTTTTAGATATAACTGACTTGTGTGCATTAAATTTCAGTTTGATTCATTTCTTGCTTTGAGCTAGAAGTGAAGAAACTCATTTTTAGTTTTCAGCTTTGCCATTAATTAGCTGTGCGACTTTGGGCAAGTCTTTACCCCCTCTTTATTAATAATAGCTGTCTTTTATTGGATGTGAAATAAGTGCAGCATTACTAGGTGCTGTAAATCCACTGTTTTATTTAACCCTCCTACCAATTTTGTGAGGTAGACCTCATGACTGCTCCTAGTTCCAAATGAGACTCAGATCAGAAAGTAAGTTTCCCAGAGTCACAGAGCTAATAAGTTACAAAATCAGAACTCAAAGCCAGGATTGGCTGCTTGCAAAGCTTATGAACTTAATCCTTATGCACTATTTCAGTTCCTTTAAGTCTAAGCATCTTCAGCCTTAAACAAAGAGAGAGACTGCAATCTCTAGGAAGCTGTCCAAATTTGTGACTCTTCTCTAAGAGCACATGTTATTTCAGGCATGAAATTGAAATCTGTAATTTACCACAAATCTCCCAGCTACCACAATTCCAATATTCCTGTGGAAACTCTCTTCCCCGCTGTTAGTTGGCAGAGTTTGGGGCTGGGGATGACCTCCCTCATGGATGTGACCTAGGACCAAGCTCATCACACATTTCTTTCTTGGGCCTTGGGCTTGGTCATGTGACTTAATTGAGGCCAGTAATAACCAAACTCAGAATTTTTATTCTGACTTTCAGGGGAAAAGTATTAGTACTCACTTGCATTGAACTAGATCCTGGGAGAATGCAGGCACTTCCCTGTGTTGTTGACAGTCAGTCATGTTTCTATTTGTAGAACACAGAAATTAGCCACCACAGGGCAGAGCAGAGCCCAGAGAAGGAAGGACTGGGTCTTGGTGACATGTGTCAGCTCCAAAATCTATCCTTACCTGAAGTAAAGCCAAGGGTTGGATTCTCCTTACAAGTGAGCCAGTTTGGGGGTTCAGTTTGCTGTTACAGGTATCACAAGATAAGAGGAGTTCATGGGTCTTTTCTTTTTTTGGCACAAACCTACCAAAATCTTACTGAACAAGCAAATTGTCTTGTTCAGACTCAGGCCCAGCCAGAGTGCATCAGGCCTTGAATCATTTCTAATTATGGTAGAAAATATATTCTCACTATGGATGAAAAGGTGCCTGATTTGTCATGTGATAAAAAAATCTGTTAAGTGGTACAATGAAACTTTATTCCCCTCTTCTGCCAGAAGGCTTCCTGATCATTTGCCTGTCTCCAGAAGATGTTAATTGCTAATTGTCAACGTGCATTTCAAGAAAGTGAGCTGCTGCCTGGCATGCCTGTTAGCTCTAACTGGTAACTTGTTTCTGTCCCCTCCATTTCTTTGTAATTACATTTGAACTTTGAATCCAAAAATCATTTAGGTTAAGGCAGTATGACTTGATTGAATGAATTCTATCTGTACTTTTACATAAGTCATTATATGTCATTAATCATAGAATTTGAGGGTTGGAAGAGACCTTTAGAGAACAGCTTTTCCAACCCCTTTAATTTAGTAGAAGAATAAAATAGCAGGCAGACATCAGCTCAGAGTCACACAGTAGTTATAGGTTGTTAAGGGCTATAATCAGGGTCTCCTGACCACAAGCCAGGGTGATTTTCACCATATCACACCTCCTCTCCTGACCCTGTCTTGGTTTATTACATGAATAAAAACTACAAAATCCTCAGACACATGACAAATAAACGCAAGTCTTCCAGATGAGAATTCCCTGCATTCACGGTCACCCCCTTCTCATTTTTACCACCTCAGTTCTTTCTGTACAGGAGACTAAAAAGAACATATATGCTGCCTGGATAGCTAATATGGTCAGGAAACCACCTGGAAGTTAGTGTAAAGTACAACCTTGGGCATTTTCCCCCAGAAATTAAGGAATTTGTTTTGGTACCTGGAAAGTAAAAGTTTTTTGTTTTTTTTTTTAGAAAACCACTTACAATGATACAAATGATTTTATGATTTTTGAGCTTTCATTACAGTAGATTTGATCTATAATTCTGCTTAGTAATATTGTTAGACTGTTGATCTGTGTCATTAATACCCTTGATAAGAAGAAGATCCCACTTACTTGTTATATTCTGTAGGTTTACCTGTTACTCCACTTCAAATTCACGTTGTGTACTAAGATTTTATTAATAGCTATAAAAGGTTTACTGGAGAAAGAAATGGCAACCCACTCCAGTATTCTTGCCTAGAGAATTCCCATGGACAGAGGAGCCTGGCAGGCTACAGTCCATGGGATTGCAAGAGTCAGACACGACTTAGCGACTAAACCACCATCACCACATAAGGTTTACTACCAACAAGAGAGAATATTAAATTTATTTTCAGATCACCGAGTTCATTGTGGACTAAAGCCACTTAGCAGTGAGCAAGACGGCAGAAGCAAAATGTTATCCTTAGTTATATCAGTAAGGGTTTCTCCGCCTTTCTGGAAACTTAATTTGTGTACTGCTGTCAGTGATTTTTCAGAAATAAGGAATCAGAGGGGAATCAAAAGGGAGGCCAATATGAGACTTAGAAGCTCAAATATTTCTTTGGACTTATAGGTGGTTTTTAAAGGTGATTTTCAGTTTAGAGACAGTAAATAACTGGAAATTCCTGAGGTTGGTTAACTGGTATTCCACAGGCTGTCACATGATCTGACTGAGTGAGGAGGAACAGCTGTAGAAATTACCCTTTGAAAACAGACATCTATAAGTGACAGTCTTTTTCTGTTGTCTGTGAAAACTGTGACTCACATTGCATTACATCAATAGGGCATTGAAGACACAGTTTAGGCCTGCTGAAATTTCAAGCTTTTGATAGATGGGTCTATCAACAGAAAGTGAGAGCCTTAGTTCAGAATTAAAAAACATGAATTACAAATTTATGAAGTCAACTAGATTTTGACACTAATGAAATTGTATCACAAGTATGTATTCTATTATTGATTATTGTTAGCAGTATTAAGGTCACAAGAAGAAGAAGAAAAGTAACTTTGGGAGATATCAAAATAAGGCCTAGTATAATTTTTCCTATAGTAAGATGACTTGGAGGAGATTATATATTTTTCTTAAATGACTAAGCAAGTGATATTATTTATTCTAAATTGGATTCTTAAATTAAGATAATAATCTTAGGATCCAGTTCTACTCTATGGAAAAGTTCTTGGGAGATTAATGAATGCCTTTTAGAAAATGTTGAATCTCTGTTAAAAAAAAAAAAATCTGTCAACAGGAAGGAAAAGTCCCCACTTTCTGCAAGTAGTAAAGCATACTTTATGGACTCTAAATGTGAAAGTGAATGGACAAGTTTACTGCCCACTTAGTGTCTTGCTATCTTCTGCTTTCTAAAGCTGCATATAATGAAGAAGGTAGGTTCTGTTAATAGGAATTGCCCCTTTGGAGCCACAAATGAGTGTCGAAGGAGAGCCATAGACTGAGCAGAGGATGCCCATTTAACACAGTTGGCAGGTGTTATGAAGATGACAGCATTAACAACAAGAAAAGGCCCTCCAGAGCCTACTCACAAGACCAGAAGAATAAAACGGCATCCACTACAACAGAAAACCTCCCAAGACAGTGAAAGAGCGCAGGCCGCAGTCACATCTGACCTGCAGGAATGATGCAAGGTCTCCCTGGGCACCTAACACTCCCAGGGCCTTTCAGGGCCCACGATCCTACAAGACTGTGTAACACCAGAGTCGCCCATTCTCTGATAGCTCTGCAATTGTTGGACCCATATCGAACACTTCCCTAAGAATCACTAAGAGACTTACACATTGCACCTAGTGAAAGTCCTTCATTTGGAAGATTAAATAATTACGTAATCTTCAAAAAAAATACTTATTGAGCCTCTATTGGGCGACAGAATTTATTGCCTCATAACCCAGAAAGACTACTTATTTACTGAGCAACAACTATGTGCCAGGCATGATGTTAAATCAATAGGATGAACATAGTCCCTGCCCTTTGGGAATTTTCCATCCACTGTGGAGATAGGCAATAATGGCATAAACATATAAGAGACTGTATCAACTGTTATAAGTACTAATGAGAAACTAACCAGTTCAGTATAAGAGGACAGCAGGAGAAAGGAGAAAGCTGAGGCCAAAACATGGATGATAAATTGTTCCAGGCCACTTTGGTGAGTTGTTAAGTAATTATTAAGCTCTTACTATTTACCAATGCTATTCTAGGCACAGTGATAAACTAATGAAAACAAAGTAAAGTTCTTGACTTTATGGACCTAAAATTTAGTTCAGAGAAATAGGCAATAAATAAATGAGTAAATAAAATCGAGGTGGTATGAGAGGAAGAAGAGTCCAGGATGATTTCAAGGTTTGACCAAATGAAAGGATGGAGTTACTCTTACCTGCTATGGGGAGGACTAGAGACAAAGCACGTTTTGAAAAAGATCGGGGGTCTAGTTTTGAACATGTTAACTTGGCCCTAGTGGTGAAGACTCCACATGCTACTATAGGAGATGCAAGAGATGTGGGTTTGATCCTTGGGTCAGGAAGATACCCTGGAGGAGGAAATGGCAACCTGGTCCAGTCTTCTTGCCTGGAAAATTCCATGGACAGAGGAGCCTGGTGGGCTACAGTTCATGGGGTCACAAAGAGTCAGATACGACTGAGCAAATGAGCACATACACACAACTTTAAGGTGACTTTAGGCATCAGAGCAGAGATGTCAAATAAGCTGCTACAGTCTTCCAGCAGAAAACTGATATTCAGGAGGGAAGTATGAACTGGAAATAGAAATGTCAAACCGTGAATATGCAGATGACAATTAAAGCCATGAGACAAGAGTGAGTGTGGATAAGAAGTGTGAGAATTGAACTGCAGGTCACTCTATTGTGAAGATGTCAGGGAGATAAGGAGAAACAGGCAAAGGAGACTTAGAAGGACTGGTCAGTAAAATGCAAGGAAAACCAAGAGGGTATGTTGCCTTGGAAGCCAAGGAAAGAAACTGTTTCCAGGAGGAAGTGATTGACTGTGTCAAATGCTGCTCATTGTGCACAGGTAAGGTGAAGCCTTAAACTGAGCATTGGATTTGGCAGCATGGAGATCACTGATGTCTTTGTCAAGACCAGTTTCAGAGAAGGAGTCAAAGAAAGAATGAGAGGGAAAGAAGTAGAGAGGAGTTTTGCCTTAAAAGATAGCTAAGAAATGAGGTCATAGCTGCAGGGAGAAGTGGGTCAAGATTATTTTGGTTTGTGGAGATGGAAGAAATTACAGTATATTTGAATGCTGACAAGGATAATTCAGTAGGGAGGGAAATTTTAATTATGCATGAAAGAGAAGAAACAACTGCTAGAGCAATATCCTAAAGTAGGCAAGAGGGTCTGGGATCTAGTGAACAATGAGGAGGGGCATGAGTTTAGGTAGGAGCAAGGATAGTTATTTCAGAAAGCAAACAGGAGTAACAGGAGGCAAGGCAGAATGTATAGCTGGAGATGCAGATGGGTCGGTAGATGTGGTGGTAAGGACATCTGGAATGTCTCTTCTTATTATGTCCATTTTCCTGGCAAAATAGGAAGAAAATCATTAGCTGAGGGTAAGGAGGAGTAGGCTATTTAAAATCCAAAAAGATGATGTTGTTAAAGTGCTGCACTCAATATGTCAGCAAATTTGGAAAACTCAGCAATGACCACAGGACTGGAAAAAGTCAGTTTTCATTCCAAGCCCAAAGAAAGTCAATATCAAAGAATGTCCAAACTACCAAACAACTGGACTCATTTTACATGCTAGCAGGATAATGCTCAAAATCCTTCAACTAGGCTTCAACAGTACATGAACTAAGAACTTTTGTATAGCTGGATTTAGAAAAGGCAGAGGAACCAGAGATCAAATTGCCAACATCTGCTGAATCATAGAAAAAGCAAGGTAATTCCAGAAAAACATCCACTTCTGCTTCATTGACTATGCTAAAACCTTTGCCTGTGTGTATGACAATAAACTCTGAAAAATTCTTAAAGAGATGGGAATGCCAGACCACCTTACTGGTCTCCTGAGAAATCTGTATGTGGGTCAAGAAGCAACAGATAGAATCAGAAATGGAACAATGGACTGGTTTAAAATTGAGAAAGGAGTATGTCAAGGCTGTGTCTTGTTACTCTGATTATTTAATGTATATGCAGAGTACATCATGCAAAATACCAGGCTGTGTGAATCCCAAGTTGGAATCAAGATTTCAGGGGAAATATCAACAACCTCAGACATGCAGATGATACAACCCTAATGGCAGAAAGCAAAGAGGAACTAAAGAGCCTATTGATGAAGGTGAAAGAAGAGAGTGAAAAAGCTGGCTTAAAACTCAACATTCAAAAAACTAAGATCATGGTGTCCAGTCCGATCACTTCATGGCAAATAGATGGTGGAAAAGTGGAAACAGTGACAGATTTCATTTCCTTAGGCTCCAAAATCACTGCAGACAGTGACTGCAGTGAAGTTAAAAGATGCTTGCTCCTTGGAAGAAAAGCTGTAACAAACCTAGACAGCATATTAAAAAGCAGAGACATCACATTGCCGACAAAGGTCCATATAGTCAAAGCTATGGTTTGTCTAGTAGTCACATACAGATGTACGAGTTGGACCATAAGAAGGCTGAGCATCAAAGAATTGATGATGTTGGAGAAGACTCTTGAGAGTCCCTTGGATAGCAAGATCAAACCATCCAGTTCTAAAGGAAATTTACCTTGACTGTTCACTGAAAGGACTGATAGTGAAGCTGAAGCTCCAGTACTTTGGCCACCTGATGGGAAGAGCTGACTCATTGTAAAAGACCCTGATGCTTGAAAGATTGAGGGCAGGAAGAGAAGGGTGACAGAGGATGAGATTGGTTGGATGGCATTACCAACTTGATGGACATGAAATTGAGCAGACTCTGGGGGATAGTGAAGGATGGGGAAGCCTGGCATGCTGCAGTCCGTGGGGTCGCAAAGAGGTGGACATGACTGAGTGACTGAACAAGTGCAGTAGGAGGAGTTTAAGAGTTGGAGGGAGAAGGCATGAAATGATTATCTAAGGAGAGGGAGAGGGAATGACTGGGCAGTGCTGCAGGATTGCTAGTTACCCCTAAGACCCTTTTGAGTTCAGTGGTCATAAACTTAAGGAAGAACATTTCCAGTCATTGTCTTTTTTTCTTTTCCCTGAGCCATGTTCAACAATGCAGGGGTAAATTCAGGGTTGTATAGGGTGGGAATTAGCTAGTGTAGGATTTGATTCGAGAGTACGAAAACAAGAAGGGATAAGGGAGTGAGGATTGCATGTACATCAGGAATGTAATGATATGCCAGGAATGCTAGCTGGGTAAGCAGCAAGTGAGTACACATGGGGCATGAAACAGACAGGGAAATGGCATTAAGGGTTGCTTGTCCTATCTGGGGACAAAGACTAATTTTTGAAGTAAGCTGGAATGACAGGAGGTGATGGTGGAGAGTGGAAATTTGTAATTGAGACTGTAAAGGGTTGTAGGGAATGACAAAGTCCAGAATATGGCTGTGAGAATGAGTGACTGAGGTCACATGGGGGACAAGTACACTGAAAAAGAGAAAGGACATTAAGGGACTAAGGTGCCAGGCAACTGGAAGTATTCTCTACAGCAATATTAAAGAAACCGGGAATTATGACAAGAGTAGTATTGGAGAAAGTGACCGTGAGTTGGGACCTAAAATCTCCAAGAACAATTGGGAGTCACCTGAGGGTCTGTAGAAGCATATTACAAGGAGGAGCAGTGGTCGGTTTAGCCAGAGAGAGAGTAGTTTTATGGAAGAGGGAAGGAGCAGGGTCTGTAGATAGAATTACAGAACATTCAGAACACTATTCTTTCCCTAAATGCCTTTATCTTCACTTAACTCCCATAAATTGTGGTCTTGCCCTAGAAAGAAAAGGGAAAATGGCTGGATTCTGCTCCCCACCAGATTTATAACCCATGATTTTTGTCAGCTGAGAACAACTACATGTGTTGTAACACTTTGGGGTATTTAGAGCTGAACAGACATATGTTTGTATGAATGCTGGAGGAAACACAGTGCACTGTTGAATGGTTTCAGCTCCAGAATCAGGGAACCCTATATTCACATTCCCTTTCCCCCAGTTACTGTGTGGGCAAATCATTCTACCTGTTTTTATCCCCCATGTCCTCTTCTGTGTACTTGTTATCTAAATTAACAGTATCTACTTCGTTAGATTATAGCAACTATTAAAGGATAATCTAAGTCAAGGGCCTTGAATGTACTATGTTATTTGGTAAGTTTTACTATTGTTAATATTAACACTGTCATGTTTATCATTACCTGGCAAGGTTTACTTTGCAAAGTACATTCGTTCCCTAGATTGGGGATTGATCCACTCAAGAAGTGTACTTGTAATTCAGGCGGATGCCACCAGGGGGAGTAAGGGCCTGTTAGATTCCCAGATAGGCTTCCTCCCCCAGTTGGCCTAGCAGATTATGTGTCCTCTATTCAAGATTTAAGATGAGACTTTACTTGTGACCTTGAGCAAACCATATAATCTTCTGCATCTAAGTTTCTGAATCTATAAACTGAGATTATTACATCTTTCTTACCTAATTCAGGATTAAATGAAGAATCAAATGACAAGTATTAATTATGCTGTAAACTATTTCTATAAATACAAGAATTTTTTATTACTAGTGTTATTAATGTGTGTGTGTGCTCAGTTGTGTCTGACTCTTTGCAACCCCATGGACTGTAGCCCACCAGGCTCCTCTGTCCATGGAATTTCCCAGGCAAGAATACTAGAGTGGATTTCCATTTTCCCCTCCAGGGGATCTTCTCGACCCAGGTATTGAACCTGTGTCTCTTGTGTCTTCTGCATTGACAGGCAGATTCTTTACCACTGTATCACCTGAGAAGCCCTAATACTACCATTTTATTCATCTTTTAATAAAATTTTCCTCAAAAGTCTGTCTAAACTGATATTTTTATAATTTGTGTCCATAAAATTTTGCCATTGTCCACATATGAAACTTTTATATGGATCTCAAATAGAAAAAAAAAGTCTCTAGAATGGCAATTTTGTAGCCTAACAGTTTAATAGGAAAAGACTATATGTCTGAGAATATGTTATATCCTTTAAAATTATTACATGTTTGAATGGCAATCTTGTAGCCTAACAGTTTAATAGGAAAAGACTATATGTCTGAGAATATGTTATTTCCTTTAAAATTATTACATGTTTGAGAAATATCAGCTATGCTTATAGGTTGCTGATTATTTTACATATATTAATATTATCGCTTAGATTTTTATAGTAGTATCCTATGGAGGTAATTACTATAATTATCTTCATTTTTGAGAGAAGTTAAGACTCAAAGAGGTTAAGTTCTTGTCCAAGGTAAGCAGCAGAGCCTATGTTTGACCCTAGGCTGTTTGCCTCCAGAGCCTGTACTCCTAAAAACTTTGCAATTAAAATGAGGGCTTTAAATGCAGCACTCTTGTCTTGAGCATCTTTAATTCATGTTTCTAGAGCCCAACTTTGTAGATCATTTTGCTGAAAAATGGGATTTGATGAAACTGCAGTGAAGAAACCTGCTATCTGTTCTTAACAGTGTACAGTTATTGCTGCCTCTCAACTTGGTTTCTTTAGGCAAAATAAAGTTACTTCTTTTTATTTCTTCTTGAAAACTTACTTTTCAACTCTCAGGAGTACTGTGTTTCTAGAGAAAGAGGGGGAAAGGAGCAAAGCATGAAAGAAGAATTGGAAGAATAGAATTATTAGAGACAGTAATGTGCAGCTGGACTTATTTCTATATACATGGTTTAATGTGAAGCAGATCCTAGCAGGTGATAGAAAAGGTTTGTTTGATGTTTTCTTTGCCTTTCTGCAAAATTTCCCCATCTATTCTTTCCTCCTCTGAACCTCAGATGTAGGAATCTCGATTAAAAAATTTAATATTTGACTTTGTGCTGTCTAGGTATTTCTCAGCTGCAAGATTGCCTAAAATTCTAAGACTTTAGAAAGTTAGAATTGAAAAACACATTGCACACCATTTGTCCAAGTTCCTCAGTTTCAAATGTGGAAATCAAGGCCTGGGTAATGCAAATGACTTGCCTAAGTTCACACAGCGAGTGAAGGATGGGGCCAGAATGGTAAGGCAAGTCTGGTTGCTGTCAGATGAGGAGTTTGGATACTAGATCACACTTCTCTTGCCTTCTAAATTAGATTTGTAGAAATCTCATCCAAGTGTTCATTCTTGCATTCAGCTAACAGATGTTTGCAGAATGTGTTCTATGTGTCACACATGCGCCAAGAACCAAGATACACAGAATAAACTAACGGTCCCAACTCTAGCAGATCAGGAGTGGAGACCAAGCACTCCTTTGAATACACATCCTCATAGGTGGATGAGGATGTGTATTAACAGGTGTTACCCAGTTCTCCTTCCCAGACAGGGTGGAAGGTGAGGAGCATTCATACAGAGGGAGGGGTTTTAGCCATGCAAAAAAGATGGTATGGCATGCAAGTTAAGGAGGTGTGAGGATGAACTGGGATACCTGGAGGGAGGGAGCCTCTTGGGGAGTGGTGGGCAAAGAGGCTATGGAAATAGACCAGATTGTGAAGGGTGTGATACGGCATACTAGAAAGATAGCCTAAGTTATGTGTGTGTGTGTTAAGTCACTTCAGTCGTGTCCAACTCTATGCAATCCTATGGACTGCAACCTGCCAGTCTCCTCTGTCCTTGGAATTCTCCCAGCAAAAATACTGGAGTAGGTTGTCATGCCCTCCTCCAGGAGACTATGCTATAGGGAATGGTAAGTTACTGGTGGTTTTTAAGCAAAAGTATAATATGCTCTGATAATATTCCCTCTACTCTTCTTAAATCCTCACCTAGAGTCAGGCTGGTGCTGGGTAGATAATAACATGAACTTAATTGACTTAGAAACAAGATTCAGTAGAAAATTTCCAATCACAAGTACATCTTCTCCTTCAGGGATTTCTGGAAAATAGCATGCTTTATTAATTAAAATTTAGCAGCATTTTTCGAAGAGCCATAATGTGTTATACATATCATAATTACTATGTAATTATGTATTTCAATCTTTGAAATAAAGTAGTAGGCAATGGCATCCCACTCCCGTACTCTTGCCTGGAAAATCCCATGGACAGAGGAGCCTGGTAGGCTGCAGTCCATGGGGTCGCTAGAGTCGGACACGACTGAGCGACTTCACTTTCACTTTTCATTTTCATGCATTGGAGAAGGAAATGGCAACCCACTCCAGTGTTCTTGCCTGGAGAATCCCAGGGACGGGAAGCCTGGTGGGCTGCCGTCTATGGGTCGCACAGAGTCGGACATGACTGAAGCGACTTAGCAGCAGCAGTATATCATTTATTCTCTCTCTCTTGTTTTTTATATATTTTGATTGAGATATAATTCATGTACCATAAAATTTACCTTTTAAAAGTATACACTTTGGCGTTTTTAATTTTAGTATATTCACAAAGCTGTGCAGCCATCTCCACTAATTGTGGAGTGTTTTCATCACCCCTAAAGAAATGTTATACCCATTAGCAGTCACCCCTATTCTCCCCTCCATCCCCCAGCCTCTGACTACCACTAATCTACTTGCTATAGATTTTTTTTCCCCAAAGGATTGGCCTATTCTTGACTTTTCATATAAATAGAATTGTATAATTGATGTCCCTTTGTGAATAGCTTCTCTCACTTAATGTTATTAAGGTTTAGCCATGTACCATCATGGACCAGTACTTCATTCCTTTTTATGGAAGAATAATATTTTATTATAATATACACCACATTTTATTTGGAGAAGGAACTGGCAACCTATGCCAGTATTCTTGCCTGAAGAATCCCAAGGACAGAGGAGCTTGGAGGGTTAGAGTCCATAGGGGTGCAAAGAATCAGACACAACTGAGTGACTAGCACATACACATTTTGTTATCCATTCATAAATTAATGGACATTTGAGTGGTTTCCATTTTTTGGCTATGATAATGTTGCTTTGAATATTCATTATAAGTTTTTGTGTGGGCCTGTGTTTTTTTCTTGAGAGTATGTATATCTAAGGACAGAATTTCTGGGTCGTATGATAATTCTATATTTAATCTTTTGAGGAACTTCCAGGCTATTTTCCACAGCACCATTTTATGTTCCCACCAGCAATGGACAAGAACTTCAATTTCTACATATCCTCCATATCCATATATACTGCTTAGATTCTATATTTCCTTCTATGAACAGTGCCAAATAGTAACATTCTCCAATATTTTTTAGAATATTTTTACAGTCTCCATTTGTGACTCTAGCATAAACTGAGAGCCTTTACTTTTCATGAGCTTGCTCTGTGGAAAAAAGTGAAAAACAGTGAACACGTTACTTACTCAGTCATGTCTGACTCTTGGCGACCCCATGACTGTAGCCCGACAGGCTCTCTGTCCATTGTTCTGTAGATGTTTGTAAACTAACATTTTGTTTCATCTGTGATACTTAGTATTAAACCTTGCAGAAAATGTTGTAAAGTGAAATTTTATCAGTGACACCAGTAAATTACAATTCCCTGTCCTCTAGGCTGTATATTGTCACCCTGCTTATTTAATTTATATGCAGAGAACATCATGAGAAATGCTTGGCTGGATGAATCACAAACTGGAATCAAGATTGCTGGGAGAAATATCAGTAACCTCAGATATGCAGATGACACCACCCTTATGGCAGAAAGCAAAGAACTAAAGAGCCTCTTGATGAATGAAAGAGGAGAGTGAAAAAGTTGGCTTAAAACCCAACATTCAGAAAACTAAGATCATGGCATCTGGTCCCATCACTTCATGGCAAATAGATGGGGAAACAGTGGAAACAGTGACAGACTTTATTTTTTTTAGGCTCCAAAATCACTGCAGATGGTTACTGCAGCCATGAAATTAAAAGACGCTTGCTCCTTCAAAGAAAAGTTATGACCAACCTAGACAGCATATTAAAAAGCATACTTTGCCAACAAAGGTCTGTCTAGTCAAAATATGGTTTCCAGTAGTTATGTATGGATGTGAGAGTTGGACTATAAAGAAAGCTGAGCGCTGAAGAATTGATGCTTTTCAACTGTGGTGTTGGAGAAGACTCTTGAGAGTCCCTTGGACTGCAGGAGATCCAACCAGTCCATCCTAAAGGAAATCAGTTCTGAATGTTCATTGGAAGGACTGATGCTGAAGCTGAAACTCCAATACTTTGGCCACCTGATGCGAAGAACTGACTCATTGGAAAAGACCCTGATGCTGGAAAAGATTGAAAGTGTAGAGGAGGAGAATGGGACGACAGAGGATGAGATGGTTGGATGGCATCACTGACTCAATAGACATGAGTTTTGAGTAAATTCCGTGAGTCGGTAATGGACTGGGAGGCCTGGTGTGCTGCAGTCCATGGGGTTGCAAAGAGTCAGACACAATTGAGCAATTGAACTGAACTGTCCTTATCTGGGGCCTTTTCCAGTTGGTAACAGACAAGGCCATTTATCTCAAAATTTGAAGAATCCTTAGCAAGAAAATAACATCGCAAGATGAGATCACCAGAGAGGCATGGCCAAGAGTTCTTCTTCTGCCCCTTTTCATAATATTCCCCACTGTTTATTTACTGATTGAATTGTTGTGGTGGGAGACACAGTGTTTGCTGCCCTGGGAAGGGGTTAGGAGATAGGCTGGGGTTTGGTGATAACAATAGAGGGAGTGCGTGCCCCGCCCTTATTACGTTGTTGGAGGTACACCAACCTGAGGTGTAGAAGCCTACATGTTTCTCTCTGCCTGAAGGCTTGTTTTGATCACTTTAGTGAACTCGTCTGCCTTTAAACCGGAAGTACCAGGGCATTATCAGCCCAGGAGCAGTCCCTAACCAACAACTGATTACAAGAGTTGGTACACGTATTGGTTTCCTCTTCATCAAATTACCACAAACTCAAATAAACACAAATGTATTATCTTATGGTTTTGAAGGTCAGGACTCTGTAACACAAGTCCAATGGAACTAAATCAAGGTATTAGCAGGGCTGTGCTCCTCTTCAAAGACCTAGGGGAGAATTGTCCCTCACTTTTTCTAGCTTTTAAACTTCTTTGATTTGTGGCCTCAAATTACTTTGACCTCAGCTTCCATGGTCATATTTTCTTATCTGACTTCAACTCTCTCAACACCTTATTAGGGTTATACTGGATCCATTTGGATAATCCAGGATAATCTCCTCATCTCAATGTCCTTCCTTAATTTTATCACACCAGTACATCCCATTTGTAAAGTAACAACATATCGACAGGTTCTGGTCAATAGAACGTGGATATATTTGGGGGCCATAATTCTGCCTATCTCAGTGTATCATACCCCAATTCTACCACTCCTTGAGTGAGATGGCTCTGAGCATACATTCTGTACAGTTTCCAGACTTTCCCAAGCAGGGCTTTGCTCTAGCTATCCACATTAATTACTTGCTCATTAATATACCCTTTCCTGGTTTCCTTACCTTTTCCTATTTTACAACACCCTATTTCCTGGAATACTCTCCCAAATTCAAATACGTGTGGTCCCCAGCTTATGATTATTCTACATTACGCTGGTGTGAAAGTGATATACATTCAGTAGAAATTGTATTTTGAATTTTGATCTTTTCCCAGGTTAGCGACATGTGGTATTTTCTCTTGATTTTGAGCAGCTTTAGTGAACTGCATCTCCTGGTCAACCACTCACAAGAATAAACAACCATTGCATACTCAGACAAGCACTCTGTTTTTCACTTCCAGTATAGTATTCACTACATTACAGAAGATACTCAATACTTTATTATAAAATAGGTTTTGTGTTGGATGATTTTGCCCAACTATAAGCCAAGTGTTGTAAATGCATGTAAGGTAAGCTAGGCTAATCTATGATGTTCAGTAGGTTAGATGTATGAAGCGTACTTTAAACTTGCAATGTTTTCAACTTATGATGGGTTTATTGGGACATAACCCCAAAGCAAGTCAAGGAAGATCTATACTTGCATTCAAATCTCAGGGTCGTCTTCTTAGCTCAGCTGCTTAATATCTGTAAATGCTTAGAAGACTGAATCTTTGAGTACTCTAAAATGATGAGAGTAGGTCAAAAGAACATGGGAGCCAACTTGAAGGAACTCCCACTAGCCAAATCTAGAGAGTAAATAATGATTATAAACGATCACAACCTATTGAATAAAGAAAGAATCCACCAGTCCACTGATAAACAATCAACAAACAAATAAATAAGAAGAGAAAGTCCTTTCTTACAGCCAAATCCAACTACCGAATGAAGAAGGGAGGGTAGAATCTCAAAATTATTATTTGGCAAACATTATACTAATAACTGATTCAAGCAAGAAAGTTCAGTGGATGCTAAAACCAGGGAAAAACAGGAGTTTACATAGTCTCAAAGTATTTCTCTACAAGGTCATTACAAAGGGTAAAAGAATAGCTTGACAGTGGAGAAATCTGATAGACATCACCTTAATCAAATTATTTAATTGGTCAATGGGACATATTTATGTGCCTTTCGACAGGATTAATTGAGAGGATCTCAGTGTATTCCTGCCAAAGCAGCATAACTTAAATCTAATCATGAAAAAAAGTGACAGAACCAAATTAAAGGACAGTCTATAAAATAACTGGCCTGTCCTCTTAAAATAAAAGTCAATGTCATGGATTACAAAGTAAGATTTCAAGAACTATTCCAGAATAAAGGAGACTAAAAATACATGAAAACTAAATGAAATACATGATCTTGAGTTTTTATTTTTCTATAAAGAACATTATTAAGGCAACTGAAAAATCTGAACAAGGGTTTAGATAAATAGTATTTTCTCAGTATTAATGGTCCTGATTTTATAAATTGTACTGTGGTTATGTACAAGAATATTATTGTTTTTTGTGGTTAGAATACTTGAAGAATTTTCTTATTTTTAAGAACTGCACACTGAATTATTTAAGGATGAAGGAACATCATATAAGAAACAAATAGTTCAGAAGAGAGAGATAGAAAGAATAAAACAAATGTAGTAAAATGTTATCATTTGGTGTATCTGGGTGAAAAGTATCTGGGAATTTTTTTGTACTAGTTTTGTAGCTTTTGTGTATGTCTTAATTGTGGCAAAAATTTTTAAATGTAAAAAATATTAAGCATTTCATTAATGGAGTCATTGCCCTGCTTACCTACAGGTTGTTGTCTTGATATGTGATAAATAGTATGTCCTTGACTTTCTTAAGCCACATTATCTCTTCACTGTGTCCCAGGGATGTGTTGACTATTGAGTAGAGTTTCTAATACCTGCAACAGAGCACTGGATTGAGAACCAAGAAACTGGAATTTGAGTTCTGACTCAATAGCTGTACAACCTTTGATAGGTTACTTTACTTTTCTTGGCTTCAAACCATGTCTGGAATCTTACAGGTTTTTAACTGTTCTTTGATTCTACTTCATCCCTTTTAGACACTCATCTATGATTCTCTAGTGTTCTTTGGTTATTTGAATAACTGGATTTTTTCTTCTGGATGTGGGATTCATGATGACTTTGCCTTATAATAAATTCCGTTGGATACGGTAACTGTGATTCACATCAAAGAAATTCCCAATGGAAGGTTATTATTATTATTTGTTGTTGTTGTTGTAAAAGAGGGGAAAAAACCAGGCAAAATATTCAAGAAAATTATTCAGTCTGTGATTCCACTTTTCAGATTTCTCACATAGGAAATTTTATAAGTTTAAGTAATCAAACTTCATGTGAATGACTGCTGGGAGCAATTTTCTTGGTGTAACAAATTAACCTTTTTTGCTGAGTTAGTTTGAGCTGGTTTATTTCCAGAACCTCCAGCCATGTGTGAGTTCCTAAGTTACACTGAAGGGTAGGATGAACAGTCTGGTGGAAACAGCTAGGAACAGGGGAGTTGAGCTCAGCTACTGCATCAGCCCTACAGTTGCTTTGCTCCTTGGTATTTGGCTGGCAGCAGTTCTCTAGTTATTGCCCTTCCTCTTTTTTTAAAGAAAAGGTAATGAGGCTTGAACCTCTCTCTCTTGCCTCTCAGAAGTGCTGCAGTGATGAATGGAAATGCCATTTGCAAACTGCTGTGCATCCTTTTCTAGGGAGATGTTTAACTAACAAAGCATCCTCATCAGGGTACAGTCAGCTCTTGCTGCAGTGCCAGCACCAGGGTATTGCCTCTTCTCATATTAGCATGATCTACTGTATACTGTA
>NW_011494766.1:737782-749042 GCF_000754665.1 Bison bison bison | reverse complement strand
CTTTACATAGCCACCGGGGGGGGAAGGAACAGCCCCGCCTCTTTGTCCCACACCAGTTATTTTTATTCAGTACTTTCATTTTCTTCATAAGACTTGTCATAAGCTGCAATTAATTCCCTAATTATTTAACTTCTCTCTGGTTGCCCATCAGAAACATAAAAGTCCAAGGCACGCAGGAACCAAGTCTGCTTTGCTCTTCTTGTGTCCCCAGCACCCAGCACAGTGCCTGACAAAAAGTAGGGGCTCAATAAAGACCTATTAGTGATGAAATGAATGAACTATATAAACTGTGATCTAATCTTCCTGTTCCTTTATGACAGCATTTGACCACATTTGCCAAGATGCTTAATAACTGCTCATGAGCTTTCAAATTCCAATAACCAAACAGGCAATTTCCCACGAATGTGATTTGAAAGATACCAGTTATGGACAAGAAATAAATAAGCTGACATGTGATAGTGAACATGTGGGCCTGTCTTTTATCAATGGGAGCTTCCTAAGGAGCTTTATCATACATGTCAGGCAGCACTGAAATAGTCAATTCACCAAATAGATTCTTTTTAAATTTGAAAAGTAATTTGCTTATCTCTTTACTTTTCTGGTGAAGACCTCTCACATTTTGTTTTGTTTAAATTATTTTAAAAGTGCATCTTTTTTGGTCAGTTTTAAAAATCTAAACAGCTCACAATACTGAAGCAGAAAGGAGGTCAGGAGATAGTAGGAATATGCACTGAGATGAATCATTTGCCCTAGATAATCTCCGATCTGTGTACTACTTTTCCAGTGATTTATTTTTGTTTCTATACAGCTTTAAAAGTTGAGGTAATATGTGTGTTAAACCTTCCATCAGCCACCTGTGAGTCACCCGTCTCTCTAGCCTCCTTTGTTCTGGTGCCCAAAGTTTGATGACCTAGAGACACACATGAAATGAGGGTGGGGAGGGATGGTGACTCTCACAGGCTGCTTCAATTCCTTAATGGTAGTCAAGCTTGGGAAAGAGACTTTGTTCTTGAATACTGTACTTTTTTTTTTGTTCCACTCTATATAAGTTCTGGGGGTGTTTTTTTGTGTGTGTGCGTTTTGGACCCTTCATCTGTGATTATTAATCTCTTTACCTTCCTAAAGAATGACATTGATGATGTCATTATTGTTCAAACCCTTCACCAGCTCCCTAACACTTGAAGAATAAAGTCTTAAGAATTCACTCTGTGCTTAAGTGTTCTTACAGTCAAATTCTAGAATATGTTGTGGCTGTGAGCATAGATTCTGGGATTAAATATCTGATTCTGCCTCTTGGATGACCTTGGGAAAATTGCTTAATCTTTCTAAACCTCCTGTTTTCTCATGGAGCAAACAGTGGAAACTGTCTCATGGGGGTTGTTTTGAAGATTCATTGAAATTATGCATAAAAGGGCTCACTCTTATGCCAACAATACAAAGGCTCAACAGAAGGTTGTTATTTTTACCACTTCTCTCTCCTCTGATCCAGCAAACTGGACTAATTACTGCTACAAGCACTATTGTGAGTACCCCATAATTTATATTTTCTTTGAGACTTCTTCTGCCTCATGCTTTTGCTCACTCCTTCCCCTCTTTCCTGAGTTCAAATGTAATTCATTCTCTGGTATCCTCTCACAGTGTTGCTTCCTAGATAGGCAACACTGCTTCCACAGAAGTAATTCCTCCTGTCCTGCTCCCCACATTTCTAAATGACCTCTTTTCTTTATATCCCCTTGACATTTTTTTTTTTCCTAAGGTAAAAGTGGCAGCCACTTGAATCAGGATGTGCTCCAAGACTCCCACTGGTTGAGATCTGGAGCATGTGTTTTCCTTCACCCATATCTTAATGGCAGATCTCCCCAACATGCTGCTCAGCCTTAACTCATAGACACGACTACTCTGTGATCATGTCCAGCACCCAGCAGATGCTCAATATGGAAATGATCTGTGTGGAATGAAAGGAACTCTCTGAGGATGCCATGTGTATCATTCCATCTGAAGACCTCATTTCATCCTACGTTGAAACTCCCTAGAAAGCATGTATAGTGAGATTTGAAGAGCCTTTGAGTTTTGAGCCTGGGGAGGATTTGGTGACATATCAGATGTATTTTTTGGCTCAGGAATATAAGTTGGGCTTGGGGATTCTATATGTGAAGCTCGCTATGACAGCTGTCATTTTCACTTATGGTTCGGGTTAAAAATGATTGCATGGAGAACAGAATGCTTTGTTATTTGAACAGATTATGATGGATTATTTCTGTCTTGTTATCTTCTTCCTTCACAAGATGGTAGAAAAAAGAAGTCCCCTAAATTTTGAAAATAATGTTTCTTTTCAGGAATAGAATTGGCCTTGGGGTAGGGGTGCTGACTGTAGTTTTACTCAGCACTATTGGTATGGAGAAGGTTTTGAAGCAAAAACAGAAAGGAATTTCCCACATATATTATAGGAACTAAAAGCAAGACTTTGTTGCAATCTCAAGAATGACAGAATGATCTCTGTTCATTTCCAAGGCAAACCATTCAATATCACAGTAATCCAACTCTAAGCCCTGACTAGTAATGCTGAAGATGCTGAAGTTGAATGGTTTTATGAAGACCTACAAGACCTTCTAGAACTAACACCCAAAAAAGAGCTCCTTTTCATTATAGGGGACTGGAATGCAAAAGTAGGAAGTCAAGAAACACCTGGAATAACAGGCAAGTATGACCATGGTGTACAGAATGAAACAGGGCAAAGGCTAATAGAGTTTTGCCATGAGAATGCACTGGTCATAGCAAATACCCTCTTCCAACAACACAAGAGAAGACTCTACACATGGACATCACCAAATGGTCAATACCAAAATCACATTGACCATATTCTTTGCAGAAGAAGATGGAGAAGCTCTATACAGTCAGCAAAAACAAGACTGGAAGCTGACTGTAGCTCAGAGCATGAACTCCTTATTGTCAAATTCAGACTTAAGTTGAAGAAAGGAGGGAAAACCACGAGACCATTCATGTATGACCTAAATCAAATCCCTTACAAATATACAGTGGAAGTGACAAATAGATTCAAGGGATTAGATCTGATAGAGTGCCTGAAGAACTATGGACAGAGGTTCGTGACATTGTACAGGAGACAGTGATCAATACCACCCCCAAGAAAAACAAATGCAAAAAGGCAAAATGGTTGTCTGACGAGGCCTTACAAATAGCTGTGAAAAGAAGGGAAGTGAAAGGCAAAGAAGAAAAGGAAAGAAATACCCATTTGAATGCAGAGTTCCAAAGAATAGCAAGGAGAGATAAGAAAGCCTTCCTCAGTGATCAATGAAAGAAATAGAAGAAAACAATATAATGGGAAAGACTAGAGATCTCTTCAAGAAAATTAGAGATACCAAGGGAACTTTTCATGCAAAGATGGGCAAATAAAGGACAGAAATGGTATGGACCTAACAGAAGCAGAAGATATTAAGAAGAGGTGACAAGAATACACAGAAGAACTATACAAAAAAGAACTTCATGACCCAGATAATCACTATGGTATGATCACTCACCTAGAGCCGGACATCCTGGAATGCAAAGTCAAGTGAGCCTTAGGAAGCATCACTACAAAGAAAGCTGGTGGAGGTGATGGAATTCCAGTTGAGCTATTTCAGATCCTAAAAGATGATGCTGTGAAAGTGCTGCATTCAACATGCCAGCAAATTTGGAAAACTCAGCAGTGGCCACAGGACTGGAAAAGGTCAGTTTTCATTCCAATCCCAAAGAAAGGCAATGCCAAAGAATGTTCAAACTACTGCACAGTTGCACTCATCTTACACGCGAGCAAAGTAATGCTCAAAATTTTCCAAGCCAGGCTTCAGCAGTACATTAACCATGAACTTCCAGATGTTCAAGCAGGATTTAGAAAAAGCAAAGGAAACAGAGATCAAATTGCCAACATCTGTTGGATAATCGAGAAAGCAAGAGAGTTCTGGAAAAACATCTATTTCTGCTTTATTGACTATGCCAAAGCCTTTGACTGTGTGTATTATGACAAACTGTGGAAAATTCTAAAAGAGATGGGAATACCAGACCACCTGACCTGTCTCCTGAGAAATCTGTATGCGGGTCAAGAAGCAACAATTAGAACTGGATATGGAACAACAGACTGGTTCCAAATAGGAAAAGGAGTATGTCAGGCTGTATATTGTCACCCTGCTTATTTAACTTATATGCAGAGTACATCATGAGAAACTCTGGGCTGGAGGAATCACAAGCTGGAATCAAGATTGCCCTGAGAAATATCAATAACCTCAGATATGCAGATGACACCACCCTTACGGCAGAAAGTGAGAAAGAACTAAAGAGCCTCTTGAAAGTGAAAGAGGAAGGTGAAAAAGTTGGCTTAAAGCTCAACATTCAGAAAACTAAGATCATGGCATATGGTCCCAATACTTCATGGCAAATAGATGGGAAAACAACGAGAGACTTTATTTTTGGGGGATCCAAAATTACTGCAGATGGTGACTGCAGGCAAGAAATTAAAAGACACTTGCTCCTTGGAAGAAAAGTTGTGACCAACCTAGACAGCATATTAAAAAGCAGAGACATTACTTTACTAACAAAGGCCTGTCTAGTCAAAGCTGGACCTACTTTTCTAGGTCCAACTAGAAGTTCTCTTCACTCCCCAAGGGAAAACCCAAGTGAGAGAGGGGGTTAGGTGTGATTGTAGAAATGTCAGACCACTTTGTCTAGAGAAAATGAGGAAAATGGGAGGGGAAAGGAGACTGACTCACAAAAGATCCATTTAAAAGGCTCTTTTTCAGCAAATTTTGTCCTTTGTCTGCTCCTACCGTGGTTGCATGGTACAGAGCTTTTAGGGAGGTGGATATCTCTCTGCTCTCTGTCCTTAGATAGTTGCCTGTCTACACTGTCCCCATTTTTTGGCATTTCTAAAGTGGCTGCATTGCAAGGCTTTTTTCTCGTTTCTCCTCTAGTGGCATTACTCTCCCCAAAACTCTTTTCCAGCCTTGCTATTGGTAGTTGTGAAACATGAGATACATTGAATATGAATTTCTGTTTGTCTTCAAAGCACAAGGTTTTATGAGAAAAACAAACAAACAAACAAAAAGGGTGGCCATGCTATTTTGAACCAAGCTTCCAAAACTGCAGAATTAGGAAGGTGTACTCCAGCGAACCAAACAGAATATGTATTCATCTGCATGGGGAGTGTCTGAGGCTCTCAAATTCACTGATAGTTGCTATATGCCCAGACAGTGTATGCTGCTGTGTGGTGTGTTCAGGAAATCCCAACAATCCCGGGTCACCACAAGTGGCTCAGTCCAAGCAGATGTTTTAGGTTGCGTGATGCCCACAGACTTGGGTTGAAGTTAAGGCAAAATTTCCCAGTCCTCAATACAGAAAAAAAAAAATAGAAAGAGCAGTCTGTTCCCCAAATCAACCAAATGCACAGCTTGCTCCCTGACGCAGTCCAAAAATCTATTACCAGACAAAAGAAAATCTAACTGGGAAGATGAATCTGTTTCTAGCAAAAACTTGTTATTCACTCCAAAATCAAAATTGTGAATGAATTCATTCATTCAACAAACCACTATTGACTTCTGGATTGCCCAGTGTTTTTCATTGTCTACAAAACTGCTTGTCTCAATTTATATACCTAATGGGAGGCTAACTATAACTTACACTGTCTGTCTAGGGAATGAAGATGATTCCCAATGATTGGAATGAAGATATCTGTAGAATGGTTATTTGAAGCTTTCTCCAGAGAGAGACCAATACTTCAGAGACTGAGTTGATGGAAGGTATAAACAGGCTTGGACAGATTTCCCAGTGGGGGAAAAAATACTACTAAATATTATGTCCACTAATATACTTTTTAAGAGCAGAATTAGGAAAAAGAAACTTCCTATCAGTCTCTTCTTGCTGTCATGAATTTCTATTCTCAGGAATTAATCAAATTAAGAATCCCAAGGAAATCTCATATGAATAGATTCTAGATTCAGAAGTATTTTATATTAGGTTACACTGCAGTGTCTCTGATCTGTTTTACTTTGGGGAACAAAGAGTGGTCCAGTGTGTGAGTTTGGAGGTAGATGTCAAGGTACAGCTTCTTCTTTATTGCTATTGCCAGCCCAAGGCCTAGTTTAATACATTAAAAAATCAGATTTTTTTGAAACCAGAAATGTTTGTATTCAGTGGGTAAAGAGCAAGTTGAACAGAGATTTTTTGTGCTTTATAATCGCACATGATCAGTTTCTGTTTTCCAAACATGCTTCCTATTTCCTTGACACCAGGATCACTGAAGGAAACTTGAACTAATTGCAGGCCTCTCTGATGGTAGCAATTAGGGCAATCTCTCATCTGTGTAATGCTTGAGTTTTACCTATCTCCAGTTGAGACTCCATGTTTAGGCCCCAGGGATTGGGAGGTTTATCAGGTTGCTCCTGCAAGCTTCTCTTATCTCCCCAGGAAGGCCCTCCTCCAGGGATTGTGTGGAAAGGCTAAAAGGAATTAAACTGGGGACAAAGCTCCTTCTGGAGCCGGTACCCTCCTTGTATTACTCAGCCTCACCTTCTCATCCTTGCACAAAAACTATTCTACCTCAGTTTCCTGTTGAGTGACTCTGTATTTTCAGTAGCCCTTTCCTCATCACCAGAGTGCCTCCAGAACCCCCAGCTTCTCTGAGAAGCCTTCTTCCAGGCCATAGGACACTCTGTGATCACGGGGCTTTGTTCCCTTCACCCAGGCCGCCTCTCTCTGTTGGCTTGTTGAATGCTCGCCTCATCTTCTAAATCTGAGCTTAGATGGTGAGATTTGATGTCCGAGTTCCTCAGCTGACTAGAGTTCTTTTCCCCTGTGCTTTCATGCAACCATTTGATCCTCTTGGTGGCCGAGCTCATACTGGGTGATGGTGTATGTGGATGTTCATCTTCCTTTGTGACTGTGCCCTGGAGAGCATAGGCACAGGATGCTTATTTTTATGCCTCTAGTCCTTGAGAGAGGTAAAATGCTCCCAAGAGAAGGAATTTTTCAATCACCAGATATCCATAATCACTGGATTACACAGACTTTAACAACAGGCTTTCCATGAGAATTTAATAAATAATATGAGAAGATGCTAATTTTTTTTTGCATGAAGGGAAAAAAAATATACAAGACCATTTATACCAGGATTCTCAATTTTATATTCATAAAGATGTATATTTTATAATTGTTGTATATATACATATATAAATATACACACAGAAGGGAAAAAAGGATTAGAAGAAAGTATACCAAAATCTCACTTGGTTATTTTGATAAACACTATTTGTTCTTACTATTTTTCTCCAGATACTCTATAATGAATGTATGTTACTGTTATAATCGAAGGGAAAAAAATTACTATTTAAAAATGAATGGCAAGTAGGACTATCTTAAGATGTCGTGGACACATCTAAGCCAGTTAGAATAAAAATTGGTGAAACAGAACATTGTTATGTGTCATATTCTAATCAGAGGAAAAATAATACAGGAGCATACATTTTTAGTTACTGTTCATAGTGGACTTTTTTTATAGTTTCATCGGTAGAACAGGAGGTATTTAAACCAATTTGCTTCTTGTAAGATAGAAAGTAATGTATTTTTAAAGTCTATTGAGATCACAAAGATATGGGATTTAGTCTAGAACGCTTCACTTAATGGGTCCCCTGGGAGTTTATCTTCCCTTTCCTCCCACTATGGCCTCCCTTCCCCCACCCCCTGAATGATTTGCAAGAAAGTTAAGATTAGATTACTCAAGCATCTGTGTTCTCTGTGCTCTGAATGATGTGGTGTAGCTTTAAAAGGCAGAGCAGAGAAGTGATTAAACTGTGAGACTAACCTTAACGGTTACAAAAGAAAAAGAATGAGGCAGCGTTTTTCTTCTTACCAGAAGTCTGTGGCATTAATCCCATGTTTATACACCTTTTGTGGGAAGGTCCTTTCAAGATCCTCACAAGGTCATGAAACCTATCCCTTTTCTTGCTCCTCACTCTCAGGAAGAACCAAATCAATCAAGCAAAGGAGCTGGCCAGCCCAGTCCTCTGGGTGCCTTTTAGCTACAAAAACAGTTCAGTGGTCAGTCATGGGCTTTAGAGTCTCACAGCCAGGGCTGAGATCTTGGCTTCATATCTGACTTCAAATTAAGGCTGATGAACTGAGGCTCAGTTTCTCCATGTGAAAAATAAGGATATCTGCATTTCATAAAAATAACCACTTCATAAAACTGTTAAAGATTACATGAGATAATATGGGTCAAGTGATAAGTACAATATCTGGAGCATAAGTGCTCAGTATATGGCAAAATACGGCATCTACTCCAAGTTCTACCCCTACCCATCGCCCCCTGCCTTTTGTTTGTTTGTTTTTTTCTTCTTCAGCTTCAGTGTCTTCCATCTGATTGTATGGATTTACTATCACGAATAGTCCTTTACTTTTTCCTCTCTCTGGCTTACTGTTATTTCTGTATACTGATCTCAAGTTTGGGTCTTAAATTAGATCCCTGTACTCTGAGGCCTCACTGCTGGGCGTGCCTCCTTTTGCTCCATTTTCCCTTCTGTCTCAAGTGCCAAATTGGCTTTTGGGCTCAGTGTTCTACACTCCTGGTCCAGATTTAGCTTGCACACCATTTTATAATGGAAACACTGCAAATTTTATTTATACAAATCTTGAGTTTAAGTTCTCCTTCTTAGAAGCTGTATGATTTCAGGTAAACTGCTTGCATCTTTGAGGTTGAGTATTCATTTTTCTCCTCTCTAGTGGAGGGACAATGCTACCTGCCCTGTACCCACTCCTTGGGGGAGGAGGGTGAATTAAAAGGATTAAACGTAAATAATCCACATGAAGCTCCTAACAGAGGGCTACATACAGAAAAAAACGTTTTTCCCTCCTTCTTCCTTCATAAGTCACCACTGTACGTTTGGTTTTCTTCCCTCCAGGACCATCCTGTCTTGTTTGTATTAGTGAGACATGCTAAGACACAGACTGACGCATTAAAATGCTGCTTAATTCAGGGCAGTCCGCTAATAAGGAATTCATGACCATTTTATCAGGGCCCAGGCTGAAATTTACCTTGTCAGTTTAATCTTATGGGGGAGAGAGAGGAAGGCCAAGGTGCAAAGAGGAGGACTGCATGGTCTGACCCACTCTGTACCGAGAGCTACTTTCATGAAGGGAGTGAAACTGGCTTTGCTTCCTATGAAGTAGTATACAACTGACAAAACTCGAGTATGTCAAGAGGGCTATCACATTTATTAAAAACAAGAAATCAAGACATCCTTTTAATGTCTTTCAGCCTCTGGATACTTTTTTCCCCTGGAAACAGAGAAATCCCTGAATAAAAAGATCTCACCAACTCCATAAACTTGGTGGTTATACGAAACCCATTTTTTTTCCAAGTATGTCAGACACACCTTTCCAGTTATAGGAATTCCACATTTCCCTCTTTAAGCTTCAGAGCTAAAGACTGAGTTTGTTACTAACTTTACATACACCTTCCCTGATTTTCTGCTAAGGAACGGAGGAGCTTGGAATTTCTTCCCCAGAATCTTTAAAATTTTCTGAGCATGTAACAGAGAGATTATAGGAGAATTGAAGGTTAGAATTAAAGTTAAGCCTCATGTGAACATAGTTTTGATGAGTATCTCAGAAATTCCTAGCACAAAGCTTTAGAGGGGAAGAGAGAACTTGAAGATATAAAGTTTGCAGAGTCATCTCCCATGAATTCTCCGGTATGTGCTTTCTCTGCCTTCTTCCACATGCTTGTGACCTCCAGCCTCTCACCTTTGGTAGATGCTCCCCCATCCACCTTAGAAGGGTGCCAGGTGGATGTGGAGGAGACTGGAAGTGAAGGGCCCCATCCTGGTCACCCACTTACAGAACTGAATGGCATCAGGCAAAAGGAGAAGGGAGCAGCAGAGGAGGAGATGGTTAGATAGCATCACCAGAGCAATGGATATGAATCTGAGCAAACTCCAGGAGATAGTGGAGGACAGAGGAGCTGGCACGAGTTACTGACTGAACAACAGCAAATGGGCCTTGGTTGTCTTTTCTATAAAATTGTGAAGAATAAATACCCAGTTTATCAGGACTATTTTGGAGATTAAATTAAATCCTCAAATTCTCAGGATCTGTAATACAGAATAGTAGCCTGAAGTAGCCTAATGGTGAAATGACTGGGAAATGCTATGTACTTCATATTAGTACCATCAAGTGTCCGAGGAGCTCTACAATACTAGGCATCCATTTAGTTCTCTCAACCTGTGCTGGGCAATGCTGAATAAGCAGGTACAAAAATAAAGCACTCCCTTGCTATCTCCTTATTCTTACCATGTACCCTAAGTTCCTGACTTGGAGAACAGAGTGAAGGAGCTGGTATCACTGCAAGGGGGGCAGAGCAGAGATCTTGCCAACACCAGATCAGATCAAGTCCTGCAGGGATTCTAGGTCAAAATCATTCCAGAGCTCTGGATGAATGGTGATTGTCAAAGTCTTTTAAGAAACATTTTCCCTGCAGGTAATCCCTTATGAATAACAATTAAAAAAAAAAAAAAAAAAGTCTATTTGCCAGCAGAGTGAGAGTGACAGAACTTAGGTGAAGAAGGCATTTTTCAGTTGTATTTAGAATGCATCAGAAGTAGTTAAACTCCCCTTTTCAGTGAATAGAAAGTCAGAAAGTATGGTTTTCCTGGCAAAATGTTAGGGATGTGGAAAATTTTTCCCCAGTAATGAAGAAAAGAAAATGCCCTGGAATGTGACTACAGAGATAGAAAGCAAACACCAAGTAAAGGGCTGATCATGGTGTCCTTAGCAAATAAATGAATGAATAAATAGAAAACCACATGAGAGAAGATAATAGATTTTAGTATTGTTTGTTTGTGAAAGAATGAATGTAATACCTTTTGGCCAATCACAGAGGCAAATTAGAAAATTTGATAATCAAGCATTGCATTTGTTTTTATATTCATGGCATCAGTTCAATTAGGCAAATTTGGGAATGCCTGTTTTGAGAAACTAATCCAAAAATAACCTTGTAAAATCAAGTTAAGAGATACATTTTATGCCCTGAGGGTACAGGAAGTGAAAGGGAAAAATATGAAATTACAAAGTGACCTGTAACAGTCACTTCATTGGTAAAGGTGATGTAACTTCCATTACCAGTCAAGACCTAGTTTGATGTCTAATTTCACTGGCTGTCTAATGTATCAAATTAAATTAAGTACAAATGAGAAAATACTTGGTTAGGGTTAAAAAAAGT
>NW_011494766.1:694383-737682 GCF_000754665.1 Bison bison bison | reverse complement strand
AAAAAAGTACTATACCATTTTGCTTTCTCTCGACTGAAAACCAAACCAAGTAGCACGGACAAGGAAAAAGAAGCTCAAATATTTTATTGGAGAAGGAGTTAAAGGGTTTTACCCCCAAACTGACCTGGCAGAAGATAGTTGGCAAAAAACACTTGGATTTCCTGCTGCTTGGTGGTGGTGGTGGTGGTTTGGTCGCTAAGTCGTGTCCGACTCTTGCGATCCCTTGTTACATATCCAGAATAGGGAAGTAGTTTTGTCATTGTTGTTGTTGTTGTTGTTTTTTCCATTTATGCCACTAATATTTGAGTGCTGATTATGTGCCAGGTTCAAGTCATTGCTGTATGGGATAAACAATGCCTCCTCCCTGGTCTGAGCCTAATGCTTTGGTATCATTTTCCTTTCACAGTTTGCAGAATTAGCAGAAGACTTTGTTGGATAGTCCATTACTTTTTGTAGATATTTGAAGACAAGAGTCCCCAGCAGGAAACCCTCCCCCACCAAGGCTGCATCCGAAGCATCTCTAGCCCCCGGTGTATCCCACATGTAACTGGCAAATACCCGTGAGGCAGAAGCTTTCCTGACCCTTTCGTTTGCCCTTGCGCTAAAATATGTCCTGAATAAATGGGAACTTGAAGATGCCATTGTGAAGCCATTGTGAAGGCCATTGTGAAGCAAGGGCACCAGAGGTTGTGAGAACTGTAAGAGAAGCTCTGCACCGCAGTCTAGAAGGCTGCTGGTCCCAGAGCAACAGATGGAGGCAGCCTTCTCCATGGATAAAAGTGACCAGGGCAAGTTACAATCCTTCCCCGGGCCCCAGTTTTTCTGCCAACAAATGAAGGCTGTGGAAAGAGATGCTCTTATTCGGATGCTCTTTTTCTATGCAGCTCACTTGCTTCAGCATTTGAACCTCTCTTCTACTCAGTAGACACTGTGGGAAGGAAGGTGACAATTTTTTTCTAAGAGATTCACACACACAGAACAGGAATTTTACAAAGAAATCCTTCATCCTTCCTCACCTGCACTTCTTTCTCCTTTTCCCTTGCTTTTGCTCAGCTGGCACCCGCTTGCTCTCGATTTCTTTTTACAATCTCATCGTTCCTGGTGTGACAGCATGTCTCTGGGAGCAGGTGCCAGCTGGAACAGTCTTTTGAAAACATTTCTCTGCTGTATCAATCTGCATCTTCAAGTGGGTCCTCTTTCCTCTAACTATACCTTTAAATCGTCCCCCTCCCCTACTTTGTGGATCTGGCCTCCTACCTAAATCTGGCTCCTTCTGTTCTAAATTTCACACACGTTATTCGGGAAACACATTATTCTGCAAAACTGTTTATATATATTATTTAGATGTAAAAATGCCAATTGTAGAGAAGTTGTTCTCTCTTCTATTAATCACTTACTTTTCTCAGTAGCTATCTCCCCACTGATATGTGGATTATTATGTATCTAGGCATAATGACAGCTGTGAAAGGAATAACATGCAATACATTTTGGAGCTTATGTTTTAGACTGATGGGGAATATGACTACTACTAAAAAAAATCAGATTTTAACAAGACCCTTACAGAGAAGGAATGTGACATAGCCAATGTATCTATGTCTTTTGCTACATTTACCTCTACATGGGATACAGTAATATACCTTCTTTCTTCATATGAACTTTTCCTTCCATTAGGTCTCATCAGTAATATTTAAAATATAGAAATCCTTTTCATTAAAATATTTATTTCTTCCCTTAGAAAAAGAAATCAAAATTTTTTAGGCCTAGTTTTAAAAAGCAACATGCTGTCGGTAATTTATTTTGGTGGTTGTTATTAGGGATGTGAAAAATATCACCACTGCAACTAGCAAGAACTATAAATGATACATTATTGCAAGTGTTCTAAAAAATCAGAACAAAACTAATTTATTATAGTTCTGTCTTCATTATACACCACATGTTGGTGAGTTAAACACAACAAAATTATTGTCTTTTTTTTAAAAGTGTCTACTAAAGATAAAAAGAATAAGGTAACAATTAACATGTAGTTTGTTACATAAAAAATCTGATATACATATTTCTATTGCCTGTTAGCTTGTTCTAAGCCTTTTAACTATTACAAAAAGAAAAGTTGTTGTTCAAAAGCAAACATTCAATTTAGTTGATACAACATTACAGTACAGTCAACTAACATCATTCAACAAAGGTAACAAGTCTAGCCTTAGCTTCTTGAGTTAAAAGTCTATAGACTAGATTGCTACAAAAGTTTCAATGCTGCTTCACAACCTTGTGTTAGCTTTTTGGAGGACACGGTACTGTCTGCTGATGGCTTCAGAAGAAGGGGTCATGCTACTGGTAAAAGCACAGGGGAACCCCAACCTGTTATTAATCATTTTATTGAGCATTGTAGTTAGAACAGCATTACTGAGTTTAGCACAACAACTAAAACAAAATAATAATAATAATAATATAATAATAATAATCATAATAATGATAAGAATAAAAACCAGACACAAACTGGAAGCCTAGAGACGCTGCCAGCTGTGTCAAACCCTTGCGATACGCTATACTAAAAAAATTTGAAATATCCACCCGTCCTCTCCACTCTGCCACAAACTAGCAAAGTCAAAAATACAAAAGTCTTCAACTTGTTACTTTTGCAGAATAAAGCAAAAACGTCTTTGTGCTCCTTACTACCAGAAGCAAAATATCCACTGAGTTACCACATGTAATAGCTTCTGGATGTGTCAACTTGGGTTGGCTTGGTGTCTGCAGTACCATCTTTGTCTTTCTCGCTGTCACCTTCCCAGAGGTTAATGAGCGGTGGGTACAGCTCATTTAGTGGGATGGAAGAGGTTTTTTGCATATACTTTTTCAGTGAATGATGGTAGTTTTTCCTTTTAAATCTTTTGGCAATATACACAGCAATGGACGCAAGGCTAATGACGGCAAACATGGACCCCATTACTGCAGCAAGGGCTGTACTGGTTTCTTGATCCGAAATGTCCAGCGCAAAGGCAGCATTTTTGGTTGTGACATTAACACATGACTTTTGAGTCTGCTGATGAATATTGGACACTGTGAGACACACTTCATAATCTGTGGAAGGCTGCAGATGTGTTAGGTTGTATTCGTGAACATCTACCGGGACCCTGGCAGTGTATGTTATGTGGGGGTTGTCAATCTTCATGGTGGCAGATGACCATTTTAAGTTTGATGTCATGACATTGGAATTGACTTTCCAGGACACTAAAATGGAATGAGATTCTGTCTGCTTGACATATATTTTCAGCACCTGGGCACCATCCAGAAGGGTTCCATTAACCTTAATCATCACCACTCGAGTGTCTGCCCCTTCCACATTCTGGGCAACACAAGTGTATCTTCCTGAGTCTTCAATCTGTATTTTAGATATTTCCAATGTACCTTCACTACTTAGCTTGTATTTCTCTGAAAGGGTTTCCACAGTTATCTTATTCCCGAGGGGCGTGACCCAGTATATTTCAGGTTCTGGCTCAGCCATGGCCCGACAGTCTAGGAAAACCGTTGTGCCGATATCCATGTTTAAATGATTTGGAAATGTGTCATGAGATATCATTGGGAGGCATTGCTCACTGGAATCCTGGATTAAAACTTCCTTTACCTGTTGTCCTCTGTATTCAGGTGGCATGGCACAGAACATAGACAAGGGCTCCATGAAGCGTATGTTTGTCTTATTGGAGTTAATCCAGTGGATGACACAGTCACACCTCAGGGGATTGCTGTGGATACTGATCTCACGCAGATTAGGAAGGGATTCTACTGTCTTTTGATAAACGGCATTCAGAGCATTGTTGTTCAACATCAAGCTTTCTAGGGCAGGAACACTTCGAAAAGCCAAGCGGTGGATGTAAGATAATTTGGGGTTATTGGTGGCTTCTAACTTTGTGAGTTCAGGCAAGTTATCCAGGGCATAGCGATCCACAGAAACGAGCTCCCCCATATTGTTGATCCCCAGTTCTTTTAACCGAAGCATATTTTTGAAGTCCCCTTCCTGGATTTTGTGGATGGGGTTTTTGTTGAGGTCTAAGAATTTCAAGTTAGGAACTTTTTGCAGGGCAAGTTGAGGGACTTTGACTAGTTTGTTATCATAAAATGACAGACTCTCGAGGCTATCCAAGCCCACCAAGGCATTTCCAGGAATATCAGTGAGATACATTCCAGCCAAAACTAAGCTTCTCAAATTTGAGAGAGGTTTGAAGTTCATATCCAGAATTCCAATCACAGGGTTTTCCCCAATCATGAGAATTTCCAGGTTGGGTGTGGAATCAAACCAGCGGCTATCGATCACTTTCAATTTGTTGGAGTTCAGGTGGAGCCTTAAAAGATTTTTTAAGCCTGAAAAAGCATTGGCAGAAATAGTGCTAATCTGGTTATGGTTGATGTAGAGTTCTTGAAGGTTGCTGAGGTCTTGTAGACAATAATCATTCATTTCCGTAATCTGATTTTCCTCCAGATGTAGAGTGGTGAGCTGGGTCAGGTTTGCTAGCCCTACCTCCTTAATATTTGTAAAGTTGTTTTGGGAGAAATCTAGCTCCGTCAGGTTGAAAAGCTGCTGTAGCTCATCCACAGTCTTGGCGATGTTATTGCTCTGTAAGAGAAGCACTTGAGTGTCACTGGAAAGGTTGCTGGGAATCCTTGTTAAGCGGAGATCATTGCAGTCAACAGTGGTGGCTTCTCTGTACGTTGACTGAGGGGTAAACCAGGGCCTAATTTCACATACACAAAGTTGTGGACACTCACTACTTTGTAGGGAAGACCCAGTTAATGAAGTCATGAGCAGGCTCAGCACCATCTGATAAGCTGCTAAGACAAAGCTCATCCTAGCCATGCTGGCTTGCCAAGCAAGTTGAACTCCTGACAATTGTTAAGTTTTAACAAAACACGAGCACTATATAGCGGTATGAAAGACAGCAAGCAAAAAATGTAAACATTTAAGCAAAGTCTCTGTTGAAAACTGTAGAATTCCAGAGTCTGAAGGGATGATTTCCTGGAGTTTCAAAAGGCAGGAAGCAGTCTGGAGTCTCTTTACCTGTATCTCTCAATTCCAGGCATGTGCACAGCTCTATGGCATAAGTTATTTCAGCCAAATCAAAGTCTGGAGATGTGCCTGAAAATCAGATTAGGACAAATGTTATGTTTACTCCATGTACGTTCTACATTATAGCTTTTCTTTGTCTACTAAAAAGACAATCATTTATAAATCTAATAACGTTCAAAATAATTAAACAAGCTTTTAGTTTGTAGAATACTTTTAATATATTATTACACTTACTAAACTAGTTTTAGTGTTCCTTCACTTTTACAATTAAATTAGGACTTCTTGTATTATTGAGTGAAATCATTAAACACACAGGTACACACATACACACACACTTAATAAAAACACTTGGAAAAGCCCACAGATGTCATTTCTTTCAAGAGGAAGGTGACTGTAGAAACTACATATATTTATGGCAAAAAAAAAAAAAATTAAAAGGTCATTCCTCTTTGTATTTTAATTGTATTCTTCATTTGTTTTCACGAATTCTTTCTTTTCCAAATGGTAGACCTATTCAGCCACAGCTGATCTAGCTCAATTATTTTTATGCAAAAATTTAATTTAACAGAACTACAAAAGAAAAATATCAGTTTTTCTTGTATTCTCATAGACACATCTGATTTTGACTGAATGAAATTGTAAAAGGACTCCAGTCTACCACACTACTGGTCTTCATTAAAAATACAAATACACTTGTACATGTATATATATATATATATATAATTTCACATGCATGATTTCATCTGTCTCATAGGAAATGACATGGTCACTTAATAGCTATACACGGGTATGTTATTCAACCTTATTTAACATGTTAAATAACAAGGGCATGTTATTTAACCTCTTAAAGCCTCAGCTTCTTCAACCATAAAGCAGGATTGGTCATAAAAGTATCTCTCTCATAGGATTATTGAGAGAACTAAAAGAATCTATGTAAAGCTCTTAGTGTAGTGCCTGGCAGATATTAAATACTTATAAAAGTTAATTATATTTGTTATCTTATTATAGCTCTCATCTATTTAATTTTAGCTATGCAGTGGTTCAGAGAAGGCAATGGCACCCCACTCCAGTACTTTTGCCTGGAAAATCCCATGGACAGAGGAGCCTGGTAGGCTTCAGTCCATGGAGTTGCTAGGAGTTGGACACAACTGAGCGGCTTCCCTTTCACTTTTCACTTCCATGCATTGGAGAAGGAAATGGCAACCTACTCCAATGTTCTTGCCTGGAGAATCCCAGGGACGGGGGAGCCTGATGGGCTGCCGTCTATGGGGTCGCACAGAGTCGGACATGACTGAAGCGACTTAGCAGCAGCAGCAGTAGCAGCATGCAGTGATTATTGGAGGATAAATAAAAGAAGGAAAGCTGGAGATATTTGATTTTATTTAGCCATGTATCATCTATTGATTTTGATAAGGTCTTCTAGAATCAAATATGTATTGCTCACCTGCTTGTAAAGATCATATAGTAGCTAATGCCGCTGGTTTTTTAGATTACATCACGCGTAAAAGGCATTATGGATTCAGTGTCTGTCCTGCTCTCCCAAGACCAGTCCAGTCATTTGCTAAGATATTAAAAGTAGAGATATATATTTTCTTACACTTGCTATAATGCAATTCAGCTTTGAGTACTGAAGGTACTTCAGTGACTAGTGTTTTCTTTATCTTCAGAAGATTACTGTAAGGATTCAATAAAGAAGAGCATATAACATGTTTGAAGCCTAGTGTTCAATACACAGCAAGCTCTCAATTCATATTAGCTACTATTACTACCCTCATTCTTTACAAAACACAGTTATCCTTGTGAGGGACCAAGAAGCATAATGCTACAAATAGTCCTACAGTTCTCTATTTGTTATATATATATATATTTATGTAGAAAGAATGAAAAATTGTACATTTTCCAGGTTGTTTTATAAAATACACAAACCAAGTTCCTGGTCTAACAAGATTGAATTTTAAAAAACCATCCAGTACAGATCTGGCAAATCAGAAGCCGGAGAAGGGAGGCCATGTGCTGTGTAATGCTGCTGCTAAGTCACTTCAGTTGTGTCCGTCTCCGTGCGACCCCATAGACAGCAGCCCACCAGGCTCCCCCGTCCCTGGGATTCTCCAGGCAAGAACACTGGAGTGGGTTGCCATTTCCTTCTCCAATGCATGGAAGTGAAAAGTGAAAGGGAAGCCACTCAGTTGTGTCCAACTCCTAGCGACTCCATGGACTGAAGCCTACCAGGCTCCTCCATCCATGGGATTTTCCAGGCAAGAGTACTAGAGTGGGTTGCCATGTGTAATGCTAGATGCTCACTATCCTCAGTGGGGTGAAACATACTGATATCCTCCTCCTCTGGATGTGGATACTTGACCACATATCGTGGATCTGCAAAACTTTTCAATGTTTAACACTACCTGATTGTGACTTTTATCAAGAAATTCCATAAAATAAAAGCATACCTCAGAGAATAGCATTTTCCAAACATCATTAACTCCATGAGTTTATTCTACTCTTGTTTCCATTTACAGTAATCTTAAAATAGGGACAGTGGTCACAATATATGTTCTGTTAAGAACACTTTTGCCACAGGTTTTTCCTTAATTTTAATTCATAATAGAAAAACCAGGAGTATAAATATACCTTTAATACCTCTGAGATGGAATTTCAACTAATTTAAAAATTCTGACTGAACTGAAGAAAACATGGCAGAAAGTAAAACATATATTTAAGTTGTGTGAAACTCCCAAAACAGTCTGTTACCATTGAAGAGTATCTTTTATGGGGCTATCCTTTGAATATTGTCATGTGGAATCCCTCCATTTTAGTTTATATGATGAGGTTATTATATTGAAATATTCAAAATTCTCCTTGACACATACACAAACCTCTTTAAACAAACACACCACACAAGCTCAGAATGTCAGCTATCATATCAAACATAGAGGGAAGATATATTCTCTCAAACTAGCATTCAGCTCCTTTGGGAACTGAGAATAAAACTTCCTTAATACAAAAGGAAGTGTTTAAGATGTTTCTATTTGTATACCATTGTAAATTCTCTTTATTTTATTCTCCCAGACTTATTTTTGAACATTATACATAGAACAAAGCTTCACAGAGTCCCTATACCATTTTAAAACATAGGTTATGTCTCAGGAGCCATTCATTAACAGTGTTTAAAAGTAAAGCCATTATTGCAACAAGAGAAGAAAACTACAGACCAATATCTGATGAATATTGATCCAAAAATCCTGAACAAAATACTAGCAAACTGAATTCAATGGCACGTTGAAAGGATTATATGCTACAATTAAGTTGGATTCATACACAGAATGCAAAAATGATTCAATATATGAAAATCAATCACTGTACACCATATTAACAGAACAGATGACAAAACCCACATGATTATCTCAGTTGATTCAGAAAAAGCACCTGACAAAATCCAGCACCCTTTCTTGATAAAAACACTCAACAAACTAAGAGTAAAAGAAAACCGCCTCAACATAATAAAGCCTCTATATGAAAAGCCCACAGCTAAAATCAGCCTCAGTGGTGAAAGAGTCTAAGTTTTTCATCTAAAATCATGAACAATGCAAGGATTGGCACTCCAATTTACCTTAGAACTAAGCCACTCCTATTTATCTTAGTACTAGAACTCCTAGGCAGAGCAACTAGACAAGAGACAGAAATAAAAGCCATCCAAATAGGAAAAGTGAAAGTGAAGTCGCTCAGTTATGTCCAACTCTTCGCCACCCCATGGACTGCAGCCTACCAGGCTCCTCCGCCCATGGGATTTTCCAGGCAAGAGTACTGGAGTGGGGTGCCATCACCTTCTCCGTTTGCTGATGATATGATCTTCTATGTAGAAAGCCCTAAAGGTGTCATGCAAAAATCCTCCAAACTGTTAAAACTAATGAACAATTTAAACAATACTGCAGGACACAAAATCAGTTGTGTTGCTACACATGTTAATGACCCATCCAAAAAGGAAATTAAGGAAAGAATCCCACCCACAATAGCATCAAAAATAATAAAATACTTAGGAATAAACTAACTCAACCAAGGAGGTGAAAGACTTGTACACTGAAAATTACAAAATACTGCTAAGAGAAATAAAAGAAGATGAAAATAAATGGAAAGAAATTCCATGTTCATAGACTGGAAGACTTACTACTGTTAAGATACTATCTACTCCAAATGATCTATAGATTCAATGCAATCCCTATCAAAATCCCAATGACAATATTTAAAGATAATTAAAGAAAAAAATCTTAAAATTTACATGGAATCTCAAGGAACCCTGACTAGCCAAAACAATCCTGAAAACAAAGAACAAAGATGGAGGCATCACACTTGCTGATTTTAAAACATACTACAAAGTAATAATGACCAAAGATAGACATACAAACCAATGGAACAGAAAGCCCAGAAATAAGCTCTTCCATATATTATCAGATCTTTGACAAGAGTGCCAAGACTATACAATGAGGAAAGGATAGTCTGTTCAACAAATGGTGTGGGTATCCAGATGCAAAAGAATGACGTTGGGCCCCAAGAGGATAGCCACTGTCAAAAGAACAGAAAAGAACAAACTTTTGATGAGGATGTGAAGAAATTAAAACTCTTGTGCACTACGGGTTGGAATGTAAAATGGTGTAGCCATTATGGAAAACAGTATGGAAGGCTCCTCAAAAAATTAGAAATAGAATAACAATATGATCCAGCAACCCAAATTCTGGGTATTTATCCCAAAGAATTCAAAGCATGATCTCAAACAGGTATGTGCACACCAATGTAAACTGCAGTGTCATTTATAATGGCAAGAAGGGGAAGCAACCCAGATGTCCACTGATGGATGAATGGAAAAAGAAAACATGGCATATACATACAGTGGGATCTTATACAGCTTTAGAAAAGCTTTAAAAAAGAAGGAAATCCTGTCACATCTACAATATGGATGGCCCCCGGGGACATTTACACTAGATGAAATGTCAGTCACAAAAGACAAACACTGTAAGATTCCACTCATATGAATTATTTAAATAATCACAATCACAGAAATCAGAAAGTAGAGAGGTGGTTGCTAAGGACTGTAGGGAGGGGAAAGAGATAGATTTTGAAAAAATTTTAAACTTCATCTTGGAAAACTGATAAGAGTATCAGTTTTCTAAGATGAAGAAGTTTTGAGAGCTCTGTACAACAGTGTGACTATACACTTAAAAAATGGAAGATGGTAAGTTTAAGTGAAGGACAGGGAAGCCTGCATACTGCAGTCAGTGGGGTTGCAAAGAGTTGGACATGACTTAGCGACTGAACACCAACAACATTTAACGTTAGGGCTTTTTACTATAATAAAGTAAGTGAATCACAATACAGGCCAACTTTTATCACCCACACACAAATTAAGATCTTAAATTCTGCAACAAATAACAAATGGCTAGCACAGATTATTTTAAAAAGTAAAATTGATTTGTTCTAGGGCTGATTGGACCAAAGTTGGTCAAATGTGAGAAGACTGTGTCTTCCATAAACAAGTGTGGCTGTTTAAAGGAACGGTCCCTTAAATAATAGCAAACCATAGCTTTAAAGGCCCAGAATTGGCCAGTGATGCCTTTCAAAGAGTCCATGAGCAATTATATAATTAAATTTGATGCTTCTTTTATGTATGTTTGGAACACTCTGCTCTGCATATAAAATTTCAAAGGAAATGGGCTGCATGGTCATCACCATCAGTGAAACTGGCACTGATTCCCATTCCCCCATTGAATCATGCAGATGGATGTTAGTTTGATAGGAATTTGGGCTAGAATCTTTATGCATTAAGTTCTTAGGGAGTTGGGCAAAAGAAATAAGCAAGTCACAGTCACATGATGGTTGTGCAAATTGTAGTTACACTAAACCCAGATAGCTCTCAAATTACAGAAAGGATTCTGTCCTGGGGGAATCAAGTGATCTGGATTCAGAATCAGACTTCTTCACTTACTTACTAGAAGTGTTACCTTATACAAACTACATACATTCTTTGTGTCTCAGTTTCCATGGCTTAAAGTAAGACTAATTATACATACTTCATATGTGGAAACTAAATAAAATAATCTATGTGAAAGTATTCAGCCCAGAATCTGGGAAAGAGTCCAGCACAGACTGAGACCGCAAATCCTTATTTGGATCTCTGGAACCTCATCAAATTTGCCCGTTAAATTTCATTCTCACTCTGCAGTGAGATTGGGAGGTAATGAATAAGCAAATCTCTTTAAGACTCTTGGGTATGACAGGTATTTAGAAAAAGAGTTATTTTTTTCTAATTATTTCAAAAATTATTATTGCTTACCATTTCCATTATATTTTTACCCAGTATTATTGAAATTAATGTTAGAAACCCAGAGAGCAAATATTGCACTGGGGCTAAATTAAAACTTGTTGCAGGCAAGCAAATTGTGAAACACAAACCTCTCACCTGGAAATTAACATCATCTCATAGACACTATTAGTTACATCAATGAAGAACTAAAACTTTGACCTCCTAAAAGCTGAAGAAAATGCCTTCAGCAGACGTATGCTTTTATGCAGAGTTTCTTTGGTAGCCAAATTCACACCATATACATAATGTTCAGAAAAATAGGGCATAGATCCAGGGCTAACACAGAATTCAGGTTTGATTGTCTTCTTTTGGGAATGGCTTGAATAATGGAGAGAAGGGATTTTTATTCAAGTAAGCTTTCCTTCTGGTTAGAAAGAAAAATTGTCTCCATACACATTCTCTCTGTATCCACTCTCCTGTTATGGGGGCTGAAGTGGGGGTGGTAAGGTAGAGCAAACCTCACTCTATGGATTGACCTCCCATAGGGAACTCCCCTATGTCTGAAGGCCACCTTGACTTCTGCTCCAGGTACAAGTGCCTGATGATTTAGATTCACAAAGTCTTTAAGCTTTTGAAACAGGAATTTAGCATAGAGTTAAGAGTGAAGTTTCTGGAGAAGCAGACCTGGTGTCAAATTCAGCTCTGTAACCTTGAGCAAGTTATTGAAGTTTTCTAAGTCTGGTTCCTTTTTTCAGAAACTGGCTACCATAAAACCTTCTTTGGTAAGAGAATTAGGATGAGATGTTAAATAGGGAGCTTTTGGTAGAGGACCTGGCACATGGCAAGGGCTCAACAGGTGTTAGCCATCACTACTTACAGGTTGGTGTCTCATATTGAATTAGAGTCTCTTAATGGGCATTGAGGATGAAAGGGTGGTGGAAATCAGTAGAGTGCCATTTTGGTAGCAGCAACTGCAAGTTCCGAAAAGGACTTGGCCAGAGGCCTTCTAACAAGGCAGATGGCTACAGCAGGTAGAACCAGAGAGAGACAGAGGAGAGAGATTGCAAGGCTTTCTTTATGAAGGGTATATTTTATTTCCCTTAAGAAAGAAAGAAGGTCTTGTTAATGCATTCTGAACTCTGAATCTGCAAGAACTGTTTTTAAAGGCATTCGTTTCTTGCACTTTCTTCTGGCCCTTGACCCTTTCTGACTTTTAGATTTCCTTCTCCAACCATTTCCCAAAATTATGCTCCTTGTTCGCACATTATCCAAAGTGAAGCACCCTGTAGCATGTGTTAGTGACCACAGATGGAGGGTGCGTACGGGAGAAAGAGCTATAATCGTCTCCATAACGCATTAAGGCAACAATAAAGTGTATCCCCTTGCAAGGATGTAATGGAGCTCGCAGAGGCTCTTTTGCATAAGGAACTGTTCCTGAGAGCCCACATTATTCATCAGCAAAGAGTGCAGCAGTGTGCGTGTGAATGGGCTGAGCAACAGAATGAGGACACCAGGGAAACAATTCTTCATTTTGGCTTCACCACAAACTTTTCAGGTGACCTTGACCAAGTCCAGTACTCTGAGTCCTATTTTATTTATCTCACAGTAAGTGGATCAAGAGGAAAGACAGTCACAGCTTCTGAGACCAACACAATCCTCAGGAAGTCATCTCATCAGCCCATTCTCCAGTGTCATGAAAACTACACTTCCTGCCATTTCAGGGAGGTAACCCTTCTTCCTGCCCTTCCTTCTTTCCTTTGTTTCTCTTTTTTGGTTATTAAATTGTTAAACAGGCATGGTGTTTAATGATTATGCCAAGGATCTCAAACTGCAGTGCCTGCAGGGATCAGGTGGGTAAAGTCAGTTGAGTAGAACACAGAAGGAAATAATGGCCATGTAAAAAGCTGGAGAGTGCATGCACTCCAAAAGGCATCCACAGATATTTATATCTGAACAAACTAGAACAAAACAAAACTATGTGCTTTATGAGGCCTTTAATGGCATGTGGCCAGTTTTAAATCTCTGAGCTATTTAAATATCACCATAGGTAACAATATCACCAATAATGCTGAGCTAATGGGAGTACCTGATAATTAGATGTCAGTTTTCAAATATTATCGGCAAATACTTGCCACGTGAAAACCTATAATTAGAAGTTCAGCGTATTAAGGTGTGGGTGTGACTCTGCTCTGAAGAAAACTTCTTTTGTTGTTGCTCAGTTGCTCAGTTATGTCCACTCTTTGCAACCCCATGGACTGCAGCATGCCAAGCTTCCCTATCCTTCACCATCTTCCGGAGTTTGCTCAAATTCATGTCCATTGACCAGTGATGCTATCTAACCATCTCATCCTCTGCCACCCTCTTCTCCTCTGCCTTCAGTCTTTCCCAGCATCAGGGTCTTTTCTAATGAGTCAGCTCTTCACATCAGCTGGCCAAAGTATTGGAGCTTCAACATCAGCATCAGTCCTTCCAGTGAATATTAAGGGTTGAGTTCCTTTAGGATTGACTGGTTTGATCTCCTTGCAGTCCAAAGGACTCTCAAGATTCTTCTTCAACACTTCAGTGCTTTTTAAAAGAGCATTCAGTTCAGTTCAGTTCAGTCATTCAGTCGTGTCTGACTCTTTGCGACCCCATGAACCACAGCACCGGAGAAGGCAATGGCACCCCACTCCAGTACTCTTGCCTGGAAAATCCCATGGGTGGAGGAGCCTGGTAGGCTCCACTCCATGGGGTTGAGAAGAGTCGGACACGACTGAGCAACTTCACTTTCACTTTTCACTTTCATGCATTGGAGAAGGAAATGGCAACCCACTCCAGTGTTCTTGCCTGGAGAATCCCAGGGACGGGGGAGCCTGGTGGGCTGCCGTCTATGGGGTCGCACAGAGTCGGACACGACTGAAGCGACTTAGCAGCAGCAGCAGCAGAACCGCAGCACACCAGGCCTCCCTGTCCATCACCAACTCCCAGAGTTTACCCAAACTCATGTCCATTGAGTTGGTGATGCCATCCAGCCATCTCATCCTCTGTGGTCCCCTTCTCCTCCTTCAACACTTTAGTGCTTTTTAAAAGAGCATTACATTTACAGAAATTCATTCTACACCCCTTTCTTTTGGAACACCTACTTTAAAAGGCAGGACCTTAGAGATACCCTAGGTGATCCAGCATGACCCAGTTAATTGGCAGAGGAACAAAATAAAACACAGGTGCCTTGATCCTCAATTCATCAGTTCCTGATCTGACCATTTTAAAATTCAGTGTTGGTTTTTCTGGTTCCTAGAGGAAATTGTGATCATCCCTTTCCTAATTTTATTTTCTTCTTGTATATGTTATTCTTAACTAATAAGGACTAAAAAATCCTCTGGCATGCGTAGGCAGTACAAATTCAGTAGTGTGTAAAGCAGAAGATGGCCACACATGATCTTTTGATTACCCCGAATTTTCCTTCCTGTTTTGGGCTGGGGTCAGCCAGCACCTCTGGGAAAAGCTCAGAGGTGCAGCTGGTCTCCAAGTTGAGGGTATAAGCTGGAGCCACAATTTATTAGGTTCCTGAGAGGAACTGGGCATGGACAGCACATTAGCCCTTGTGGGAGGGTTGGCCAGGCATGGTAAACAGAACAGGCTAGGACGCATGGACTGAAGAGTTACAAAAGAAAAAATTTAAAAGACCGAAAGAAAACAAAAGCCAGAAGCCCAGAGCCAGTTGGGATGAACCCAAATCTAAATAGGTGGCTTGGTGTGGTCGGGAAGGGGCTTGTGGAAGAGCCCTGGGGAATAACATCTACTTCAGAATCTGGTTTGGTTTCAACTGATCAAAGGCAAACAGGCTCATCTCCCTTTGAAATACGAGAAATACAAACTATGAAAGTTGGATAAGACCTTGGAGATCACCTGGCACATCTAAAACATCTCTCATTTCATAGAGGACACCTCAGAGAGGTGAGATCACATATTTGGAGGCCAAGCTTGACTGCATTCCTACCCTCCAAACACAGGGCTGTTTATGGAACCCCACACTGCTTCACTTAGTCTTGGGTTAGTTGAAATTCATATTCTGGCAGGGTCTAAATGGGCAGGGTCCAAAACTCTCTGAAGAATGTTGGCCTCCAGCACTCCGTTAATCAGTTACCATTTATTAGAAGCAGAGGAAAATGTCATTCCATTTAGGAAGAGTTCAGTGGCTTGTTTAGTAACCTCCATCTTAACCTTCGCTTAGGTGGATCACAGACAGGATAGCTCAATCAATCATGCTGATGGCCAGTTTATTCCAAAAAATTTAGTCAGGTCAGCTAGACAATGTCTACTGATGTTTTTAAAACATGCTAGTGAATTCATTATAATGGTTGATCTGTTCTACATAAGCACAACCAAATCACAAGTTTAATTTTTAAAATGCATAAACTTTTTAAAATTTGATGATGGACTGTGTATGTTGCAAACTTTGTTAAGAAAGGGCACAGATATTCAAATATAATAAGTGGATTTGAAAGATTAGTAGGAGTTGGAACTGAGCATTCAAGGTAGGAGAGGCCTCATAAATACTATAATAATAATATGAATATAGCTCACTTTATTAATAGACTTACTTTAATAGAAGAATTACTATGGACTAACCACTATAGTGAGTGCCTTACATGTATATGCTATAATGTATGATCATCCCTATGTGTTATAGTGGAGAAGGCAATGGCACCCCACTCTAGTACTCTTGCCTGGAAAATCCCATGGGCGGAGGAGCCTGGCAGGCTGCAGTACATGGGGTCACTAAGAGTCGGACACGACTGAGCAACTTCGCTTTCACTTTTCACTTTCATGCATTGGAGAAGGAAATGGCAACCCACTCCAGTGTTCTTGCCTGGAGAATCCCAGGGATGGGGGAGCCTGGTGGGCTGCCGTCTATGGGGTTGCACAGAGTCGGACATGACTGAAGTGACTTAGCCATACTTAGCCATAGCCATGTGTTATAGAGAGGTCAAGTAACTTGTCTAAGATCTCAAGTAAGACTGAGTCAAGGACATAAAGCTCAGGCCATAATGCGATCTAGTTGTGAATCTTTTCTGGTTTGGAAGCAGTTCGAAAATCAGAGTGGTGCCAGGATTGGTGGATTACACCAACAGTTAGATGATCTGAGTCCTTAGCTCTGGTTTTGCCTCCAACTCAGATCATGCTGGCCATCTTTCCCACCTGTAAGGGATGAGTTGGGGCCAAGTATAGATGATGTCTTAGGACTCTGGTAGCTCTAGGATTTTAGGTACTTGACACTTATTTTCTGAGTTTCTACTCATAGTAGCGCCCATGTAAGCAGCCCTTCCTATGACTGACAGCAAAACACTACTTAATCCTGGCTTTTTAAGAGAAATTATGCTTAGCAATTTTTTTTTTTTTAAGAAATGGTCTAAAGAGGCAGACAGAGCTAGGTCCATATCCTGCCACTATCGATATCACCTTGGACAAATCAGTCCAACTCTCTGAGCCATGGTTTCCTCATCTGTTGGAAGGGGATCTTCATCTATCTGCCTCACATGGGTACTACGAAGATTTAATGAAAGAGCATGTCTTGAGCACTGCCTGGGAATCTCAATAATCACACATTTACTCTGGAGTTCTCAACTTAGAAAATACAGTCAGGTGCTGAAAACTGAGTTAATATCTACTCTTCCAACAAGGAAATGAACACACTTCCTGAAAATTATCCGGAACACCTTTCTCTTCTTTCCTTTCCTTTTCTTTCCTTTCTCCTCTCTATATCAAGCCCAGTCTTTATGTAGTGCTTTACTTTTGCCTCACAACATCTTTGGGAGATAGGAACTCTGTCGCTTTTCACACAGTAGAAACCAACGCAGAGATATTCAGTAGTGTGCTCAAGATATACAGCTAGAAAGTGATGGAACAGGATTTGAACTGAGGCTCCCTGGCTCCATAGCCCATGGCCTACACACCCACATGTAACACGTGACCTCCCACATGATCATCCCAAAGAAGCCGAGACTTTGAATCAGAGGAGTATGACGGTCAATGAAGTATCAAAAGTATAGAGTGGCTGGCTGGGAGCATTTATTGCTCTTAAAGGCAGTACAGATTCTTCCCAAATGATCTAGGCATGGTCATCTCTTTGCCAAAATGCTCGTGTACCACTGAGACATCCTCTATTCCTCAGTTAGGATAAAACAGTTTTCTAGAATTCTAGAAAGATTTTAGAACAAAGGCACAAGAATAGTTCTGCAGTTTGGTTTGGATTGAATCTTTACAGGAGACTTTGGTAGGTACCACATTTTATTCTATTTTACTTTAATATGAAATACAAGTGTATAAGCAGCTGTCCTTCTCCCTCAGACAAAACAATGGGCAGGACTCAGAAAAGGCTCAACCTGCAAACTCTCCAATTATCGCATTACTGCCTTCAAAGTTCAATGCTCATTTCCAGAACATACTTTCAAAGGCAATATCATTTTTAGAATTAAGAAAATATTATATTTATTTTAATAAGACAATGCTAATTAAATCTTTGCATGCTAATTAAGTAGGATCTCAATTTTGCAGTTTAATGGTAAACCTCTTGAAAGAATTCTCCTTTGGAAGCACTATGTTTAGAAGTACATATACCTCTCTATACTGAGAGGTTGAATGACAACCAGAATATTTCCATTTCTAATTGTCTTAGAAATGTTCCAAATGAATTAAATCCTTTGCCAAACAAAGAAACAAAAAATGAAGCAAAGGATGGGCATTTACCAATATACTTACCTATTGATCTTGGTTACTCTGGGTGCAGAGATGTAAATAAGAAGCAAAGGGAAATAACTTGTTAGCCCAAGAAAGATAGGAAGCATCTTTTCTAAAAAAATAAATTATTTTCTAACCTTGTAGACACTTCTCATTTTTACACCTAATGTTTGTTGTGGGGTTGTGTTGACTGAGTAGTAGTCATTATATCAGTCCATACTAACTAATAGCAGTTAGCTGTTATAATGCCACAGGCACTGCACTAAGCACTTTACATAAGCTATTTCATTTAGTGTTCACAACCCTATGAGGTAGGAAACATTAATTTATCTATTTTTATGGATTATGAAATGGAGACTCAGAAAAATGAAACAAGCTGGCAAAGATCAAGGAGCCAGCAGAGTGATGGAGGATCTGTGTGAATCCAGGCACCTGAGGCCAGAGCCCAAACCATGCTCCTCTACTGTCCCAGCCTGCCTGGGCAGAGCAAGTCCTTGGCAATGTTTTATCTGCCAAGGCTAAAATGAGCTTCACAGTAGAGACCCTGTTTCTGTCTTGTTCACGATGACACTGGCCTGGCATCTGCATAGAGGGCACTTACTAAATAACGAAAATATCTGAATCAATTAAAACGTGCTTTCCAAGTGCCCAAATATGACAATGATATTAAGCCAGCAATTTTCACAGTCCTACTGGGTCTCTTCTAATTTGGGCTGATACAAATCCTATGCTTTTATTTTCTTTTGATTTATTTTTTTGGCAGTGCTGGGTCTTCGCTGCTGTGTGCAGCCTTTCTCTAGCTGTGGCGAGTGGGGCTCCTCTCCATTGCAGTGCTCGAGCTTCTCATTGTGGTGGCTTCTCTTGCTGGGGAAGGAGCACGGGCTCTCGGTGCCTGGGCTCAGTAGTTGTGATGGATGGGCATGTGGGATCTTCCTGGACCAGGGATAGAACCCATGTTTCCTGCATTGTCAGGAGGATTCTTAACCACTAGACCACCAGGGCAGCCCAACCTTGTGCTTTTAAAAGTCATACTTTTATTTAAATTAAAAAAGAAGAATAAAAAGCTTTCCATTTAGCATATAAACTTCTCCCCATCCATCCTAATGCCTATGATTTAGGAAAATCCTGCTCTCTGATTGATCTTTTTTCCAGACTCTGATGAAATCTGGATTTAGTCTAAATGCAAAAGAGGTCTAATAAACTGATACCTAATTTAATTAGATTAATTTCATTACACAAAGGCTCATTGGGTGTTGACTATATCACAGGGCCAGAAAGACCAGACCCTGGGCTTAAATAATTTATAATCCTGTCGAGGAGAAGAAGACAAAATATACAAATGACTGTGTAAAATAAGATACATGTCAGAAGGAAGGAAGGAATGAAGAGATATATAGATCCTTGAGAAGGAGAGATGAGAGTTGCCAGCCTGTGACAGCTCCATGAGGAACATCCAGTCCAAACCTCTGATGACAGAAGTGTTCTGTGTTGGCTCTTCCCAACAGGGTAGTGACTGAGTACTTGAAATGTAGCTGGTATGACTGAGGAATGGAATTTAAAACTTTTATTTAAACTTATTTCAGTTGCACTTAAATAGCCGGATGTGGCCAGCAGCTACTATATTGGGCAGCAGAGCCCTAGATTTATAGACTTAGTTGTTTATTACCCAGAGTTCTCTTTAAGAATGCAGATTCTCATGCCTTAAGAAATTTTGATGAAGTTGGTCTGGGATAGGGTTTGGGTATATAAAGCTCCACAGGGTGCTCTAAAGCACACCAAGTTTAAAAATTCCAGCCTCAGGCTATCCTGGGCTCTGCCCTGTCAGCAAGCACAAGCTCAGAGTGTCTGGCAGGCATGTCAGCCAGATGACATCTTTACATGGTAACCGTAAAGATGTCGCTTGGCTTGGCTTTGCTCTAAGTCACTCTGTTTCTTTCCTTTACCAACTCATCCAAGTGTTTTGGAGGTGACCCAAGCTCCAAGCTAATATTTCACTGAAGTCCAAAGTTGTGTTTTATTCCTCTTGGTAGCTGCTGTGCCTAACACAGTGCCTGCCTATGAGTCTTCTATAAATGTTGACTGAAACAACCAAGATATATCACAAAATACATTTTCAACAATCTTCCACTTAAGGAGACTGCCACTCCAGAGGCCAAAGTCCACTTGAAACAGATGTATGGATGGATGGCAGACTGCAAAAAGCAAACACAAGAAAGCCAATGCACTCTTTAAAAGATTCATAATTTGACTACAGAAGGAAAGTTATGAAAAAAGAAATCTTTCGTCCAGAATCTCAGGATAAGGCAAGTAAGACTCCTGCCTTCAAATTAGGTATCAGAGTGCACCATTGTTCTCCTTACCATCTTTGAAAATAGCAGTTATCTGAGACCTTTCTGTATAGAAAATAATAGAAAATAACCTAAACAAAAAATGTCTAACCCTGTAACAAATGCCATCATTCTTTGTCTATTTCTTTATAAGGCTGAGTGTAAGAAACTTTCAGAAATTAAGAATTGCTGATGGCGTTTGCTACACAGTGCCTAGTAGAGTGCTCAGCATTGAGGGGGCACTCAACATTGGTTGTTGAATGAATAAGCTTTTAGGTGCTATTGTGCCTTAACTATTTTGTTTTTTAGGCACTTTAGCTGGACCTCATCAAAAACATTTGTCATTTCTGGATCACACCCTTGGGTCAGATAATAGAAGATACAGCAAATTCATATTATGGTAGAAAAGGTGGAAATTGTTTTTGAGAACTCAGGAAATTATATTTCCCACCTAAAAGAAAGGGGAGGGAAGACATGTCAACTGATAAGGCAACTCTTTAGAAGATAAGAGTAAACTCAGGCTTTGGAGCCAATAGATTGAATGAAAACCTGGTTCTACATACAGGAGCAGTGTGAGCATCCTTTCTTCATCGGGTTGTTAAAAGGCTCAAATGAACTGTCCTCCCTCAAAAAGGTATTTGTAAATCCTAATCCCAGGACCTCAGAAAGTGACCTTTTTTGGAAGTAGGGTTGTTGCAGATGTTAATTAGTTAAGATGGGGTCATACTTGTGCAGGGTGGGCCCCTAATCCAATGTAACTGATATCCTTATAAGAGAGAAGATGATGTGAACACAGGGACACGCAAGAATATTGTTGTTGTTTAGTCACTCAGTTGTGTCTGACTCTTTGCGACCCCATGGACTGCAGTACACCAGGCTCCCCGTCCTTCACCATCTCCCAAAGTTTGCTTAAATTCATGACTATTAAGTTGATGATGCTTTCTAACCATCTCATCCTCTGCTGCCCCCTTCTCCCTTTGCCTTCAATCTTTCCTAGCATCAAGGTTTTTTTCCAATGAGTCAGCTCTTTGCATCAGGTGGCCAAAGTATTAGTGTAAGCATCAGTCCTTCCAGTGAATATTCAGGGTTGATTTCCTTTAGGATTGACTGGTTTAATCTCTTTACAGTCCAAGGGACTCTCCAGAGGCTTCTCCAGTACCACAATTTGATAGCATCAATTCTTTGGCACTCAGCTTTCTTTATGGTTCAACTCAAATCCATACACGACTACTAGAAAAACCATAGCTATAGAGACCTTTGTCAGCAAAGTAATGTCTCTGCTTTTTGTCATAGCTTAACTTCCAAAGAGCAAGTGTCTTTTAATTTCGTGGATGCAGTCACCATCTGCAGTGATTTTGTAGCCCAAGAAAATAAAATCTATCACTGCTTCCACTTTTCCCCCTTCTATTTGTCATGACCATGATCTTAGTCTTTTTAATGTTGAGTTTTAAGCCAGATTTTTCACTCTCCTTTCACCTTCATCAAGAGGCTCTTTAATTCCTCTTTACTATCTGCCATTAGAGTGGTATCATCTGCATATCTGAGGTTGTTGATATTTCTCTTAGCAATATTGATTCCAACTTGTGCTTCATCCAGCCCAGCATTTCTTAGGATGTACTCTGCATATTAGTTAAATAAGCAAGGTGACAATACCGGGAGAATGCCTTTTGTCAATGAAGGCAGGGATTTGAGTCACACAGCTGAAAGGCAAGGAACACCCGTTTGCCAGCAAACCCCCAGATGCTAGGAAGGGGCCAAGGAAGGGTTCCTTTGCAGGTTTCAGAGGGAGCATGACACTGCTAACATCCTGGATACCTCAATTTCAGACTACTGACCTCCCAAACTGAAACAGTAGACTTCTGGTGTTTAAGCCACCCAAGCCTTGATATTTTATTATGACAGTCTTGAAAATAATACAGTATTCTTGCCTGGGAAATGCCATGAACAGAGGAGCCTGTTGGACCCGACTTAGTGACTAAACAATAAATATGTGTATTAGCTACTTTCCTAATTATTTTTCCATGAATCATTATTTTATTTAAGGTGCTGACTCTCTTTACCCTCCTTCTCCCCACTGCATACCTATGACACAGAAACTAATTATGAAAAAAGGTGGTTTTCTGCCATTGCCTGTACATCTTATGGATAGGGAAGTACTCATTCTTCAACGCTCTGGTAAACTTGATGATCTTTACAGCTTTTTCTCTAGGACTTAGCAAGCACGACTAATGGTTATTCATGAACTCTCAGCTCTATGCCAAAATAATTTTCCCCCCAGTGTTTTGAAAGTCATAAAGCAGATACAGTTTGAAGAATTCTTGAACCTATTGTCTTTCTAATCCCTTTTAAACCTGAGATTCTAAGACAGCAAAGGAAGCTGGACCAGGATTTTTTTTTTTTTTCCTGTTTACATCACTTGCAGGATCAAGAAAGTTTTTTTATTTTTTTCCTTTCTTTGTAAGAAATGAGCTATTTGCATAACTGGAATCATAAAGTAGCAATTTAACATTATTGAATTGAGAAACCGACAGAAGGCTAAACAGAACAAAACATGAACCAACAACTGGGCTATTTTTATTGCTCCTTTTTAGTATCAGCAAGTGCAGTGACATAAAAACTACCATGAAATCAATTAATTTTAGTCTTTTTACAAGTTATTTTAATTCTCCTCCCATAATATGTCTATATAAAATAATTGCTTTGTAATTACCGACATGATTAAATGTTAAATAAATGCAAAATTCTTAGTTTGGCAGCCTTTATATGTCCAGAAGGCTGTTTCATTATTTCTTTTTAAGAACTTCACAGTATATTGCTTAATATTTTCACTGCACACATAGATTTCACCATGCCATGTTAATAAATGTTGCATAAGGAGCCACCTGCTATAATGGCTCTTGATTATACTTTCAAAACTACAGATAGACCAATGAAAAAAATAGACTCATCATGGTTGGTTTTGAAAGTGGCAATATGTCGGCTGCTAATACCAACACTGTAGACTGCTGGATGCCAACCAAGTCAAGCAACTCCATTAGACTGTATCAGGTTTTCTTTTGCTTCCAGCCTGAATGAGAGTTTAGTCTATAATAACTTCTCATCTAAAAAATGGCAAACATTTTCACATCCACATCAGAATATTTTTTGCATTTTTCTTTGCTCAAAGAGAATTCTGTACCACCTTTTGTTATATTTTTATATCCAGTAGTAATCTTTATTAGCTAACAGACATTTTCACAAAAATTTTATTTAAAAAATGAAAACACCCAGTGTTGTTCTAAGGGGAGCTTGTACTTTTAGATCTCATCTTGAGGTATTTCTCTAAGGAATCTGACTGCTTAGAATTTGCCAACTAGAGGAGTAAGTGCTATTAAACTTTATACTGAGAAAATGTCAAAAACATATCCTTTTCACATTGAAATGTTCCTGTAAAATTTGGAGACTGATATACAGAGGTATACATATCTTCAGTGTAAAAGTTCCTGCTACTCAAGGTTAAAGATTGCAGTGTTTGGGTGAGTGACAGTATTTGCCCTTCAGTTTGATAGACCTTAAGCACACTGTATTTCTACAGACTGCAATATTTTTTAAAGAAGCAAAATAAAGCCATCTGTCCCCTAACTCTTAAAATAAATGTGGTTTCAAGTTCTTTCTCTAAAAAGGGTGCCTGTCCATTCCAATGTTCCCTCTGAAGGGTGGGGGTGGCAGTGGTTGTCTATGGAAGAGTGTCAAGATGGCCGAAGACCAGGGATGGGAGCAGGATACACAGCAAGAGGGCAGCACTGTGGAGAATGCTTTACCTACGTTCTCACAGCATGGGATGGAGGCAGATGTGATTATTCTCATTTTATAAATGAACTTTTAGGGCCCAGCGACTAAGTGACTTGCTAGAATTCCCACAGCTAACTGGTGAAAGAGCTGGTATTATACCCAAGTTTATTAACATTCTTTAAAAGAAAAAAAAAGACATCATTTTTAAAAGTACATTTCTTGTGATTTATTTTTAAATATGTATTTACTTATTTTGGCTGAACTGGTTCCTAGCTGTGGCTCGCGAGATCTTCATTGTGGCGTGCGGGCTTAGTAGTGGTAGCATGCGGACTCTCAATTTGTAGCTGCAGACTAAGTTGTAGCTTGCGTGCGGGCTCTAGTTCCCCAACCAGGGATCGAACCCAGGCCCGCTGCATTGGGAGCAAAGAGTCTTACCCACTGGACCACTGGGGAAGTCCCCCAGGTTTGTTACATTCTGAAGTCAGAACCCATTCTGTGAAGCCACTTGCCTTGGTGATCTTACTGGACCTCCAATAAGAAGTGTGAATGCACTGCAGCGAATTGCAGGTACGCAGAAGAAAACCAATGTATAAAGTAAAACCTTGGTTAACCAGAAGATTAAGCTCAGGGAATCTGCAAGTTTAAAGCGTTATTAGAGAGCTTTTAGTTTCCATCTTTAATACCCACTTTCTTGCCTTAGATAAGGGTAGTTGGTTTTTTGTTTTAAAGACTTTTTTTTCCTTCAAGGCCCTGATAATGAACTCATATTAAAGAACTGTTTTTAAAATATCTAGACCCCTGGTTATTAATTTCTTTTCTTCAAATTTCCCATTTTCTCCTAAAAAAGGACTCTGGAGGAAAAAATTTCTAGTTAATTAGGATTTCTGGTAATCAGGTTTTTACATTGTTTTGGTAAATTAAAATCAGGTGAAAGCTACCTCCTGAATTTGAAATAGCTTCTTCTTATAGATTCTCCTTAATGCCAATGTGTTTGCCTATGTTAGTATGCATTTGAAATTAATGGTCCAATACACAAAGTGCTCAGATCGTGGATGACCTGGGGGCCATAAATCCACCAGAACACATTAGTGGGACGGTCCCTTAATTACACAGTTTAGGCTTTACGTAATCAATGGTGCAAAGGAACAGCTGAGAACATAAAAATGCCAGCAGGCATTGTAAATCATAATGCATTCCATAATCTCCTCAATTCATGTGTCTTATTAAATTAAAAGTAAAAAGAATAGTTTTAGTTAAATAGCTATAATATATTGCCATCATAACCATTAAAATATAAAATAATTCAATGCTATTATAAGATAATCTTTATTACTTTAGGAGTTACTTTTTGAACTTTAGATATAGGGATGATATTTTTACTGAATCAAAATGAAAGTTATCTCTTAGAAAGGTTAACTAAATAAGAAGGTTCTTTTTTAATAAAATACATTTTAGAATAAAATGCAGTACAAGCTTATCTATCTAGGACTAATGTACACCTTACAAGCTTTCTTAGGGTTTTAAGTTTAAGAGTACACTATTTGTTCAACTGGTTATAACAGTGATGAAATAGATTAATGTTGGTTTATTATTACTTCACATTACATTTAAATGAGGATAATGAAGACATAATTTGAACACAAGACCAGAAAATGAGAATTACTTTCCTAGATAATTAGGCAATTTTAAATAGTAAGCTTCGGCAACTTGGGATAAAACATGGACAGGTAGCTTAATTTTGCCTCAGGACTTTTAAGTCTCAAAAATCTAACAAGCACCCATGTTCAGTTCAGTTCAGTTCAGTCGCTCAGTTGTGTCTGACTCTTTGCGACCCCATGAATTGCAGCACTCCAGACCTCCCTGTCCATCACCAACTCCCGGACTTCACTCAAACTCACATCCATCGAGTCGGTGATGCCATTCAGCCATCTCATCCTCTGTCATCCCCTTTTCCTCCTGCCCCCAACCCCTCCCAGCATCAGAGTTTTCCAATGAGTCAACTCTTCGCATGAAGTGGCCAAAGTACTGGAGTTTCAACTTTAGCATCATTCCTTCCAAAGAATACCCAGGACTGATCTCCTTTAGAACGGACTGGTTGGATCTCCTTGCAGTCCAAGGGACTCTCAAGAGTCTTCTCCAACGCCACAGTTCAAAAGCACCAATTCTTTGGCACTCAGCTTTCTTCACAGTCCAACTCTCACAGCCATACATGACCACTGGAAAAACCACAGCCTTGACTAGACAGACCTTTGTTGGCAAAGTAATGTCTCTGCTTTTGAATATGCTATCTAGGTTGGTCATAGCTTTCCTTCCAAGGAGTAAGCGTCTTTTAATTTCATGGCTGCAGTCACCATCTGCAGTGATTTTGGAGCCCAGAAAAATAGTCTGAAACTGTTTCCACTGTTTCCCCATATATTTGCCATGAAGTGATGGGACCAGATGCCATGGTCTTTGTTTTCTGAATGTTGAGCTTTAAGCCAACTTTTTCACTCTCCTCTTTCACTTTCATCAAGAGGCTCTTTAGTTCCTCTTCACTTTCTGCCATAAGGGTGGTGTCATCTGCATATCTGAAGTTATTGATATTTCTCCCGGCAATCTTGGTTCCAGCTGGTGCTTCCTCCAGCCCAGCATTTCCCATGATGTACTCTGCATATAAGTTAAATAAACAGGGTGACAATATACAGCCTTGATGAGCTCCTTTTCCTATTTGGAACCAGTCTGTTGTTCCATGTCCAGTTCTAACTTGCTTCCTGACCTGCATACAGATTTCTCAAGAGGCAGGTCAGGTGGTCTGGTATTCCCATCTCTTTCAGAATTTCCCACAGTTTATTGTGATCCACACAGTCAAAGGCTTTGGCATAGTCAATAAAGCAGAAATAGATGTTTTTCTGGAATTCTCTTGCTTTTTCAATGATCCAGCAGATGTTGGCAATTTGATCTCTGGTTCCTCTGCCTTTTCTAAAACCAGCTTGGACATCTGGAAGTTCACATATTGCTAAAGCCTGGCTTGGAGTACACCACAGAAATTGGCAAACCCTAGGAATCAGGATTATCTTATTGGAGAGATGTTAAACATTTACCAACACACTACTGGTGTTAAGGCACCAAAGTAGCAGAGTTGGAATAGGTACACGGAATCAGAACTACTTCAGTATGAATGAGATTCAACGTCTGCTAAGATAGCATGGTGACTACAGCCATGAAATTAAAAGATGCTTGCTCCTTGGAAGAAAAGCTATGACAAACCTAGATGGCATATTAAAAAGCAGAGACATCACTTTGCCAAAAAAGGTCCATACAAAGCTATGGTTTTTCCAATAGTCATGTACGGATGTGAGAATTGGACCATAAAGAAGGCTGAGTGCTGAAGAATTGATGCTTTCAAACTGTGGTGCTGGAGAAGACTCTTGAGAGTCCCTTGGACAGCAAGGAAATCAAACCAGTCAATCCTAAGAGAAATTGACCTTCAATATTCACTGGAAGGACTGATGCTGAAGCTGAAGCTTCAATACTTTAGCCACCTGATACAAAAAGTCAACTCATTGGAAAAGACCCTGATGCTAGGAAAGATTGAAGGCAGGAGGAGAAGGGGGTGAGAGAGGATGAGATGATTGGATGGCATCACTGACTCAATGAACATGAGTTTGAGCAAACTCTGGGAGACAGTGAAAGACAGGGAAGCCTGGAGAGCTGCAGTCCATGGGGTCACTAAGAGTCAGACATGACTTTGCGACTGAACAACAACAAGATAAGGGTGGAAAAATCAGGACAGAGAAGGAAGGATGGTACCTATCTATGGAGGGCTTTTAATGCTTCATTAAGAAGTATTCTCTCAATTTACTATCCTTGTCAGAGACCTAGCAGAAAACAGAAGGTACATTCAAAAGGGAGTGAATTAAAAAAAAAAAAATCCTAAAAGGGGACCATTTACAAGGCATGGACAAGGTTCAGTTAAACTCACAAAAGATGACCAAACAGCCCTGAGCTAGCTACTGCAAGAAGCAGAAGCCAACAAGAAACCAGACAGCAAGGGACCCACAGGGACAGTCCATACAATCCCATTCCCAGGTTACAAAGTGAAACGGAAAGGGTAGGGTGGATCCAGAGGGGTATAGAGAATATCCAGCACAGTCTCAGTATCAGTGAGGACAACTAAATGTCTTTGCAGGGAACTATGGGATTATTTCTATAAATTCAGAAAGACTGATTCTCTGGCTGTGTATGACAGGAGAGGGAACATGATGGATATGGGGAAACCCACCAAGAAGCACTTTGAATAAGCTAAATGAGAGGTAATGAGAACTGGAATTGGGGTCACAGTGATAGGAACAGAGTAGAAAGACCATATGTAGGAGGCATCAGAGGGCTATAAGTAGAGAGGTATCTATCAGATATTACATTGACTAGATGCGGAGAAAGGGGAGAAAATAGTTACAAGTAATACCAAAGTATTGAGCCTGGATGACTTTGAGATCCTGGCTGTGAAACAAGACAGGGCATGCAAGAGCTTATTTTGAAAGTGGGCTGAGTTTCCATTTGTGTGATTAGAAGGTGGGAAGAGAAAAAGGTTGGAGTACTTCTCCCTCTGGTCTTGTCACTGCTGGGCCAGTGTGTAGTGACTATGTTCCTCTGCAGAACACTATGGTATCCTCTCATACAGGCACAGCTCATTTTGGATCCAAATCATTGCCTCCTCTTGACCCTTCCATGATGCTGTAATTCTTTAGGGGTGAAAATATCCAGCAGATATTTTGAAAATATAGGACAGGAGTTTGCAAGTGAGGTTATGGTCAGAGAGAAACTTGAATGTTTTTTTCATAAAGGTCTAGTATAGAAGACTTGAAATCCCAAGAGGCATGGAGAGAAAAGTAGAATAATAACAAAAGGGTTCAGGGAAGCCAGAGATGTTCTGCCATAAAGCACAGTACAAATACAAAGGATAATGGCATCTCGCTGAAAAACACGGGACTCTTATCTCTATCATCTCCTTTGATAACTGTTTGGTGATAGTGTCTGAATTAAGTTATATGTCAATACAAAGATGGAGCTAAAACAAATTATTAGCAGGCAGCACTCTAACTCAGTATTGAAGTGATCTCTGTATTATGAACCATAACAATTGAGATCAGGCACAAAAGTATATCTCTCCATGGAGGACAAATCAATAACTACTAGGTTTTATGGTCATTAACACCCTAATGAAATTACTCACCATCTAAATATCTTAGAGGATCTTGCACATTCAACATCAGTCACCTCTTTCATGTTAACACCGGCCAGAGGTGGCCAAGTGCAACTTTTATAATGGAGACCATGAACAAGAATGATATTCTACACCTAAAACATTGGCATACCAAGCAAGAGGAGTTATTTAAATGATACTCCTAAACCAGTACTTAAAATTTTATAACTGTGGGCAACACAGTTGATATGTTGTTAGTTAGCCAGTGTTTTAATCAGAGGTTCATCTACAATAAAGGGACATGTATTACATCTACAGTAAAGGGGGAAAACAGGCAATGGAAAGCAGAAAATAAAAGAGGTATATTAGTTTACTGGGCTTCCCAGGTGGCTCAGTGGTAAAGAATCCACCTGCCAAGTAGGATATGCAGGTTCAATCTCTGGATTGGGAAGATCCCCTAGAGAATGAAATGGCAACCCACTCCAGTGTTCTTGCCTGGGAAATCCTGTGGACAGAGGAGCCTGGCAGGCTACAGTCCATAGCGTTGTGAAAGAGTTGGATGTGACCGAGCAACTAAAAGACAACACTATGGCCCACTCTCACATGCATTATATCTTTAACCAAGAGGTGGAGAAGTTAAGTAACATGCCCAGGACTACTCAGAAAGGAAGAGAGCCTTTCTTGCCCTGTGCCTTTTTGGCTCTTAGTCTGGGCATGTCAGTCCAAATATGCCAGGCACCGGCATGCCACTCAACTGTCCGTTCCTGCAGTTCATGTCTCCAGGAATTCAAGCCTTCTGCTGTCTTCTTCTTTCCATGACTAAACTCAACACATCCCATTCCTTCTGTACATAATGCTAACTCTTCCTTTGCAGAACTTCATAATAGCCCGCCTTGTCAACTCCAGTGTACTTTAGAGGAAGGGGTAAAGGAAGGTAAAACTAATTCCCCTCAAAATTTTGTTCTATATTAAGCCTCACTGGTCTTCTCTCTCATTTCTCAAACCCATCAAGCTTCTTCCAACCTCCAGGTCCTAGCTTACAAAGATCTCCCCTACACCCTTTTGCCTGGATGATTTTCACTTACCCTTGAAATTTTGGTTGAAATGTCACTTCTTCAGGGAAGTCTTCTCTTAGAAGCCTCCATGGCATGTTCTATTTTGGCCTCTTGAACTTCTCTTTCACTGGACTTGACAGAGCCATACTTTTACATTTCCTTGTGTGATAACTGGATTAATGCTTTTTCCCCATCAGCAGGCGAGCCCCACATGGGAAGGGACCGTATTTCATTTGTTCTGCTCACCACTATATCCCCAGATACGATGCATGTGAGAGTGGGCCATAGTGTTGTCATTTAGTTGCTCAGTTGCATCCAACTCTTTTGTGACCCTATGGATTATAGCCTGCAAGGCTCCTCAGTCCACACACAAAGATGGGCACCGAGACAGAGGTGATGCTGGTAGTGTCTGTCAAGTGACTGAAGTAAATGTCATGTTCTAAGCATTACAGCAAGAGCTTGCCCACGTATCCTCATAGCAACCCTGTGAGATCACATCATTCCTCTATTCCACAGATGAGAGAACTTGGGGCGGGGGCAGGGAGCAAATAAATTCAGTCTTTTAACCAAGATCACTCAGCTAGTATGGGATACAGTTGAAATTGACATCTGGACGCATCTCATCTAAGCCCTTTTTTCCGTTGTTATGGAATTTCCACAGATGATCACTTTATTATTTTGTCTTGTTTCTATTCATTCTATCTCCTCAATGAGTCTCAAAGCTTATTTGGGATGGAAATAGCACCTTGCATATTATTTTTGATCCCCCCCATCACCCTGCTAATAGCACTTGATATTCTACATGCATTTAATGAATACTTTTTGATTAATAGTACTTTCTTGGCATTAATAACATAAAAGCATCCCCAAATGAGTTCAGCTCTCTATAACACCCTGTCTAAAATAGTAATGTACTAACATGTGTGAGTATAATACAGGTTTAAGAGCTACTAATTTTTACCAAACTTTAGGAAATAATTTTTTAAAAATTATTTGAAAGAAACAGCACGGCAAAATGAAATGGACAAATGATAAGGAAATCCCTTTCCTCTTTCATTCGCTGAATATCTGTGTGTTTCCAAGTGGACTCTTCTGGGTGCTAGGGACGTGAGGCTGAGGAAGTCATAGTCTTTCCCTCAAGGAGCTGTTGAATGGAGGAGGTGGTATCACAGTGATGTAAATAAATAATCTTAAGATAATCTATGCTTGAAGAGAGGACAAGGAAATGTGGGGAAAGCAAAGACAATGTGACTAGCTCAGCCTGGATGGAAACCAGAGTTAAAAGCACCCGGTCCTAACTGGCTGTGAGATACTGGACACATTCTGTGGGTCAGGTTTTTTCCTTATCTTTAAACTGGGGATAACACCTATGTCCCAGAGTTGCTGTGCCCTCCTCTCAGCACACTTAGAAAAAGCTATTTGTTGGCAAGAGTAACCAGAGGTGACTAACTGGGTGGCACTGGCTGTCTGTCCCCAATGGCTAAGAGTAGCAGCATCTCCATTTACCTGTCAATACACCCACCTACCAGTTGGGAAGCTCTGATTAGAAGGATGAGACAGACAATAAAAGTTCTCTGTGTGTAATTATTATTTCCAGCCCTCATAGAATTCAAAGAAAATGAGGCACTTAATAGTATTCCAACCCTCTCCTTCATGTGTAAAGTAGAATCTGCTAGCTGAAACAAGGCAGAACAGTTTAAATCATAGCAGCTTTTTCCTATGTCACTCTACCAAGGGTCTCCTTAAGAGTCACCTGATTTGGCTAGACTGGTACTTCCTCTTGCTTTGTGATTGACCTGCTCCCAGGAGGACTTTTGGTTACATTGCATTGGATTTTAATCTGGTCCCAACCAGGAGTTTGCAGTTTAGTCAAGAAGCAAGACGGTAAATATTACAAAGACGGTGATTCAAAGAGTCGACAATGATAATGGTAGCAGCATGATTTATTATCTTAACAGTGGATCCTACAGAGTTAGAGCTGAAGCTTTTGGATCTGTTAATTGTAGAAGGTTTTGAATTCAGCTCCTCTTTGGGGGAATGATAGCTCTGAACTGTACCTTTTCTCTCTGGTTAGAAAATCTGTTTCTAGGAATCACAGCTTGGGGGTATTATAATATTTTCAAAGAAAGAAAAGGCAGAATGGATACAAAGCACAATCTAGAAACAAAAAAAGGCTCTAATGTATTCGTCTGTTTGCCAGTTCTTTCAAATTATTGTACATCCACTGATTCAAGATTTCTTGCATGTCTGGACAAATATAAGCTCTCTTGGGGTCCACCACAAAAGGGGACAATTGTGTGTACAATCAACTTCTCAAACATCCAGTCTGAATCTTCTTGTCTCTTAAAATACCTCCACTTGACTACAAAAGAGCATCCAGACACTACAGCACTCAGAATGCCGGGCTTCTATATAATAAGACCACTCTGACCCACTGCTGCTATTTACTATGTACTTACGTTGGTCCAAGAACTGTGCAGAAGGCTTTAGATGATGATCTCACTGAATGAGTCCAGTGATCCTGTAAGGCAGGCCTATTACTATCCCCATTTTACTGAAGAGGAGACTGAGGCTCACTGACTTCACGCCAGGTTACAGAGCCAGGATGCAGTTTGGGAACCAATTCTTCCCAACCCTAAGACCTGCCTGGTTATCCACTCTCTTAGCCCTGCCTTGGGTTATACATCCTGTAACACTATGACAGGGACTCACATGGTTTTTGATGCATCACTTGCACACCAGAAGGAACTCTTAAAGCAAAGCAGTTTTTAGAAGCAAAATCTATGCTATTGAAACTGTGTATTTTGTTTTTATCTTGAGGAGCTTGTCTGAGAAGCAGCAAAAATAAACACCTAGCCTTCCATGAAAAAAAAAAAAAGAAGCAAATCTCATGTAGTTTCTAATATGGATAGCAAACTCAATACTTTTCATAATATTCAGCAATCTACTTATCTCTGCAAATATCAAATAACTTTTTGTCACAACTAATCATTTTACTTCTTTTTTATGTGTACCATAAAGATGTTTTTCAACTTTTAGAAACCTTCTAAATTTAAACAGATGAAATAACTCAATATGCCATGTGATGGTAATGGTTAGGAGAATGCAGTCTTTAAGTATGCATTTTCATACACTTAAAATTACTTATCTTAAATACAATTTAGAAACATGCTGTTAATAATTGCAATATAATTTTAAAGGATAATTCAATGATGATTGGTTAAATTAAAACCTCATATTTTAAAATTTAAAGTAATAAATAAGTACATCATTTTATTTTACATAAACCCTTAATAATGGAATTAGAGAATTTTTAGAGCCAGATGGGCTATGAAAGCTAGTCTAGTCCAATCCTTTTGTTTTTCAGCTGCAATTAAAGAGAAAGAAACACTGCCAAGGACTTTTAAAGTGCAGTTTCAAAGTCAGACCCAAGTTCACATCCCTGCCCTGCCATTTACCAGCTCTAAGACTTCATTTGTCATCCAGAGCCAGTTCTTGAAAGTGCCCTGCTTAGAAAGCAGGACTGCTATAAAACTGAGAGTTCAAATAAAGGACTCTCTCCTCTAAAACATATATATTCTATTCATTCATTTGACATATCTATTGAGTACACACTAGTTTGTGGCCTTGGGCAAGTTACTTAATTGCTTTGTCCCTTAGTTTCCTGCGTTGTAAAGCAGGCATCTACATTACAGAGTAATTGCAAGGATTAAATGAATGAATGCAGGTAAGGCATGTGGGATGGTTCTGGGCACACTGGGAAGGCACAAGAATGTTGGACATGTTTCTTCTACTGCTTCTACATTTTATATTAGGTAACATGGCAGGCCCTGGGGATATAACTTGGGAGTCCTACATAATATTTTCTTCCTAAAAACTAAAGTATCTCACTTACATGGAGTGAATCTCTGATTCCATTGCTCTATCTTGAGGGTGAAATCATTTGGAAACTTCTTCAGTAGGTTTATTTGGACAGTGTTATCCTTCAATGCATGAAGAGAACACTGTTCCACCAGCATTTGCCCACGTACTTTCTGTTTTTCCTTTAGATGGCTTTGAAGAGACCCAAGGTTTCCACCTGGTCTCCCAGGTGAGAAATGATGGGTTTGTGAGTATGTGCAGAAGTTGGCTGGGATTCCAGAGACAGACTATCCCTGTAGGACACAGCAAAGCTAACTGGTCCTTTGGGAATTTAAACCTGACGTACAGTTCTCTCTGTGAAGAACCATAATTAGCTGGAAGAACAAGCGGAGAAATCCAGTTAATTGCCACTCCAGCATCTCCAGCGGTTCTATCATGGTTGGATAAGTTAATATAAATTCCATTAGTGTCTTGGAAACTCTCAGGTCATGGCTGAAGGCCTACATAACTCTCACTCATGATCTTGGAAATCACAGAATTACAAAGATGGGAAAACCCTGAACAGTCAGGCAGTTCCTCAGTCTTTCTTATCACAAGAAAATATTACACCATTCCAGAGAAGTGAGAAGTAGTTATATATTTAAAACCTTGAAAGAAGGCTCTCCCCAAAACTCATTTTTAATGTGCCAGTCTTTTGGTGGCTCAGACTGTAAAGAATCTGCCTGCAATGCAGGGCACCCGGGTTCAATCCCTGGGTTGGGAAGATCCCCTGAAGAAGGGAATGGCTACCCACTCCAGTATTCTTGCTTGGAGAATTCCAGGCTCCGGTCCATGGGGTCACAAAGAGTAGACCCAACTGAGCGACTCACACTTTCGTGTTCTTTTTGCTTTTATTAAAAGCAAATACAGAAACTTCTCGGTGTGAAATCTAATGTCATACCTGTTACATGTGGGTGTGCAAGTGTATGTATGTATACACTGGTCATTATTCTCAGAAAAGTTAAAATAATCCTGCCAAAGAAAAAAAGCAAAAGCAAAGGCAGAAAGCCACACTACTACTGCATCTCTTTTCCTAGGGAGAACAGCCTCAATTCTGTCCACATATTCTGGGTTATGTCATTTTCTTACCCTGGTATCACTCTTTTATGAACCTTTATTCCGAGCTTGTCACGGTATATTTTTAAGCTTTTAAGGTCAGCTTGAAATAAAATATTAGAAAAAGAAATATTAGTCCTTAGGTGTCTGGGAAACCCAGCTTAAGTTTCTCTGCATGATACATTATAATTAAAGCACCCCTTGCTCTCTTTGGTAACCCAAGAGCTAGAATGCTGAGTCACTGTCATATTATTACCTGTTCTGACTTCATGGTCCAGGAAGCCACTTCAGTGTGAATGGGAAAAGCACTGGGTCTGAAAGAGGCGGGGAGGCGGGTCTCACCCAGCTCTGTTGTTTCCTTAGATGTGTGACCTTAGACAAACTGAATGCATTACGAAGAAGAGCCTTGCAACCCTACTTCTTTTATAGGTAAACCTTAGAGAAATATTAAGTGACTTGTCCAAGGTCACACTGAGTCTTTCCATGGCTCTGGTTCATTAGTTATTAAAAAAAAAAGAGAGAGAGAGAGAAGGAATGATAATATCTGGTGTCTCAGAATGCTGCAGGTCAAATGAGATAGATATTTAAGGACTCTGCTGAATTATTCGCTTTGTCAGCCACGTCTCCTCTTTAAGCTCTTTAAGCAGCTTGTACAGCCCTATGTTTCTTGTCACTGACACTCATTCTGTTTCCAGCCTCCTCTCCTGATGACTCAAGACACTCTGAATTCTGAGTTCTACAAGGAATTAACAGCTCTGTCCCCAGTGTAGACTTCTTGAAAATTTAAGGCTTGTACCCTCTTTCAACCAACTGTCCAACTCATTCATGTTCAGTACGGTTAGGTCTAAAATTGTCTCCTGCTGAGTATTGGTATTCCAGGGGATAGCCTGTTCAGGGAATGAATCAGAATGTTTCTTAAAGCGTTTGCTGGCAGTCAAAATTTGGATGAAGGCTTCTACTTCTGTACAGATTCTGTAGCTCACACTTTTACCATCACAGAGTGCTTTATTGCACTTGCCAGTCTCCTTTCTGTCACCTGTTCTAGACTTAAACTCACCAGAGCAGGATTCCGCCACCTCAGGCTGACTGACATATGGAACAGGTACTGTTCTGCTATGGAGGGCCCGTCTGTTCATTTTAGGATATTTAACACCATCCCTGACTTCTAGCCAGTAGCAGCCCCATCCTCAGTTGTGACAATACCTGACAAAAGTGTCTTCAAATGTCCCTTGGGGGTGAAGGGGCAAAGTCACGCCCGGTTGAAAACTTCCATGCTAGATCTAGCCAAGTGTCTTTCATACTGGGCATTCAATAAATCCCCTAAGATTACGTGACTGATGGCAACAAAATGCGTATGATGATTTAGTGTACAAGCTGCAGAAAAATCAAGCTAATTTCTATTGGTTTTAGTGCCTGGCACACGTCTGGTGCTCAGTATATATTTACTGGGTGAACAAGTGTTCTATAATCCTAAGCAGCTCCCTGTATCCCAAGTAAAATTCCTTCCCTCAAAAGAATCCAAGTGAGGTGCTGGGAAATTGTCCTGTGGTGGAAGGGGTGGGGGGATTTTTAAAGAACAAAACAATCTCTTAAACTGTGGGATTAGGAACCAAGAAGATCACCTTCCTGTGTCCCCCAGACCTTAAGCTCTCTGTTTCATCATGACATACACGACAGAAATCACATTCTTTGCAGTGGAAATACTAGAAACATGTACTAGTGTGCCTGGATCCTTTAAAATACAACTTGGCTAGGGACGCTAAGCACCAGGAGGGATGCAGGACATCCAGAAGGTCACACATTCAGTCATTAGTGTCAGAGCTGGGAAATGAGCCTGCGCCTTCCTGACTCCCTGTCCAGTACTTGATTACAGTGATTATTATGGATGCAAATTAAGACTTATTACTATTGTGAAATAACAATGCAGGTTAATGATATTCTTTATTGCCATGCTAACATTTTTTTCTAGAGGGGAAAATTATAGGCATGAAACCAATTAAGCAAGCTTTCTTTCTTTGTAAAGCTTTCTTAGTTTTCCTAAATGAAGATTCTCTTTGTGCTTCCTACTTAATACTGAACGCTGACTTTTTTTTTTTTTTTTTGTCTCCTGGGCCTTCCTGAGATGGATGCTAATACTCGTGCTGTCCATTTTTCCCTATATGAATCAAAAATGACTATGCTAATACATTATCTCAAAGGGCAGTCATAAATAGGAGTAGCAAATATTTTGAAATGAATACTTAACAGACATCCTTCAGTAGAGGTTAAGCATTGTTGGAAATGCCTCCCTTAAAAATCTTTGTTAATCAAAGGCTTGCAGTTGCCTCTTTCTAGATCTCACTGTAGAATGACTGTCCTCCCATGAATGAAATGATGGCTCCAGAAACGGACAACAGATTAATCTATGTATTCCTCAAACTTTACACAGTCGTCCTTTACCCCCAGGTCTACATAGTATTTGCCACAAAAACCCTTCATGTAGAAGAATGTCATGTCACATGTATATTGTTAGTGTAACTATGGTGACCAAAAAATGCCACCAGTGTGTCTGTTTCACACACAAATGAGGGGGCAGCTGTGGAGTCCACATGTCTGCCAGTCGTATAATAGATATGAGCGAGGATGGCCTGGGTCAGAAAATTACCAGTCATTTATATTAATCAGAGCTTTCAAATAACATTTCAACCCCTGAGCGATGAGTGTAAATGGAAGGCAATAAGCCACTGTAAAAGCAGTTTTCACGCCTCAGTTTTTGAAACTAAATGTCATAAATAAAGTCAGCAGTATTTTTGGAGGGTACCCCCAAGTCAAAGTTGACAGACCTTCCGTAATGTATCAGTGCAAGTTTAAGGCAAGTTCCTTTGCATCTCAGGATGATTTTCAGTGTATTAAGTGTAAGGGTCCCATCCAAGTTAAATGTTTATGCTAGCTGTGGTACTGAGGGCACAACTCCTACAGACCTTTTAGCCATCTTACTTATTAGGGCAGTCAGTCCTTCCAGCCCTATCCACCTAACCTGCTCAGATACAAATGAGGAAACTGAGGGTTTGTGGGGTAAAGAAACTAATCTAAGATCACCTGGTTATGATTAGAAAGCTGAGTTACCAACCAGATAACTGATAAAACTGCTAATAACATTCTACTTTTGTTAGACCTTTTGAAAATATTCAAAAAGTAAAAAAAAATAATAATATATAAGCCTGCATATTGTTTCTTTAAAAAAAAACTCTGAACATAAAATGGAATAAATTTTATTTATTGAATAAAATGCTTAGCACTTCTGTTGGCATGGCATTGTTTAGTCTCTAAGTCATGTCTGACTCTTTTGCAACCCCATGGACTGTAGGCTGGACTATAGCCCGCCAGGTTCCTCTGTCCATGGGATTTCCCAGGCAGGGCTTAGCATTTCCTACTCCAGGGGATCTTCTAGACTCAGGAATTAAACCCACATCTCCTGCATTAGCAGGCGAGTTCTTTACCACTGAGCCACCAGGGAGGCCAAGGGTGTCCATAAAGTCTGAAAATATATACTATATGATTGTATCATATATTATAATTGTAATGCCAGTAAACAATTTATTATGCATATGTCTGTTTTGAGACTTGGATACTACATCCAGTGATGGATCCATAAAGTAGGCAAATGTGAGTGAAAGAAAGTCAGTCGTGTCCAAATTTTTGTGACCCCATGGACTATACAGTCTGTGGAATTCTCTAGGCGAGATTATTGGAGTGGGTAGCCGTTTCCTTTTCCAGGGCATCTTCCCAAGCCAGGGATTGAACCCAGGTCTCCCGCATTGCGGGCAGATTCTTTACCAGCTGAGCCATCAGGGAAGCCTAAGAATACTAGAGTGGGTAGCTTATCCCTTCTCCAGCAGATCTTCCTGACCCAGGAATTGAACCAGGATCTCCTGCATTGCAGGCAGATTCTTTACCAGCTGAGCTACAAGAGAAGCAAGTAGGCAAATAGTACTATGATAAAACAAGAAAATTTAAAAAGCAAATTTTATTTAAGACTTATAGAAGGAATGATTCCCTTGGTCACTAAAGTACTGAATTTTACATATAGGGTTTAACTTTGGTCTCTATTCTGCACTTTGAGCCAAAACAAGAGAGAATACATGTTTTTCAGACTTTATTTATATAATTATAATTTCATCCTGAATAAAATATTAATCAAAACTCTATTCATGAGTTAAAGATACTTCCATTGTTCCCAGAAACCAAAATATGATTATGATTCTGAAATAGAATTTGCTTTATCTCCAGATTGCCTTAACCCAAAATAGATGTTCTGCATAATAATTTTGAAAAGTTAAATACAATATTTGAGCAACCTTACATTAGTGCTCAAGTGAATCATTCAAAAAACTATTATTTAGTAGCTTAAAAATAAATTATAAGAAAGTATTATGAAAGTCTAGTAAAAAATGACATCCAGGTCCTACAATTTACCACATTTTACTTATGGTTTATGGTTTGTTTATGGTGGCATAAAAAGGTCTACCATTCTGATTATTTAAAATCACGCCCAACTGGCTTGGGAAGTAGCAGTATAATTCTGTAAAGGCAGATTTTCTTTAGTACCTACTGGGTTCATTCCCATGAGTATAACTGCTTTAGAATATGTACTAATTGTTCTAACAGTTCAGGTCAAAAAGCTAGCTTTAACAGGTTCGAACCAGAGAAAAATCAGTGGTTGTGTTTCTCCTGGCTTTTTGGGAATTACAGACACTGTGCAAAAGTACCTATGTTACTGTTTAGAACCAGAGTATGCAGTTGGATCTGGTCTAAGATTTTATTTAGCAGAGTGATACTTTCTAATAATAGGTACTTTATTACTTTTATTTACCAAGGAATAGGCCCTAATTTTCCCTTTCATTAGACTTGTGGAACAAAGATCTCACACAGCCAGGATAACAGCCAAAGAAATTCTCACAAAAGGTGAGACTTTGGTCATTTTAAAGTTACCACATTTGTTTCAAAAATATCTAGATGATAACTTTACAATAAAATGGCTTATTGCCTAGTTTAGAAATGCCAACTACATTTTATAGGTACCCTTCAAGTCCATAGTAAAGACAGAATCCCAAGTTTAAGTCACATAAGAGTTTATTATAATGATTTGTAACTTTCTGACTTCTAGATAGCTCAGAGACAGAAAAATGTAATCTTGGCTATAACCTTTTCTTACTTAAATTTGACTCAGTTCAGTTTTACCCTTCTGGGAAAGTACAGCGTTATGTGTTTAAAAAAAGTCACTGAACCAGCAAAAATAACTTAAGAAAACAGGTAAAATAGCAAACTAACATCTGTTACCCATCCCCTAAACCCCTCCCACCCCACTGAACTTCAAAACAATATTGTCTCTCTCTCTCTCTCTTTTTTTTAACTTGTATTTTAATGTCCTTTTCAGTGAATATATAGAATACAGGGGCAAATGCTTTTCAGTGAATAGGTTCTTCTTCCCTTCAACAGTGACTGAGGCTGAGAAAAGACGAGGCCACTGGTTGGCTTGTAAGTAGGTATGATCCCTGGGACTCATGTGCAGACCACACTGCCTGCCTTTTGTTCAGCAGTTGATCAGTGCCAGGAAGTCAGCAGTGCAGTGGTCTGCTAGCTACTCTTAGACAAGGCAGACATTTCTCTGTTTGGGGGTCCATTGCATGAGTGCCTCCCTATTCACTGTTCTGTCCTGTGGCCCTGAAGGCCCTCAGGTGACCAGGAGTGTGATGGTTTCATCTCCTGCACTTCTACAAGTTTGGTGCCTGTTACTGAATTGATTTTGACAGGACTATGAAGATCTTCTAGTGAGATCTTCCTGTCAGCCATCTACAATTCTCTTCAACTATATTGTATATCCCTGAGGATGGAGAGCCTATGCGAGCAGGAAGTGGGATTACTAAAAGGAAAAGAGAAGAAACTCTAAATAAAAGTTGAGGGGTCAATTCAGAAATTACTTCAAACCACCAGAAGTGGAATTAAGTTACCTTCTGCTTCATTTAACACTTTTCCTCACTAGCTCAGAACATCCAGCTTAAATATTGCAAAAAACACACAGCCAGGTAAAGATCAAGCAGTACTTGGAGCTTTCAGTACAATCACACTCAGAGATTTTGGCTCTTGAATAAAAGTGTCAGCAAGCCTTGGAATTCCCAAAGAGAAAAACTCACTGAGCCTTTATTCCATTTTCTTAAGGTCTATTGTTAACTAAAGACTCCTTGTCTTTTCAAATTCCTTCATGTGAATGGATGAGGCCAGACATCTGCCAGGATTTGCTCACATTTGCATGCAAATCAGAGACTTAGGGACACACATGGCCCCAGAGCCAACAACACCACTTTTTAACTGTAGACTTACACTGATCAAAGTACCTTCCTGAACTTTCCAGTCCTCTAGTGCTGGCTTTCAAAAATAATCGGCATATCCGAGTAGTGTTAATGCTTTTGAGGCCATGGTGGCAGAGCAAATTGCAAAACAAAACAATATACTGTGTTTCCCAAATATCCTACAGGCAAAAAGCTCTCAAGTCAGCAATACCTGTCCCCTCAATGAATTCTATTTTCTTTATTATCTGGGTCTGGGAATGAAGATGCTAATAGTGGTGTGCGATTTAGAGAAGGGTCTATTTTCTTCAACTCTTGGCCTGTGGGATTCGAGAGTTGAATGAATCCCTCAAAACCTTCACACCCCGGTAATTCATTAATTCAGTTCCAGGCGCTATGGTTACAGAGGTGAACTCAGCAGGCAAGGTCCCCATCTCTCTCCCGAAGGCGGTACTACCGCCCAATCTCCCAGTGCCAGTATCCAGGCCGGCTTCCTTACAACCATCCTGGGACGGGTTTTCCCACCAGTCCCGGGTGTGCCAAGCCCCTCCAGCTACTCGATCTTTCCACCCTAGCTGGGCCTACCAGGCTGGGGCTCCCCTCGGTGAAGGCAGTCACTGCCGGTCCCTGGGAAGTGCCGAGTCGGCGGCTACCCACACCCCTCTCCACGCAGCACAAAAGACACCCGCTGGCAAACTTTGCTCGTTATCCACCCCAGCCTAGCCGGGAACCAGCACCGGCTCCGTGCCTGGAGCGGACAGAATTTCCCAGACATTTCTGCATCCCTGGCAAACCTCCGGAGGCTGCCACCCTTTCTGCACTCAAAACGCGACGCAGGGTGAGGTCTTTCCCCACTTAGACCGCGCGACAGCTGAGTTGATTCTTTCGAATGCTTTCACTTCAGTACACTCAAGTGCTTTGTGAATTACGCCCCTTACCCTTTGGCCGAAAAGGCCACCGCCAAGACATCCTGTCTCTCTTCTCTTTCCACAGCTTGCCACCTTCTTTCCCGTTTTCTTAGCCCTCTTTCCAACTCCCCGGGCTCCCTCCGACTCCGGGCTGCATTCCTCAGTTCAGATTCCAGCAGCCCTCCTTCTTCCTGATCCATGGGCATCACCCTCCCCGCCTTCGGTCCCGGGAATCTAACGGGTTCGCCTCCTGTTACTGCCTTTTGCTCATTTCTGTTCGGCCTTCCTTCCGAATTACCGTTCTCCCCGACCCCAGTGATTTTCCCCCCCCGTAAGGAGGTTACTAGATTCCCGCTCCCCTGGATCCGTCATTTTCCCCAGCTTCATGAGCCGCGCCCCCTCGTACCTCTTAGGCCCGCGATCTTGTCCCACGGTTCCCCAGACCTTTCTCGGGCCCTCCAAGCCACCAAGTTTGCCTTGACTTCCCCTCGCTGCCGCCTACGTCTCCCGCCACTGCCCGGCTGAGCGAGCGCACTTACCCCGAGGCCCGGCTGGCAGGGGTGTCGGGGTGCGCACTGACCAGGCACCGGAGGCGGCAGCAGGAGGAAGACGAGAAGGAGGAGGACCGGCTGAGCGGCACCTCCCTCCAAACCCACAGGCACTGGCTCCTTAGGGGGCTCGCGGCAGAGCACCAAGACGCGAAGCG
>NW_011494766.1:692113-694088 GCF_000754665.1 Bison bison bison | reverse complement strand
TCCCGCCCGACCCCCTTCCTGGCCTCCTCCTCTGGTCCTCCTGCCCCCCCACACCACCCCGACTCAGCCCGGTGCTGGGGCACCATCTGTAGCCGGCCCAACAAAAGCGTAAAGCCGTGGGTCTCGGCTGGCTCGGCCTCCCTGAGTCGCGGCCGCGGCCGCTGCGGGGAGCAACGGGCCACCGCTTTTTGTCTAGGGAACGACAGGCTGCGGCTGGGTTAGGCAGGCAAAGCACATTGCCGTTTCTTAGCAGAAAAGGTACCCCCAAAAAAAAGGAAAAAAAAAAAAACAACCCTTTCTACCAGGCCACCTAGGCACAATGGAGCCAGATTTCTGCACAACATAGAACTTGGGCTTCTGGGACTGAGAAGCAGACAAATTCAACCCAGGAGACAGCTAGGTCTCTGTGTGAAACCTGACCCTTCCTCTTAAAATTAATGGAGATTTCTTGGGCTGTGTGTACACACCTGGACTTACATGCACATGGAACTGGTCTGTGTCCTTGCCGCAGAAAGAGACTATTATGACACTTAAATGGATGGTGAAACAGCTTCTTATATTTAGGGACGCTTTCAGAAAACGTTTCTGAAACTTCGTAATTACAGCTCTCTGATTGTTTAGGTGTGAAAGTTGTGTTCAAATAAGCGAAGGATTGAGAATGCAGTCTGTTTGAAGTGGAGGGTGTCAGAGAGCAAGGTGGAAACGGGTTTTTGGAAACTGAACATGAACCTGAATTTCATCCTCTAAGTGGGCACCTTGCAACCAGACTTCAGAGAAGCCCTTAGTACTTGTTACTGATTTAAGCTAGAGCACTATTAACCCCTCAGTGCCAAGTGGCTTCTGGCAAGAGAATATGACATTTCTTTGTGATGTCCAAGTTTAGAACTTCCGTGGAATTTGGAAGAATAAATTCATTATTATAGTATCATCTTTCAAATTCCTTGAAAATATGGTATGCATTTAATAATAGTAATGTTTTATCTTGATTCCTATAGCATTCCTTGATGTCTTTCATAGATGCCTGATAAATATTTGATGGTCTTAAATGTCCATTTACTTTCTTTTGTCCTGAAACTGTCATAAAGATATCAGTAGGTCGTACTGTGCCTTAAAAGCTCGAGGGAAAGAAGATATTTTGATTTAGGGAAACAGGTAAAATGAAGTGTAGAAGGACAGCTATACAAAAAAGCCCATTGCAAATAGAATGGGAGAGTGCTGCCTAGAAAAGATTTTAAAACTTTCAAAGTAAGGTGAATCTAGAACTTTTCCCAAGACTCAAATTTTCTCATGCTGATTACATGTAGCTTGGAAGTAGCTTGTCTGAAAGGAGGTGGGCATCTAGCAGAAACACAGAACTTGAATGATAAGGGAAAGACTCAACACAGGTTTCTTCAGTTCAGTTCAGTTCAGTTGCTCAGTCGTGTCCAACTCTTTCCGACCCCATGAATCAAGCAAGCCAGGCCTCCTTGTCCATCACCGACTCCCAGAGTTCACTCAGACTCACGTCCATCGAGTCTGGGAAGTCTCCTTTAGGTTTTTCGAACTGTCTTTCTGGGAGAGGAAGGGAAACAATGTTGTACTTTGCACAGTGGAGTTTGACAGAGGTAAGTCCTGGGGAGCAGTTGAAACAATTAATGGTGGTTAGGAATTTCTGTGGAGAAGGCAATGGCACTCCACTCCAGTACTCTTGCCTGGAAAATCCCATGGATGGAGGAGCCTGGTAGGCTGTAGTCCATGGGGTCGCTAAGAGTCGGACACGACTGAGCGACTTCCTTTCACTTTTCACTTTCATGCATTGGAGAAGGAAATGGCAACCCGATCCAGTGTTCTTGCCTGGAGAATCCCAGGGGCGGGGGAGCCTGGTGGGCTTCCGTCTATGGGGTTGCACAGAGTCGGACACGACTGAAGCGACTTAGCAGCAGCAGCAGCAGCAGCAGCAGGAATTACTGTTACTAGGAGGCAAGATCACTAACAG
>NW_011494766.1:681039-692013 GCF_000754665.1 Bison bison bison | reverse complement strand
AATGTAGTGCTATAGCAGCTCTATCTCCATGACGAGGAAGAGTGGGAGCTGTTAAAACTACTTTGTGAGATTGATTTGGCCTTAGCTAGTAAAACTGAGTCGGAGAAGGCAATGGCATCCCACTCCAGTACTCTTGCCTGGAAAATCCCATAGACGGAGGAGCCTGGTAGGCTGAAGTCCATGGGGTCACTAAGAGTCGGACACGACTGAGCGACTTCACTTTCACTTTTCACTTTCATGCATTGGAGAAGGAAATGGCAACCCACTCCAGTGTTCTTGCCTGGAGAATCCCAGGGGCGGGGGAGCCGGGTGGGCTGCCGTCTATGGGGTCGCACAGAGTCGGACACGACTGAAGCGACTTAGCAGCAGCAGCAGCAGCAGGAATTACTGTTACTAGGAGGCAAGATCACTAACAGCCTCCAGGTTTTGGAAGAGGCTTCATGAGACTGGTGTGAAGCCCAGCTAAGAAATCAAGTTAGATACCAGCGTATGAGCTTTGAAACTAGGCTGACACTGCTTTAAACCCCAGCACTGCAAGTTATGAACTGTTTCCTTCTGGGATAAGTCACTTTACCTCTTTAAACCTTAGTTTCCTTGCCTATAAAGTGGGGATAATAGCAGTACCTATCCCAAGGTGTTGTGCTGGTTAAGTAAGAATAAGCTTGTAAAATGCTTGGTGCAGTTCTTGGTGTCTAGTCAGGAAGCACAAGCTGGAATCAAGATTGCCAGGAGAAATATCAATAACCTCAGATATGCAGATGACACCCCCCCTTATGGCAGAAAGTGAAGAAGAACTAAAGAGCTTCTTGATGAAAGTGAAAGAGGAGAGTGAAAAAGTTGGCTTAAAACTCAACATTCAGAAAATTAAGATCATAGCATCTGGTCCCATCACTTCATGGGAAATAGATGGGGAAACAGTGGAAACAGTGTCAGACTTTATTTTGGGGGGCTCCAAAATCACTGCAGATGGTGGCTGCAGCCATGAAATTAAAAGACACTTGCTCCTTGGAAGAAAAGTTATGACCAACCTAGATAGCTTATTAAAAAACAGAGACACTACTTTGCCAACAAAGGTCCATCTAGTCAAAGCTATGGTTTTTCCAGTGGTCTTGTATGGATGTGAGACTTTGATCATAATGAAAGCTGAGCACAAAAGAATTGATGCTTTTGAACTGTGGTGTTGGAGAAGACTCTTGAGAGTCCCTTGGACTGCAAGGAGATCCAACCAGTCCATCCTAAAGGAAATCAGCCCTGAATATTCATTGGAAGGACTGATGCTGAAGCTGAAACTCCAATACTTGGCCACCTGATGTGAAGAATGGACTCATTTGAAAAGACCTTGATGCTGAGAAAGATTGAAGGTGGGAGGAGAAGGGGACACAGAGGATGAGATGGTTAGATGGCATCACTGACTCAGTGGACATGAGTTTGAGTAAACTCCGTGAATTGGTGATGGACAGGGAGGCCTGGTGTACTGCAGTCCATGGGGTCACAAAGAGTTGGACACAACTGCAACTGAACTGAACTGAAGTAAGCTTTCAGCACAAAGAAGCATTAGGCATTACTAGCCCAGTAGTGAGGACTATTTAGGTCCTCATTAGGTCATTAGGTCAGACAAGTGGCATGATTATTTCACAGAGCTGACACAGGTGACAGAGTATTTTAAAAGCACTATTAGTTCCAATGAGAGAAACAGACTGTCCCTCCACTATTCGTTTCTTTTTAAACCCCCATATCATTTATTTAAACTACTTTCCTTCTTCCCCAAAGCAAGAATGAGAAAAGAAGCTCTGCCTATTTCCCCTTGACCACTGCGTGTATTTGGCTCCTGACAGAAGCATTATCATTAGGAAGAAAGATATGTGCCAGAGGTGGGAAGGGAGCCTGGTTGGTGCAGAAGACCAGGATTGCTGTTTGTTGGAAAGATGGCTGTGGGACAGAGGAAAACAGATATAGAAAGAGCATTTATAAAGGAATCAGAAGTTTGATGCAGTCATTGGAAATGTGATGAATTGCCTAAATAGTTAATGGGTCCAAATTTTAGGAACTGCCATTTTGTAGCTCTGCAAAGGGGTGTCAAAATTATTTTATCAACTGACATTTAAAAACCTCTTGTCACTGGAATGAATAAAGAGGAAATAGTCAACAGACAAGGATAACTAAACCAAACTCATTTGTTTCTTTTGTAGAATTCTCAATCTATCTAAATTACTCCTACTGAGCTCACCCATTACTGGTATCCTAAATTTATTAGTAAACATTTATTTATTTCTTACATTCTGGAAGACCTCGGAGGCTTTGGAGGAGAATGGAAATTGATAGAAGGGCCCCAGAGTTCCCAAGAGAGCCAGGTCTTACTGTTGATGTAAGGAGGCATTCGTGCCCCTGGAGTTGGCCCTGTTGAGACACTGCAAATTCCTCTGGGATCCCTCACCATCCCCTTGAGATTCTTTAGCTTCAGTTTGAAGAAACATTATAATTGGTATTAGCTTAATTGTGCTGGTATATGTGGTAAAAGAACAGAAAAAAGAAAGATGGAATCTTTAGAAGGTAATCATATTAGAATAATCTTTTAAAGGACATCTGTACTTTAAGAATGAAATTATAATATGCCATTTTAAGCCATAACCTTTACAAGCTGAAAATATATCTCTCTCCAAGGGGTTAATTTCCAAAATTTACAAACATCTCATACAACTCAACAACAAGACAAATAACCCAATTGAAAAATAGGAAGAAGACCTAAATAGACATTTCTCCAAAGAAGACATACAGATGGCCAACAGGCTCCTGAAAAGATGCTCAACATCACTAGTTACTAGAGAAATGCAAGTGAAAACTATGAGACACCACCTCACACATTCTGGTTTTCATTAAAATGTCTACAAATAACAAATACTGGAGAGGTTGTGAAGAAAAGAAAAGCTTCCTACACTGTTGGTGGGAATATAAGCTGGGAAAGCCACTATGGAAAACAGTATGGAGGTTCCTCAAAAAACTAAAAATAGACTTGCCATATGATCCAATAGTCCTATGCCTGGATGTGTATTTAGACAAAACAATAACTCAAAAAGTTACATGCATTCCTATGTTCATAGCAGCACTATTTACAATAGCCAAAACATGGAAACAACCCAAGTGCTCATCAACAGATGAAAAGATAAAGAAGATGTGGTATAAACAATGTCCTACTGTATAACACAGGGAGTTATGTGCAAAACCCTGTGATAAGCCATAATGGAAAAGAATATTAAAAAGTATATTATATATATAGATAAAATTGAGGGCTTCCTTGATAGCTCAGTTGGTAAAGAATTCGCCTGCAATGCAGGAGATTCCAGTTTGATTCCTGGGTTGGGAAGATCCCCTGGAGAAGGGAAAGGCTACCCACTCCAGTATTCTGGCCTGGAGAATCTCATGGACTGTATAGTCCATGGGGTTGCAAGGAGTCGGACACGACTGACGGACTTTCACTTTCATTTTCATGAAGTTGGATCAATTTGCTGTACAGCAGAAATTAACACAGCATTGTAAGTCAACTATATGGTTAGATAGCATTACTGACTAAGTGGACTTGAATTTGAGCAAACTCTGGGAAATAGTGGAAGATAGAGAAACCTGGAGTACTACAGTCCATGAGGTTATAAAGAATCATACATGACATAGCGACTGAACAAAAACTTCAGTAAAAAATAATAATAATAAAGAAATGTCTCTCTGAGTAAAATATTATTTATTTAATATATTAAATATTAATATAATATGTACTAAATATTATATTAATGTATCTTAATAGTAAATATGTATTTCAATAAGAGAGAGATAGTGTGGTCTCTCTCTGATGGCCAGTGTTTTATACAGCCTCTGAATTAAGATTATAGTTTTAAAGGATTCATCACCAAGCTTTTAGAGGGTAATGACTGTAAAACTCATGTGATTGTTGTGATCATTGTTCACTTGCACACCAAACGTATTATTTCTCTAAAAATTTTTGACAACTGAATGAGTTTACTGCGTGTCCGTAGTTTCTGTTCCTTCAGTTTTGTACTGCATATGAAATCATTTCAACACAGAAAAGGTATTCATTAAGGTTTCTGTAATAATTTATATTGTTTTAGCAAAATCATTTTACCAATTATTAATGTAACTTCAGCAATTATGTTAATAATTTGACATGAAACTAAGGCATTCAACTATCTTGGTTTTCCTAGGACATTGGAGGTTTTAGTCCTAAAGTTTCACATCTGAGAAATCCCTCAGTCTGGAACAAATCAAGATGGTTCATTGCTCTAAACAGCTCGCATTCCTAAGTTTAGGGCACTTTTGCAATTTTAGTCCTGCTATAACCTTGCACATACACCAGATAATGTCTTTTTGCCTAACTGAATCAAGAATCCCATTTCCACTTAATTTAATTGCTGGGTAGCCCTTGTCAGTCATCTAGCCCAATCTCCTTATTTTACACATAAGAAAACTAAGTCTTACACAGGGATTGTGCCAGAATATTGACAAAGCTTACTCTATAAAGCTAGACTATATACTGGTTGAAGGCAGAAACCAGATGGCCATCTCCTAGCCCAGCACTCAGCGTGTAATAGGTACTAAGTAAACATTTTTTGAATGGATGAATTGACTCAATTAATAAATTAATGTCTTTATATAATTAGGGCAAATTAGATCATGAGCTTTTTCTTCATATTATTAAAACGTCTTTGAAACTGTAATGCTTTATGGCTGTGTAATTCTACCAATCTTCTGTTGGTGAGAAATAAGGCCTTATCAGTTATTCGCTACAGCAGATGTTGTAATAAACTTACTCATTAGAAATGCCCATTTTGGTTATTGAACTATGGATGCATAAACTATAGTTTGAAGCATCAGTTTAATATATTCAGTTTTTTTCTGTTTCCATTGCTATTTATGTTTAGGCAGACCTTACTAATAAATAAAGGTCTATTTTGGTTTTTGGCTCTTGTAAAGATTTTAGTTTATATACTTGTTTTCAATTATTTGCTGTCCATTCTGATTTCTCTTTTGCCTGTACGATAATAGATAATATAAAGTAATAAATTAAGTACTTACTCTGTGCCAGGTAATACACCTACTAAAGAGGCAATATAATGTAATAGTTACAAGTTGCTGCTGCTGCTGTTGCTGCTAAGTCGCTTCAGTCGTGTCTGACTCTGTGAGACCCCATAGACGGAAGCCCACCAGGCTCCCCCGTCCCTGGGATTCTCCAGGGAAGAACACTGCAGTGGGTTGCCATTTCCCTCTCCAATGCATGAAAGTGAAAAGTGAAAGTGAAGTCGCTCAGTCGTGTCCGACTCTTAGGGACCCCATGGACTGCAGCCTACCAGGCTCCTCCGTCCATGGGATTTTCCAGGCAAGAGTATTGGAGTGGGGTGCCATTGCCTTCTCCAAGTTACAAGTTAGGGCCTTTTATTTATGTTGGGAGAAGGCAATGGCACCCTACTCCAGTACTCTTGCCTGGAAAATCCCATGGACAGAGGAGCCTGGTAGGCTGCAGTCCATGGGGTCGCTAAGAGTCGGACACGACTGAGCGACTTCACTTTCACTTTTCACTTTCATGCATTGGAGAGGGAAATGGCAACCCACTCCAGTGTTCTTGCCTGGAGAATCCCAGGGACAGGGGTTGTTACCAAGGTTTATATTCCAGCACAGCATAGCTGTGTAGATTTGAACAAGTTATTTAAATTCTCTTAGTCTTTGCATCTATAAGGTGGGGCTTGTGAGGATTAAAAAATGTTTATGTTCCTAACGTATGTTGTTACTCTTGTTCAGTCTCTATGTCATATCTGACTCTTTGTGACACCATGAGCTGCAGCATGCCAGGCTTCCCTCTCTCTCACTGTCTCCCTGAGTTCACTCAAACTCATGTCCATTGAGTCAGTGATGCCATCTAACCATCTCATCCTCTGTTGCTCCTTCTCCTCTTGCCTTCAATCTTTCCCAGCATCAGGGTCTTTTCCAATAAGTTGGTTCTTTGCATCAGGTGGCCAGAGTATTGGAGCTTCGGCATCAGCCCTTCCAATGAACATTCAGGGTTGATTTCCTTTAGGATTGACTGCTTTAGTCTCTTTGCTGTCCAAGGGACTCTCAAGAGTCTTCTCCAACACCACAGTTCAAAAGCATCAATTCTCAGTGCTCAGCCTTCTTCATGCTCCAACTCTCACATTCATACATGACTACTGGTAAAACCATAGCTTTGGCAATACGGACCTTTGTCGACAAAGTGCTGTCTCTGCTTTTTAATACACTGTCTAGGTTTTTCATAGATTTTCTTCCTATGGACAGTCAGTCTGGACATGACTGACTCAGGGTCATACAGCAAGGACAAGGCCATCGTTATAGCAAACAAAATACACTATAATACATCTGTTAGGACTTTCCAATTCTCACTTCCTCTTTTTCTATTATAAATTATTTTAATTGAAGTATAGTTGATGTGTAATAGTCTATGCTATAGATACACAATATAGTGATTCACATTTTTTAAGGGTTATATTCCATTTATGGTCATTATAAAATATTGGCCATATTATCCTCTCTTCTTATGCTTCCTGCTAGGTGACTCAGTGGTAAAGAATGCCGGAGATGCAAGAGGTGCAGGTTTAATCCCTCAGTTGGGAAGATCCCCTGGAGGATGAAATGGTAACCCACTCCACTACTCTTGCCTGGAAAATCCCATGGACAGAGGAACCTTGCAGGCTACAGTCCATAAGGTCGCAAAGAGTCGGACATGACTGATATTATAAAATATTGGCTGTATTCTGCTCTCACTTCCTCTTAAAACTGTTCTTGGGGGATGGCTAACCTCATTACCATCACTCTGTTGCCTTCTGAAAGTTCCCAGAGACTTAAAGTAGGGAGAGGTGACCGTCAGCTGCCCCCACAGCAGCTTTTACTCCTGCTTTCATTAATATCCTTTTTTTTTTCAGTAACCATAAGACTTTAAAAAAGTTCAGAATATTTCCTCATAGGAAAACTGCACGGGAATTCAGTGCCCCATTACCATAAATTTAGTATCTACATTTACTTTTAGTCCTAGGGGTCTACCAGGCTATAAAAGAAAGATAATCAGGCAAAGGAGACACAGAAGTCTTATACATATCCTGCAGAAATACAGAAGCTCTTGGAATTTCCCTCCACTTCATTCAATACCTTCCTCTGTCAAGTTTGTCTGCATTTTTGACTGCACTTCATTTTATAATAAAGATGCTCACATTTTACATCTCTGAGCATGTTAACAGTTTCTTCCGAGTAAAGGATTGCCTGTATTTCATTTTCATGGATAACTGAGTACTTGCCTACCAGGCTAATCATCTGTTGAAATCATTATTCTCTGAAATTTGATTCACATTGTACCCTTGAGTCTGTATCTAGCCCAAACCTTGCACCATACACTGTCTTTTGGAAAAGGGCCTTAGCTTTTGAGTTTTGTGACTTTGGAAGATGAAAAAGCCGCAGAGAGACATGTGATATATAAGTGGTGACTTAGGCTGGTCACTTGAATTGAACCTATATTGAAGTTCTGTTCAGCGAGTACCATAGGATTGAAGGCTGAAAAGAACCTTAGAGATAACTTAGCTCAACCTTTTCATTTCACAGATGAGGAAGCTCATGTCTTAAGAATGTTAACATTTCCACGTACTTCAGTGCATCTGGGAAGTTTGGGTAGATTTAAATCCTTGTCCAAGGTCACACTGCTGGTTAATAGGCACACTTAAACCTAAAATTTGTCTCTGATTTTTAGATCAGGAATCTTTCTCTAGTATTAATAGTAATATAACTTTAACTGGGATCCTCAGGCTTCCCAGAATTTTGTGGTTATACTCTCAGGAGTCCACTAGGTTGCTGTAAGAAAATTTTACTTGTTTGCATTCTAGTAATGATCTGAAAAATTACTGTCAATATAAGCATATTCTGAATCATTGAATGGCATCCTTATAACTGAATGAAGAAAAATGCTGTCGAGTGCCAATATCTTTTTTTGTGTATATGACCATGTTGATTACAGTACCACTTTGTATCGGAACTGATAAGAGAAAATGGGTGGTTTTGATATATAAATGATGTCTTCTTACTAGGTAAAGGCCACATGATGTCTCAGCACATTCCAAGAAAGAAGGTTCCTGAGAGATTTCATGAGTTAAAAGTGAAGGGAGAGAAAAAAAAAGAACTGAATCAGCCCACAACATGGAGTAGTCTAAACTAGAGAGAGAGACAGGATGAACACCATGTCCACACTTCGCTGCTAAGTCGCTTCAGTCGTGTCCGACTCTGTGCGACCCCATAGATGACAGCCCACCAGGTTCCCCCGTCCCTGGGATTCTTCAGGCAAGTGTACTGGAGTGGGTTGCCATTTCCTTCTCCAATGCATGAAAGTGAAAAGTGAAAGTGAAGTTGCTCAGTCGTGTCTGACTCTTAGCAACCCCATGGACTGCAGCCTACCAGGCTCCTCCGCCCATTGGATTCTCTAGGCAAGAGTACTGGAGTGGGGTGCCACTTTAGAGGTGACTTAATTTTAGAAAAAAAATGGGAAAAGTTCAACTCTTACATAAAATTGATGGTTGAATTTGAGTTTAACTGGTTTGGTAAGTTTTGTTTTTTTTCTAAACAGCTTTATTCAGTTATAATTTCTTGTATGAATTGCATTGTGTCTCTTCTCGTATGCTGAAGTTCTAATCCAGGACCTCAGAAAGTGACTTTCTTTGGAAATAAGATAATTGCAGATGTAATTAGTTAAGATTAGTTATGCTGGAGTAGGGTGGACCTCTAATCCAAAATGACTGAGTCCTATAAAATGGAGAAATTTGGACATCCATGCCCATGAGGAGAGCACTCAATGAAAACAAAGGCAGAGATTAGGGTGAGGCTCTACAAGCCAAGAGACACCAGTGTTTGCCAGCAAGCCACAGCAGGTAGTGGAGAGTCACAAAACAGATTCTCCTTCTCAGACCTCAAAAGAAACTAGCCCTACTGACACCGTGATCATGAACTTTTAGCTTTCAGAACTATCAAAAAATAAATTTCTGTTGTTTAAATCAGTTTATGGTATTTAGTTATAACAGCCCTAACAAACTGAAACAATTGCCATATGATAAATTCACTTATTTATATTGTTGAATTTTGACCTCTGTATACACCTATGAAACCATCATCACAATGGAGATAATGAAGAGATTCATCACCCTCAAGGGGTTCTTTGTGTCTTCCTGTATTTTATTGCTTCCGACCCTCTGTGCCCCTCCTTGCCACCCAAATCTAGATTCAGTAAACTCATCTTCTTTCTCTAAGTTCATTTATACTTTCCAGAATATCTTTCACTCAGCATAATTATTTTGAAATTCATCCATGTTGTTTGGTGTTTTAATAGTCTGTTATTTATTGCTGAGGAGAACTCCGTTGTGTTTATATCATAATGTGTTTATTCACGCACCTGTTAATGGACATTTAAATTGTTTCCAGTTTTTGCCTCTTACATATAACACTATTCTGAGTATTTATGTTCAAGTCTTTATCTGGATATATGCTTTTATTTCTCTGAGTAAATACCCAAGCATGAAATGAATATATCATATGGTACGTGGGCTTTTTTTTTTTTTTTTTTACTTTTTAAGAAAGTGCCAGACTGTTTTCCAAAGTGGTGGTACCATTTTTTATTCCAAGAACAGTGTGTAAGTGTGGCAGTAAGCCTACACATTAACAAATATTGAAGGTGATTGTTTTCAAGGGGTAGGGACTTCAGATGATCTCAGAAGCCACCCTGTCTATTACCTTACACCAGTCTTGAGTCACATACTTAGATCTGTTTGGTTTTGTAATGTACAGCCTATGATTTATAAATTGGTTTAGAACTGGCTATTCAAATATATGAACAGAGACATTACTTTGTCAACAAAGGTCTGTCTAGTCAAGGCTATGGTTTTTCCAGTAGTCATGTATGGATGTGAGAGTTGGACTATAAAGAAAGCTGAGCACTGAAGAATTGATGCTTTTGAACTGTGGTGTTGGAGAAGCCTCTTGAGAGTCCCTTGGACTGCAAGGAGATCCAACCAGTCCATTCTAAAAGAGATCAGTCCTGGGTATTCATTGGAAGGACTGATGTTGAAGCTGAAACTCCAATACTTTGGCCACCTGATGAGAAGAGCTGACTAATTTTTAAAGACCCTGATGCTGGGAAAGATTGCGGGCAGGAGGAGAAGGGGATTTACCTAAGGTAAATGGCATGCATGACATGACATGAGTTTAGGTAAACTCTGGGAGTTGATGATAGACAGAGAGGCCTCACATGCTGCGGTTCATGGGGTCACAAAGAGTCAGACATGACTGAGCAACTGAACTGATTCAAATATATTAGTCAAATGTTATTTGTATAGAAATCTCTAAAGAGTCCTGGACTACAGTCAGAAGATATGAGTGTGCCATTGACCAGTCATGTCCCTCTCAGTGTGCCAACCACCAGTTTAAATGTGCCCCCTGAAAAGTCCATCCTGAGTGCTTTTTTTTTTAATCAAGTCAAACTGTTCAATGAAGCACTTTGCAATCTGTGGAATATGTCATTCTTTTTTTTTTTTTTCTTGTGCCAGGAGATTGGAAGAGTCTCTGAGACATGGGGCTTCTAGCATGAGGTTCCCATAGACCATGACCTGAGGCACAGGCATGAGGTTGTTCACTGTTCAGTCACTAAGTTGTGTCCAACTCTTTGCGGCCCCATGAACTGCAGCATGCCAGGCTTCCCTGTCCTTCACTCTCTCCTGGAGTTTGCTCAAACTCATTTCCTTTGAGTAAGTGATTCCATCCAATTATCTCATCCTCTGTTGTCCCCTTTTCCTCCTGTTCTCAATCTTTCCCAGCATCAGAGTCTTTTTCAGTGAGTTGGCTGTTTGCATCAGGTGGCCAAAGTATTGGAGCTTCAGCATCAGTCCTTCCAATGAATATTCAGGATGCATT
>NW_011494766.1:676830-680939 GCF_000754665.1 Bison bison bison | reverse complement strand
CATCAGAGTCTTTTTCAGTGAGTTGGCTGTTTGCATCAGGTGGCCAAAGTATTGGAGCTTCAGCATCAGTCCTTCCAATGAATATTCAGGGTTGATTTCCTTTAGGATTGACTGCTTTGATCTCCTTGCTGTCCAAGGGACTCTCAAGAGTCTTCTCCAGCACCACATTTTGAAAGCATCAATTCTTTGGCATCAGTCTTTTTTATGATCCAACTCTCATGATCAACTCTTTTATGATCCATACATGACTACTGGAAAAATCATAGATTTGACTAGAAGGACCTTTGTCAGCAAAGGAACAAAGCAGCTAGAGAATATTCCAAAATGTCCCTCTTCTGGTGGAAGCAACGTTGTCATTTGCCCATCACTTGATACCTACCGCACTATAGACTGGAAACCAGAAACTGTACACAGCTCTGCCTAATGATGCTGCCATTGTCCTTGCCAGAAGATCTGAGCCCCCAGCCTCTGGGCTGCCCTTTCATGTAGCTCGCTTTTGTGTGTGTGTGCTGTTGATTGAAGCCAGGCCCTGTACAGGGCAGGAGGGGAGCTAGAAAGGGGTTGAAGTAAGTGCTGGGTGGGCCAACTCATAATACATGCCATCAGTACACATTGAAGTTGAGCAGGACCCCTATTTAACCTTTTCCTGTCACTGTTCCTTGATGTTGATGGGACCCTGTTGAACAGTCACTCATCAAACAGGCTCCCATGGCTCTGTAAACCGAAGCTAGAAAACCACCAGGTTAGATTATTTCTAACATCTCTCCAGTTGTAAAATTCCTTGATTCCATGCATTTCCAAGGTTAAAGTGGAGAAGTTTAAAGAAGTGTTTTCCTATTGGACTCAGCTAGTTCCAATATATTCTCTATAATTATCAGTAGTTAAGGATATTAAAGCCATGGCATATGGCTTCATTTACATTTACATTTGGTTGATTCCCTCAGTTAGATATATCTGTACAAGAACATCCAATTTACACAAAAGGAAAGAAAAAGAAGTGCAAGGGAAAGAAAGGTGAATATTTGACGAAGATGTATAGTTTGTTTTTCAGAGGGACATATTTTGGGCTTTTCAAGGGAAGAATTTTACCTTTGCTAGTACTTGCAGATGCAGTCATAGGAAAACTGCTTATAGTGTTAGGCACAGGTTCAGACCTACAGATTCCAAGTACAAAGTTCCAAAAATGAGAAGAGAGAACGAGCAAAGTTAAACCACCATAAATTATACAAAGTTCTGTTTACATAATCTTTTATTCCCTAATATATTTCAATTACCAGAAAATAACTATTCTGATTATTTTCGACACTCAAAGACAATAGATGTCGGTGAGGTACCACATGATTAGGCATGACATGTCCATCAACTCTATGATTACATGGAATGTTCTTTGTCTTTGTGTCTAAGGGCTTGGTTTCTGATTCAGCCCCCTTAGAAGCTTTGGTCAAGTTATCCGTAAGATGGGAATAATAATAGTAACAGTGTCATGTTGTTGCAAGCATTAGATGGGCTAATTATGAGCACATTGCCTGAGATGTGAGGAATGTTGTCTAGACAGTCACTGGGGCACTTACTTTGACCTTGGCTCCTTTGGAAACTCAGCTGGTATTGGCAATCAAGCAGCAATTTGGGGAGGTTGCTGGTCAGGAGAGGAAATGTGGCTCCACCAATTGACCTTCTAGAGGAGAGAGATATGATATTCATAAATGTACAATCAAGCCCCAAGTCCTACACCATCATCAAGATGAAGAGACAGATCTCTTCCTTCCTTGGAGCCTTCTTTACCTCCTTCAGACTGCCCTTAAAGTTTATTTCAGACTGATTTCATCTATATATGATTCAGCAAACACTGATGAACAGTGACTGGAGGCAAAACATTGTGGCCCGTGAGCTGGAGAACTTGACAAACATGGACACTAACTCAGCAAATATTTGTTGAGTTTCTCCTATGTTTAGGGCTTGTTTTTGGCTCTGAGCTTTAGGTAGGCCCTAGGGGATTGGATGTAGGCTGTGGTGGTGACTTGGGAGAATGATGTTAGGACTGACTCTACCCCTATTATATGTGGCAAAACCATGAGTAAGGTGGCCACCTGTCGAGTTTGCGTGCAAAAGTTTACTGGTGCAGAAAACTTTTCTTTTTTAAAGGGAGAATTTCCCAGGATGTAATATTTTGATGCCTAAAATCAGTAAAGTCAGGCTAGACCAGAGTAAGCTGATCACTCTAGCAGGTTTTATATCCACTATTAGGCAGCCTTTCTACATTTGAGGAATTTAACTCCCTGAGTTTAAAATAAGAAACTGCATTGGGATGTAGCTGTGTTGTGGTCCAAAGTGGTCGGGAACAATTCAAAAGGGTAGCTGAAATTCTGGTCCTAGCTCTTGGTATTGTGATGACCCTTGACAAATTAATTCTCTCTCCAAACCTTAGCTCCCTCATCTATAGAAGCAATTGTCATTTAGATATCTACTCTATATGTGTTTGAATAGGTTAAATGAGATAGTGCACATGTATAGCACAGAAAGGAAATAAAATATTTTAGGAATTTTCTATCTTCAATTAAGGAAACATACTATACTGGCTTAAAAATAAGAAGTTTCATATACATGTGCTTGTCTTCCAGCATTTGTGCTTCTGTATTGCTCTGGAAATTCTCTTTAAATGTTTTCACTAGTTGAATTTCAAGTTACTAATAAAACTATAACCTTCCCAAGTGCAACTGTGATCTTTTTATGTCTTGGGTATCTCCTGAAAGCTTCTAGAACTTAACATGATAAAATTTTGGGAACACAAAATACTGAGGTTAGTTTGTAATGCCCTAGGGATAAAATATGCAGCAAATACTCTGTTTATTTTTTATAATCTACTTTTTTAAATGTTAGGTCTACCATGATGAATGTTATTTTTATATAGATCATAGGAGGTAGCTCAGATCATATGCTTCTGAAGCCTCCTCCCTTACCTAAATTATTGCATCTTAATCCCATTATCTGAATGCACATTAATCCTATTTCCTTGCCATGTGCAAATTTAGTAGAAAGGAAAGGTGACAAAGACAGGATAGATATATACATTTTTGCCATGCAAACTAGGCAGAAATCTTTCTGTGCCATGAGCCTGAGAAACACAGTTAAAATGCCAAAAAAAAAAAAAGAAAGAAAAACAGCAGATCCAAAATGGAGTTGCTTGTGCTAAGCCCCATGTCAGCAAACCAAGACATCATACTTAACCTAATTGCAACTTTGACCTCTCCCAGGAATGTGACCTTTAATCAGTCAATCTGGAATTACCTGGTCAGTATAACTGAGGTAATCTGCCTGAAAGCCCCCTGCCTTTCCCTAAAGGAAGTGACTTCACCTGAAACAATCCATGCTTTGCTAGAATAGCTTTCTTGTCCTGCCTTCTTCTGCCTATAATTTTTCCATTTTGTACAGATCTTTGGAGCCCTTTCTATTGGCTGAGATGGGATGCTACCCAATTCATGAATCATGAAATAAAGCAAATTAGATCTTCAGATTTACTCAGTTGAATTTGTTTTTTTAAACAAATTTAGTGGCCATGTTGGAATTGAAGGAGACTCCCATTGGGGCCTCTCTGATGGCTTAGATGGTAAAGAATCTGCCTGCAATGCGGGAGACCCAGGTTCAATCCCTGGGTCAGAAAGATTCCCTGGAGAAGGGAATGGCAACCCACTCCAGTATTCTTGCCTGGAGAATCCCATGGACAGAGGAGCCTGGTGGGCCACAGTCCATGGGGTCGCAAAGAGTCAGACATGACTGAGCAGCTAACACTTCCAGTGGTTTCAGGGAAAATGAGAAATAGAGGCCTGGTACCTGGAAAATCTTCTGAGTTCTCTTTTTCTCCATTTCTGAGGGCTGTGGGTAAGTTCCTTGTGGTTCTGAGCTCTGTTCTCTTTGTGTTGAGCTCCTGATCTAATTGGCTTTCCAGTCCAGGGTAGGTCAGCATGAGCAAGCAGATGGCTCCATCTAGAACCCAAACCTTTGGTTCAGTTCACAATTCCCCTTTTCACTGGAACACCACAACCTTTGTTTCTGTCTCTAGATCCACATTGGAAACTGCTGGCAGTTTAGTCTGCAGCCCCCACCACCACCCC
>NW_011494766.1:663729-676730 GCF_000754665.1 Bison bison bison | reverse complement strand
AGCCCCCATTCTTCGGGATTCACTGGTTCACTTCTTTATCTAGCCCCCAGTTTCATGGGAATTGCTGTTGATGGACACAGGACTTTCTGTCGGCCATTCCACAGTAACATTGATAATGCTGGTAAGTTAATGTGCACATGAAGTAGAAACTACTGCTAGTCAGGATCTCAGAAAGTCACAGAAATGTACATAAGTCAAGCATTTAAAAGCCTTTAGAGTGCTTGTCACCTAACACACCTGTGTTACATTCAGTTGGTCACACAATGGGTTAGATTGACACTAACCTGTCAATCTCAAGAAAATTTCTGCGCAATAAGGTACACTGAAAAACATTACACAATTCCCAACCCAGAGGCACATTCCTGTTAGGTATAGTTTGGCTCCAAAAGACTCAGAAGTTTAGCTAAAATAAACAAATAGAATAACAGTAATAAAATGGGATACTTAAATTCCAAAAAAGTTGAGCATGCCGTCTCTGGTATACCTGCTTATTTTATGTCTAAGAACTATGGTCCCAGAAGTTAAAAATATCTACAAAAATGGCAAAATCTTACTAAAAACAGTCTAGAATTACAATGGCCATTGTGGTGAATGTTCCAATTAGACAAGATCGGTCATTTAAAAAGTGTAGTTGAAAGCAAGCGTTCCTGAATGGGATCCTAACAGAATGGGATACCTATTTAAGTTGGTGTGCACAAGCATCCAAAAGTCTTCTACATTCCAAAATAGCCTCACCAAAAAATGTGCTGTGAAACACTAGTAGAAAATTAAAGACCCAAGAGGTACCTAAAATAGAGAAAATAAATCTGCCATAACTCCTATTGCTCCCCTCTATCCTTTACCAAAGTACTCTGCTGGTGCACATATTGGTAGGACCTCATGATGCTAAAAAGTGGATATGGGAAGCAGAAAGACATAATCCTGAGAATGAGATCCTCAGCCATCAACATGGTCCCCTCATGAACCAAAAAATAAAGCTCGTGAAATAGCAACCAATCTTTTAAAAGCCATTCCTAGTCTTCTCTGCCCATGTAGGTTGGTGTATTATTCAAAGATGCAAACAAAACAAAAATGATTCTGTTGCAAGTTTTAAAGCCTGTCTGGAAGTGCTTTACCTAAGGCATTCCAACTTTCATTCAATAAATGAAGTCACTCCATCTGCTCTGGGCTTTCCAGGTGGCACTAGTGATAAAGAATCTGCCTGCCAGTACAAGAGATGCAGGAGACGCTAGTTCGATCCCTGGGTCAGGAAGATCCCCTGGAGGAGGGAATGCCTACCCACTTCAGTATTCTTGCTTGGAAAATCCCATAGACAGAGGAGCCTGGTAGACTACAGTCCATAGGTCCACAAAGAGTTGGACCTGACTGCCTGAGCATAACCTGCTCTAGCTGCCCTGTTTGTAAATAAATTATCTCCTAAGATAAATGGACTGATAAAAGGGCAGGAAATAGGGTGGGAGACTATTGGTTTGACTGAATTCATGACCAGTGCTGTGCACTTTGAAAGTATTTTGGAACAAGACCACAAGCAAAAGTCGGCTAAGCTATTGACCTTACAACTACAACAGCTTCAAGTCCTGGCATCTAAAACAACACCTGGGTCCTCTACATCACACCCTCACAAGCATCATCAAAATGCTGGCCCAGGGATTGATGTCTCACTTGCAATCAACTAGGACACTGGGGAAAAAAGATTGTCCTCATCGGCTCTATGAAAAATCTTCAAAGTCATCTCCAAATCTGCTGCTTCTACCCTCAAAGGACAGGCCCTATGTGGGCCTCTTCAGAAGTTCATGGGGTTCTCTGGGACTAGTAAACTGCTACCAGTAATATTTTTAAACCGCCAAAGGAAAACTAAAATTAAAATTAAAAAATCTTGCCAAATTCTGGTGATATCATAGCTACACTCTAAACCCCACTCATAGCCTGCAGGTAGGATCCTGCAGAAGTCAGTAAAGGTTGAGAATTCCTACCAGAATCTGCTCTCTTGAATCTCTGTAATACCAGGTAGAGAAAGGAAAAGAAAACCTCTCTTGCATCCTTTTTGGGGATACCTCTTTAATCCAAAAAGGATCACTCTATGTTACCAAAATTATTTACTGTTTGTTCTGGCTAAAAAGTTACAAGATGTTTGAAAGGATGTCTTTCTTTTTCTTTTTTTTTTTAAAGTATCTCTCACATCAGAATTTGGCTAAATTTGAAGCTGATATTCATAGCCTGATAGGAATTTTTTTTTTTAAGGCCTTCAGAGAAGGGGATGACAGAGGATGAGATGGTTGGATGGCATCACCGACTCAATGGACATGGGTTTGGGTGGGCTCCAGGAGTTGGTGATGGACAGGGAGGCCTGGCATGCTGTGGTTCATGGGGTCGCAAAAAGTTGGACGTGACTGAGCGACTGAGCTGAACTGAACCCCTAAGCTAAAATGAAACCATGTGCCCAGAGGGAAAGAAAAACCTGAAGCTTTTGTGAAAAGATTTAGTCAAATATTACAAACAAATTGTAGGTATTATAAAAATTTTGGCCTTAGGGAACAAAAGTCCTTCTTGGAGGAATTACATTCTCTCACTGTGCCTTTGAGCTGTAAATATTCTACCTGGTCCTGTCCTAGAACTCTTATCTAGGCCATCTTCTTGAAATGAAAACGTCAGGGAGGTAATTCTTATCAGAAGAAAAACTAAAAAGGGAAAGGTTATTTTGACACTTAGGCAAATGAAAAATCTTAAATGTCTTCTCCACCAATATTAATAAAGGCCTTTAGCCATCTGAGGAGGTAACTTTAAATTATCCCATCTGTCAGAAATGTAGTTTGACTCCAATCATTTTTATAACTAGTAAGTTTTATATTATTGTATCTAATTCATGGCTAAAATGTTTAAATAGAAACTATAAGGTGTCTATCTGTATCTGTATCTATGTGTATGTGTTGTAGATGTATATTAATTTCTACCTCTGGATGATATGATGATATTACTGTAAATTGACTTGTAAAAGAGCTCCATTTCATTGGCTTGAAGAAAATCAAGTTCTTATAGGGGTGAAAGTTTCTTAAAACTCTTGGAAATGCAAAAATATAACTCAGATGTTTTTCAAGTTCACCTTGAGAAACAGAGTACTTCCGGCCATATCAGTAAACAAGGATGTTACAGTCATCAGCAATTCTGACCCTCCAAATGTAAATTTCTAGCCCTAAGGACAAGCAGGAAGGAGAACAATACCTGCGATCAGGCAACCATCAGGCTGCAGTCTTTCCCTTACAGTGAGAACTGAGGAATTTAGGATGGGAAAGATCACTGGATGCTGGCGCCAGATAGCTGAGATACATATGAAAGGAATGATTTCAGAGAGCCCAGACTGTTACATCTTCCCATACATGAAAGTGAAAGTGAAAGTTGCTCGGATGTGTCCAACTCTTTGTGACCCAGAACAGAATAATGGAGTGGGTAGCCATTCCCTTCTCCAGGGTAGCCTATCCCTTCTCCAGTGGATTTTCCTGACCCAGGAATCAAACTGGGGTCTCCGCTGCATTGCAGGCGGATTCTTTACCAGCTGAGCTACCAGGGAAGCCCCCTACATAGAAAAGCGCTAAATTCTTTAACTTGAGAGATCAGGTTTTCTTTAATTCACAAAAATACTTTTCATGTTTAGAGTACTTGCCCTTTGTTACAAAATCCTGTCTAACCTGATCACACACATTCCCTTGTACCCTCCTCCCTTCAGAGCCGTTCTCTCAGAATCACTTGAGATGCTGTCGCCTGGGGCTTGAAGTCCTAAAAATTCCCATCGAATAAAAAACATAATTCTTAACTTTTAGGTTGTGACTATTTTTTAGTTGACAACCTGATAATAAGTTTTTTAGAAAATAAAGGTTAGTATAAGGTTGTTGGTTTAATTAAAACAGATACGTCTTTGGAGTTATTAGCATGAAATATAATACTTTCATTCTACCTGGGTTTTCTAATTAAGTAAATTAATGTTACCTCCGGCATCATTTGTTGGTGATAAAAATAGCTTAAGAAGATGATTACCTTTGTCTAATGTCCAATGAAGTTTTCATAGATATTCAAAACATGATTAAGAACAAGTAGTTTAAAGATGTAATGAATATAATAGGTCTAAATAGGATCAGAGTTTCTAGGTTAACTTTTCAACAGAGTTTCCAAAACCTTTGGTTACTTGTAGCCTTGAGGTTTTGCTAAGTTAATTTAAATGATGTTAAGTCAAATTTATTGAATATTTAGGTTATTTCCAAATAAAACACTGAAACATTACGAAAAACAAGATTACACATTTTTTTGGCTTCCTTTAACAGAGGAATTAAAGATATTTGGATCTAATGGTAAACATATTTTGTGCCACATTGAAAATGTACTATGAGGAAAACATACTTTGGGAAATTAATGGAATGTATTTATAAATTTGTCAGTAACAGACTATTCACAACTGTTTAATGCTTTTAGAAAGGAAAAGGGCAAAATGGAAAGTAGGATTGTGTTTTTGGCAAGAGAAGAAATGAGGAACAGAGGTGCATTTTATTGAGAGAAAAGAAGGTAATTTTGTTCTAATGTAAGACTGATTATTTCAGAGTGGGGAAGAGGGAAAAAAACAGAATAGAATCTGAATGTAAAAAAAAAGTTGTAGAAGGTTTGTGGAAAAAGAATCTGTGGAAAGAAATGTTGATGTGTGAACAAGCTGGATACAATTGAAAAAGCTCTAATTGCATTTTTTTTTAATGAATGGCTATGTGATATTGTTCAATCACTAAATCATGTCCAACTTTTTGTGACTCCATGGACTGCAGCACACCAGGTTTCCTTCTCCTTTACTGTCTCCTGGAATTTGCTCAGATTCATGTTCATTGAGTTGATGATGCTATCTAACCATCTCATCCTCTGCCACCCTCTTCTCCTTTTGCCTTCAATCTTTCCCAGCACGGTAGTCTTTTCCAATGAGTTGGCTCTTCGCATCAGGTGGTGAAAGTATTGGAGCTTCAGCATCAGTCCTTCCAATGAATATTCAGGGTTCATTCCTTTCAAGATTGATTTGATCTCCTTGCTGTCCAAGGGACTCCGAAGAGTCTTCTCCAGCACCACAATTCAAAAGCATCCATTCTTTGGGCGAATGGTGTATAATACAGCAATGATTTTAGGTTACCTAACTGTGCCCCTAACTCTTCACAGACAGACTGAGACACCACACTAGTCCACTCCCTTGATTTTACATCATTGAGTTAGAACAGTCTTACCAGGATGCTTTCATAGATCAGTATTTGCTTCCTTTCACAGGCCTCTATTTCCCTGATTAGGAGTAAATACACATGAGGCTATGATCAGGAGTCTCTCCCTAACTCTTGAAAGTACTGTGGAATCCACTGCTAAAAGAATAGCTGCCAAACAAAAATCCTAGGACTCTCTGGTCAAAGTTGTTCTTGATAATGGGACTGCCCTTGACTATCTTTTAGGGGAGTTAGGGAATATCTGTTCTGTGGCCAACACAACCCGCTCTACCTGGATTAACACTTTGGGGGCGGGGGGGAGGGGGGTTGAAACTCACTTGCATTAGATCATTGAGCAATCCACTTGGCTTAAAAATGTACTCCTTCAACAGAGTCTTTCTTTGACTTACTTGATTTTGATTGGCTTGGGCCTTGGGAATCATGGCTCTGAAATACATTCCAGATACTGGGAATTATCCTGCTTATAATAGTCTTAATGTTTCCTCTGGTATATTATATTCTCTCAGAATCTTTAAATGAATGTTTGCAGGTGCTAATCACCAAAAAATGATCTTAAGACTGGAACATCAAAAAAAAGGAACAGAGAGAGTGACCAGCTTCAAAAGAGAGAGAGAGAATACACCTAAAATCATGAGTTGTGAATACCACAGAGATTTAGCAAAAATGTCATGACCTATGAGTACCATGTGGCAAAAACTGCAAGAACACAGAGTGGTAGCTGAGAGTGGTGCTAATGCCTTAAGCTTTGATACATTGTCAGTTCAACTGAGAATCTGATCATAAGGGGGAAATTGTTTTAAAAAAATGAAACAGATCCAAAATGGACTCCCTTGTGCTAAGTCCCCTGTCAGAAAACCAAGACTTCATAACCTGATTGCAGTTTTGGCCTCTCCCAGAAATATGACCTCTAACAAGTCAATCTGGAATTACCTGGTCGGTAATAGTGACATGACTTGCCTGATAGACTCCTGCGTTTTCCTAAAGGATGGTGATCTTACCTGAGGCAATCTGTTTTTTGCTAGAATAGATTCCATGCCCTGTTTCCTTCTACCTGTGGAAGTTTTTCATTTTGTACAGGTACTTGGAGCCCCTTTCGGTCTGGAAGGTCTTGTAGGTCTTCATAGAACCATTCAATTTCAGCTTTTTCAGCATTACTGGTTGGGGCATAGACTTGGACTACTGTCATATTGAATGGTTTGCCTTGGAAATGAACAGAGATCATTCTGTCATTTTTGAGATTGCATACAAGTACTACATTTCACACTCTTTTGTTGACTATGACCGCTACTCCATTTCTTCCAAGGGATTCTTGCCCACAGTAGTAGATATAATGGTCATCTGAGTTAAGTTCACCCATCCCAGTCCATCTTAGTTCGTTGACTCCTAAAATGTCAATGTTCACTCTTGCCATCTCCTGTTTGACCACTTCCAATTTACCTTGATTCATGGACCTAGCATTCCAGATTCCTATGCAATATTGCTTTTTACAGCATCAGACCTTGCTTTCATCACCAGTCACATCCACAACTGGGTGTTGTTTTTTCTTTGGCTCTGTCTCTTCATTCTTTCTGGAGTTATTTCTCCACTGATCTCCAGTAGCATATTGGACACCTACCGACCTGGGGAGTTCATCTTTCAGTGTCCTATCTTTTTGCCTTTTCATACTGTTCATGGGGTTCTCAAGGCAAAGAATACTGAAATGGTTTGGCATTCCCTTCTCCAGTGGACCACATTTTGTCAGAACTCTCCACCATGACCCATCTGTCTTGGGTTCTTGGGTGGCCCTACACAGCATGGCTCATAGTTTCATTGAGTTAGACAAGGCTGTGGTCCATGTGATCAGATTGGTTAGTTTTCTGTGATTGTGGTTTTCCTTCTATCTGCCCCCTGATGGAGAAGGATACGAAGTTTATTGAAGCTTCCCAATGGGAAATACTGACTGAGGGGGAAACTGGGTCTTGATGTCATGGACAGGACCATGCTCAGTAAATCTTTAATCCAATTTTCTGTTGATGGGTAGAACTGTGTTTCCTCCCTGCTATTTATGTGGGGCCAAACTATGGTGGAGGTAATAAAGATAATGGCAACCTTCTTCAAAAGATCCTATGCTACACTCAGTGCCCCCAACCCTGCAGCAGGCCACCACTGACCCATGCCTCTGCTGGAGACTCCTGGACACTCCTGGGAAAGTCTGGATCAGTGTTTTGTGGGGTCAGTGCTCCTTTCTTCTGGGTCCTGGTGCACACAAATTCTGTTTGTGCTCACCAAGAGTCTGTTTCCCAGTCCTGTGTAAGTTCTGGCAGCTCTGTGGTGGGGTTAATGGTGACCTCCTCCAAGAGGGCTTATGCCATACCCAGGTCTACTGTACCCAGAGCCCCTGCCCCTGCGGCAGTCCACTGCTGACCTGTACCTCCACAGGAGATGCTCAAACACAGTTCGAATTTTGTTTTTTGACAAACCTAACAGTGTGGGTTCTAGAGTTTATAAGCAGTGACAAACCAGCATACACAACCCCATATTAGCCAAATGGGGATATAACTTCTCTGTAATTTCTAATTCCTTGTTAACATAATAGGTTAGTCATTCTGTCCATTTAGGAAACTCTAAGGAGTTTTCTTTATGAATAGTAGCAATGGCACCCCACTCCAGTACTCTTGCCTGGAAAATCCCATGGATGGAGGATCCTGGTAGGCTGCAATCCATGGGGTCGCTAAGAGTCAGACATGACTGAGGGACTTCACTTTCACTTTTCACTTTCATGCATTGGAGAAGGAAATGGCAACCCACTCCAGAGTTCTTGCCTGGAGAATCCCAGGGACAGGGGAGCCTGGTGGGTTGCCGTCCATGGGGTCACACAGAGTCGGACACGACTGAAGCGACTTAGCAGCAGCAGCGGCAGCTAGCAAAGAAACTGTCATCCATTAGCAGTTAGCTTGACTCTTCCAGTATTAATCCCCCATTTCTCTTTTCATCCAGCCTTCCTCCATCACTTTCACATTAGGCAGTTTCTGCCACTGGTTTTATGCCAAATGTTCACTCAGCATCTTGACATATGGTATTGTGCAATGGCTGTGTTGGGCTTCACATTAGGTGTCTTCCGATGACTGGATCAGATGTTTCAGATACACCTATGACTAAAGGCACCATAGATTCTGAAAGATGGCTCATCAGCAGGTTTTTGGGAATATTCCCTAAACCAACCTGGAGAGAACTAAAATTGCATAACTAGAACCATCTGATGCTTGAAGGATGTTCCTGAGTTTGTGCCCATAGATTATAAGAGGTTATTCCCAGTGTTTCATATTTATGACCTGAGAAGGGGGGAGTTCAACAGAATGTTTCTAATTTCTAAAAGAGCTTATATGACTTCAACCTGTATTAAGAAAAGTATTATGTTTGAAAGAAAGGAGGAGAAGTTCTAGCAACTGTCTTCAGTTTAAATTATTCATTTATTAGACTAAAATGTATGACAACTATTCTGTGGAAGGCACTGGGCTGTAAAAGATACAAATACAAATAGTGTATGGAGATAGGTAAAAATAACACTAAATGAGAATTCTGTGAGTGGGCTGCTGCCTTTCTGGTTTGACTCAAAAGGTTGTCATAATCTTTACTACAGAAATCTCAAACCAAGTTGTCTACAGGAGACTGGATAATAAGTGAGTAAAATGGCCTGGTAGGGACTGTGCACATTAGCGAGCACAGCCCTGTTTAAATTGGGCAGCTGCTAGTCCGTAATATTAGACTGTCATCTGGTGAGAACGTGGGTTGGGTTTTGCCAAGAGAAACTGGAAATCAAGAATTTTACATGAAATATTTCATTTAAAAATAGTGTCAAGACAGTAGCTAGCTCACATGAATAAGAGCTCTGTAGAACCCTCCGTGCCCCTGGAGAGTTCTGCTCCCATCAGTAGGATCCCCCTAGTCAAGGTATATTTGCCAGTAGATAGAGGGATTCTTTAACTTGACACTTTTAGTAAATAGTCACTTATATATTATATAAGAAAGACTCAACTTACTTACTGTAATCAATAGGTGAAGACAAATGAATGACACATGAGGGTTTTACATAATTCTGGTGGGAGGAGTAGGTTTTCCAATCACAGTGGAAAGTTTTAGTGTGTTCAACAGCCTGTGACCTGAAAGCATTTCACATTTCCCCTGGGACAGGTGAGCGGAATAAAAGGTCCTGTACTCCATTTGCTAATTTGAAGATGATGAAAGCTATTTCTCTGAAATTTCTCAGAGTGGATTTATGGTGACCTCAGGTTGAATTCTCTGTTGATGCTTTGAACTTCTGTCCAGAGCATCAGACATTTCACAGGAGCTGGCCTTCTCTGTGTCCTGGTGAAAGAAATGCATGTGCTCAGCTAGTGGTTCACTGGCTCTTGAGTCACGTCTGGAGTTGCCTGGATGGAATCTCTTTCCCTCATGGACTATAACCAGGTTCCATCTCTTTACTTGCTGTCTGTATCATGCTAAAGATAGAGCCAAGATTTGAACCCACCTGTGTCTTATTTTCATAGAAGCTCCATTGCCAGCTATGAAATACCTACGTGGCCTGTTTAGGTCTCAGAAAAATTACTGTGATTAATATATTTACTTCTACCCCAAACATAATTAATTTGAGTTCAGATATTTTTTAGCAAGTTCATTTAAACTTGGAAGTTAACACTTGAGAAGCAAAGAACTAATGGAAACCGAGGTTTTCATTAAATTTAAAAATTGAACAGGAGTGCAGTCGACGTCTGTGTCTTCAGGCAAATTAACTGACATAACTAAGTAGAAATTCTCCTCATTATGAAGATATGGCACTTGCATCTGTGCTCTTACTTTATAAAGATCTAAACTGAGGCTTGAGTAAAGAGTCCATCCAGTTTCCTGGGCTTCTGGAATTTTTAGGCAAGTTATTTAGATCTGGTCTCTTCAAAAAGACTGTCTTGAAATATGTGTAACTCCAATAAAAGCTAGTATTCTACATAATTCAGTCCTTGTCAGTGTAGCCTTAGAAGAAAAATACACTGCATAAATAAAAAAATACTTTAAACCCTTTGCATCTTTACTGGTATCTCTTGAATAATGTCAAGGCAGACACTATCTGAAACTCCACATTTTTTGGTTTATTTGTTATTTTGTTTAAATCATCTTTCCCTGGTTTTCTTAAATATGTCTTAGTCCAGGAGCTAACCTTAACATTTTCTTTATCTCCTCACCGTCAACACTCCAAACTTTTTCTTTTAGTTTAAGAAAATCCTTGTTTTCCCTTTATGTTCTACCATGAAAAAAATTTTTTTTTTTAATCTAGTCATCTGTTTGTATCTGGCCTCTGCCTAGATACTGCCCAAATTCTCCATCACAAAATCCTGTCTATGCAAGTTATCGGAGACAGAGTTCTCACAAGAGGACTACTGAGGAAGGTAAGGCTTGGAATATTCACACTTTAATAATTTTTGCTCTGCTATGTCACACATAAAAAATATTATATGTAATTACTAAGGATTATTCATAACAGATATGCTTGGGCATACTTTATCCCCAAGTCCTTTTGTGGACAAGATCCCACCCTTACTGTGGACAAGATTAAAGAACAGCATGAGGTTAAAGATAGCTTGAGAGTCAAGAATGGTGAGAGAGTCAAGTATGTGGTAGGAGGTGAGGTCAGGTTCAGGGTGGACTGAGTATCAGCCCTTGGTTGAAATTTAGCATAATAAATATGCCAGCATGTTTTTGAGGAGCAATTTTCTTAAAATTACATTTGAAGACTTCTGTTTTGAGCAGCATCAAATAATCCCGTACCAGAGTAACTGTGGAAGCATGTTGTTTACTCTTTGATACATTCTAATATTCTTACCTCGCTCTTTCCCACTTGAATCACTTTCCCCAAATTTCTAGATACCAGATCAAACATTAGGTTGAAATCATAGAGTGTCAGGCTTGGAAAGATAAAAGTTTATGGAATTCGGTGGTTCCCAAATCTCATACCTGACTCTTTTGTCAAATTGCACTTCCTGTATTCCACTGCTGAGAGGTTCTGGATTATTAGTTTGTTGTGGGTCTCTAAAATCGGTATTTTAAAAAGTCTCCTGAAATGCTTTTGTTAACCATTCTGGCTTGGGAAATCCTGGTCAAACTCACCTCCTTCTGTCCCACCTGGTGCCTGGATTCCCTCTGGCAGCACACCTCTTGGTGGTCAGCCTGGGGATAATGTTGGTGACGGTGAAGGAAACCATATGTACCAGGTGCTTTCTAATTGTTAGGCACTGAACTAAGACATAATCTAATTTGTCCCATATAATATGTGTAACAATCTCAGAAACTACATAAGATTATTGTACACATATTTTACCATAAATCTTTGATTTGTTGTGATCTCACTTGCTTCTAGGTTTTTGCTCATGTACTGTTACCCTGCAAGGCACTCCTTGCCTAATTTATAGTCTTCATTATACTTCTCTCCTTTGAACTTCTTTAGTATCTTTACTCGGAGAAGGCAATGGCACCCCACTCCAGTACTCTTGCCTGGAAAATGCCATGGACGGGGGAGCCTGGTAGGCTGCAGTCCATGGGGTCCCTAAGAGTCGGACACGACTGAGCGACTTCACTTCCACTTTTCACTTTCACGCATTGGAGAAGGAAATGGCAACCCACTCCAGTGTTCTTGCCTGGAGAATCCCAGGGACGGGGGGAGCCTGGTGGGCTGCCGTCTGTGGGGTCGCACAGAGTCGGACACGACTGAAGCGACTTAGCAGCAGCAGCAGCAGTATCTTTACTTACTTCTATTCTTTCATATTTTATTGGGAAACAAGTAGAGTTTAACAAGTTAAGGGTATGGATTCTGGAGCCAGTCTCTGTGGGCTTAAACCTAGCTTGGCCATGCTCTGATAGTGTTGCTCTACATTAAGCTAACCTTCCTTTCTTCATCTGTAAAACAGAGATTCAAAATAACACCTCTTCACAGAGCACATGTGAGGGTTAATATATTAATATTTCTGCTTTGTTGACTATGCCAAAGCCTCTGACTGTGTGGATCACACTAAACTGTGGGAAATTCTGAAAGAGATGGGAATACCAGACCACCTGACATGCCTCTTGAGAAATTTGTATGCAGATCAGGAAGCAACAGTTAGAACTGGACATGGAACAACAGACTGGTTCCAAATAGGAAAAGGTGTATGTCAAGGCTGGATATTGTCACCCTGCTTATTTAACTTCTATGCAGAATACATCATGAGAAACACTGGGCTAGAAAAAGCACAAGCTGGAATCCAGATTGCCAGGAGAAACATCAATAACCTCAGATATGCAGATGACACCACCCTTATGGCAGAAAGTGAAGAAGAACTAAAAAGCTTCTTGATGAAGGTGAAAGAGGAGAGTGAAAAAGTTGGCTTAAAGCTCAATATTCAGAAAACGAAGATCATGGCATCTGGTCCCATCACTTCATGGGAAATAGATGGGGAAACAGTGGAAACAGTGTCAGACTTTATTTTTTTGGGCTCCAAAATCACTGCAGATGGTGACTGCAGCCATGAAATTAAAGACGCTTACTCCCTGGAAGAGAAGTTATGACCAACCTAGGTAGCATATTCAAAAGTAGAGACATTACTCTGCCAACAAAGGTCCGTCTAGTCAAGGCTATGGTTTTTCCAGTGGTCATGTATGGATGTGAGAGTTGGACTGTGAAGAAGGCTGAGCGCCGAAGAATTGATGCTTTTGAACTGTGGTGTTGGAGAAGCCTCTTGAGAGTCCCTTGGACTGCAAGGA
>NW_011494766.1:586725-663595 GCF_000754665.1 Bison bison bison | reverse complement strand
GGATTGGGGGCAGGAGGAGAAGGGGACAACAGAGGATGAGATGGCTGGATGGCATCACTGACTCGATGGACGTAAGTCTGGGTGAACTCTGGGAGTTGGTGATGGACAGGGAGGCCTGGCATGCTGCGATTCATGATGTTGCAAAGAGTCGGACACGACTGAGCGACTGAACTGAACTGAACTGAACTGAAGCTGTCATAAGAGACCCAAGAATGCAATAAATACCTGATAAATGTTACCTATTATTATTTGATTATACCAAACTTTAATTGTCCATTTACTTGTCCTTAATGAGCATCTTGAAGGAAGAGACTATATCTTGTTTGATCTCATATCTCAAGTGTCTACTGCAGCAAGGCTTAGTAGATAATAAATGTTCAAAGATTGGTGATTCTTAATGTAATTCTAATCTGTAATAGACTTTGGAATAAAACATTATGAAGACTTCCAGACTATACACTGATTTTTCTCAACATTTACAATCCTTCTAAATCATACTACCCCACTGCCAATTAACAATAATTTTGTATTGTTATTTAACCACGTGGCCCTTTAAGTTTACTCACTGCTTTGCCTGTCAGACAAACTTGAGTTTGAATGTTCATTGCTTGCTTCTTATTATCTTGACTTGGCATTGGGCAAGTTACTGTACCACTTAGACCTTCATTTCACTCATCTGTAAACCAGAAGAGAAAAATCTCCCCTGCAGTGTAGTAGTATGGTTAACTAACTACTACAGTGTTGTGTGAGGGACATATTATATAGTGCCTGTGATAGAAAAGATGCCCAGGAAGAAGTAGGAAGGCTATTGTTGCACAAAAGAAGTTCAACAAGAATGTTTGTTGATATCGTCTTGGTTTATGTTCATTATTCTTCATTCATAGAGTGTGAAATCTTTTAGGATCAAATTTCTTTAAGTACTATGATGGTTAAATTATGCCCCTCTCCAAAAGACATCCTGACCCCCAGATTGTCAGAATGTAATCTTTTTGGAAATAAGGTCACTTTAGATGTAATTAGTTGAGGTGAGGTCAAACTAGAGTATGATGAGTACTTAATCCAGAATGACTAATGCCTTGTAAGAGGAGAAGAAAGAGGCACAGGGGAAAGAATGCCAGGCAACGAGGAAGGTGGAGCTGGGAGTGAGGCACCCGAAAGCTGAGGAGCAGCAAGAATTGACAGTCACCACCAGCAGTTAGGAGGAGCAAAGAAATGATTCACCCAGAGTCTCAGAGAGAGCACAGCCCTGCTGACACCTTGACTTCAGATTTACAGCTGGAAGAACTGTGAGAGAACATACTTAATTTCTTTTAAGCCGTCCAGTTTGTGGTACTTTGCTATGGCAGTCATAGGAAACTGAGACAAGTACTATGATAAATATAATGACCATAACTTCATAAAGCTACTCTAGGAAAAAGGGAGCTGTTGTGATACTTAATCATAAACATAAGTAAATTGAGGTTTTCCATCCTAAAAATGATTAAACTATAGAATGGTAGGTTTCCAGAGAATGAAGGAGAAACAAATCCTTACTTTACCACTTTCCTTAAAGACCTGAAAAAAAAAATTCCCCTTGAACTTCCAAACTTTTGTTAATAAGTTTGGGCCCCTTGAGGACCAGAAAGCTTTCAGCTGTACTTGTTCAGAAAGGTAAGAAAATCCTGTCTGCATTTACTATTTATGAGCTGTGGCATCATATTTTCATGTGGCCACGTGATGCTTGCTTTTAAGAAACCTGCAAACGAGACCAGACTCATTATTTTTTAATGTAAAGAGTATGATGGCAAACTGTGCAGTGTAATGTACAACCATACTGTCAGTCTTGCCCTAGAATGTGTATTAACATTGTTCATTTAGAAACTAGTAAACTACACGCCATATTTACAAACATCATATTTGACATAAAAGCAATACTGGTTGGAAATAGCATTCAAATGTTTAGTTGCAGTACATGATTCATTGGAAAATCTTCAATTCTGAGCAATTCTATGGTACTCAGGAGCATATTTTTCCATGTAAAGTACACATCTGATAGAAATGGCTTTGTTGGCTTTGTTCTCATATTTCTCTTTCAACAAAGAGGCAGCCGCCATGTCAGCTGCTAAGTGCAAGGAAAATGAAATCAAAATGGATCAGTTGGTGTAAAAAAACAAAAACAAAAACTAATGTTATGGTCATCCAAGTGTTTCAGAAAATTTAGTTTATATTTATTTTTAAAAAGCCTTTCTTCTGGGGAGAAAAGGTTTGTGTTGCCAGTCAGAAAATGTAACTGGGAATCCAGTCCTGTCTTGGAGAAGCTATTCTCTGTCCTTTGTATATATTTAACTCAAATGTATCTGTCCTCACCTCAGCTTCAATTAATATCATAAGCTATGGAAGGATGTTGTTCCATGTCCAGTTCTAACTTTTGCTTCTTGACCTGCATACAGATTTCTCAGGAGACAGGTCAGCTGGTCTGGTATTCCCATCACTTGAATACGTCAAGGCTGTATATTGTCACCCTGCTTATTTAACTTATATCCAGAGTACATCATGAGAAATGCTGGACTGGATGAAGCACAAGCTGAAATCGAGATTTCCGGGAGAGATATCAATAACCTCAGACAGGCAGATGACACCACCCTTATGGCAGAAAGTGAAGAGGAACTCAAAAGCCTCTTGATGAAAGTGAAAGGGGAGAGTGAAAAAGTTGGCTTAAAACTCAACATTCAGAAAATTAAGATCGTGGCATCTGGTCCCATCACTTCATGGGAAATAGATGGGGAAACAGTGGAAACAGTGACAGGCTTTATTTTCAGTTCAGTTCAGTTCAGTCGTTCAGTTGTGTCCGACTCTTTGTGACCCCATGAATCAGCACGCCAGGCCTCCCTGTCCATCACCAACTCCTAGAGTTCACTCAAAATCATGTCCATAGAGTCGGTGATGCCATCCAGCCATCTCATCCTCTGTCGTCCCCTTCTCCTCCTGCCCCCAATCCCCCCCAGCATCAGGGTGTTTTCAAATGAGTCAGTTCTTTGCATGACATGGCCAAAGTATTGGAGTTTCAGCTTCAGTATCAGTCCTTCCAATGAACACCCAGGACTGATCTCCTTTAGGATTGACTGGTTGGATCACCTTACAGTCCAAGGGACTGTCAAGAGTCTTCTCCAACACCACAGTTCAAAAGCATCAATTCTTCAGCACTCAGCTTTCTTCACAGTCCAACTCTCACATCCATACATGACTATTGGAAAAACCATAGCCTTGACTAGACGGACCTTTGTTGGCAAAGTAGTATCTGTGCTTTTGAATATGCTATCTAGGTTGGTCATAACTTTCCTCAGTAAGTGTCTTTTAATTTCATGGCTGCAGTCACCATCTGCAGTGATTTTGGAGCCCAAAAAAATAAAGTCTGACACTGTTTCCACTGTTTCCCCATCTATTTCCCATGAAGTGATGGGATCAGGTGCCATGATCTTCGTTTTCTGAATGTTGAGCTTTAAGCCAACTTTTTCACTCTCCCCTTTCATTTTCATCAAGAGGCTTTTTAGTTCCTCTTCACTTTCTGCCATAAGGGGGGTGTCATCTGCCTATCTGAGATTACTGATATTTCTCCTGGCAATCTTGATTCCAGCTTGTGCCTTTTCCAGCCCAGCGTTTCTCATGATGTACTCTGGATATAAGTTAAATAAGCAGAGTGACAATATCCAGCCTTGACATACTCCTTTTCCTATTTGGAACCAGTCTGTTGTTCCATGTCCACTTCTAACTGTTGCTTCCTGACCTGCATATAGGTTTCTCAAGAGGCAGGTCAGGTGATCTGGTATTCTCATCTCTTTCAGAATTTCCCACAGTTTAGTGTGATCCACATAGTTAAAGGCTTTGGAATAGTCAATAAAGCAGGGCTCCAAAATCATTGCAGATGGTGACAGCAGTCATGAAATTAAAAGACGCTTACTCCTTGGAAGAAAAGTTATGACCAACCTAGACAGCTTATTAAAAAGCAGAGATATTACTTTGCCAACAAAGGTCCATCTAGTCAAAGCTATGGTTTTTCCAGTAGTCATGTATGGATGTGAGAGTTGGACTAGAAAGAGTGCTGAAGAGTTGATGCTTTTGAACTATGGTGTTGGAGGAGACTCTTAAGAGTCCCTTGGTCAGCAAGGAGATCCAACCATTTCATCCTAACAGAAATCAGTCCTGAATATTCATTGGAAGGACTGATGCTGAAGCTGAAACTCCAATACTGTGGCCACCTGACGTGAAGAACTGACTCATTTGAAAAGACCCTGATGCTGGGAAAGATTGAAGGCAGGACAAGAAGGGGACAACAGAGGTTGAGATGGTTGGATGGCATCACCGATTCAGTGGACATGAGTTTGAGTAAACTCCAGGAGTTGGTGATGGACAGCGAGGCCTGGCGTGTTGCAGTCCATGGTGTCAGACATGACTGAGTGACTGAACTGAATGGAATGATGACATTCCTCTCTTTTGAAAGAAGTAGTTTCATGTTTCCTGGGGTGAATTTTTGGTCCAGATAACCACTGTACAGTTGTGAATTTTTAGTATTTTAAAATTAGCATTTCCCCCCAGAATTTTCCTAAAGTATCTAGATTATCAGAGATTTATTTTCTCCTCTTGAAGTTCATCTTTCATTAATCCTACTCTTAGGTATCTCTGTTCCCTGGAACACCTAAGAAATAATTTTCATTTATTTGTTCACTGAACTACAGCCCACCACTCAAGTTGACAAACTAAGGCTTGCTGCCTGTGTTTGTGCTACTCAAAAGCTCAGAGTGTATGTGTGTGTGTGTGTGTGTGTTTAATGGTTGGAAAAACACAGCAGAAGAATAATGATATTTTTTTTTACACAAGAAAATTACATGAAACTCAAATTTCAGTGTCCACATAAACTTTTATTGGGATACAACTTACTCCTTTAATGGCCTAGGAAAGACCCATGGTCAGTCATTCTGGTGACTCAAGGTTGTTCCTCCTTTTCACATCCAAATTGCCCAGCACTACCTTTAGACCCACGTCCCTGTCACGTCCCATGACCTTGCATCTGTTTTTCTCTGGCTCTTCCTCCTCCTGTTTGTGGGACACTTCAACAAGGCTCTGCATGGCCAGATCCCAAGTGTGTTCCTTCTAAGACATCTCTACAACCCATGATCTAGCCTCACGCACTCCTGTTTCCAGTTCAACTGCCAGTATAGTATCTGTTTTAGTCAGCTCTGGTTGCTATAACAAAATACCATGGACAGGGGGCCTTAAATACAAATATTTACTTCTCACAAATCAAGAGACTGGGAAGTCCGACCTCAAGGTGCTAGCAAATGTGGTGTTACTTGAAGACCCACTTTTTGGCTCACAGATGACCACCTTCTCCCTCTGTGCTTGGTGGAAAGGGGTCAGAGAGCTCTCTGGGCTCTCTTATATAAGGATATTCATCCCATTCATAAGACTTCACCCTCATGATCTAATCACTCCCAGAGGCTCTCATCTCCTAAAGCCATTACCTCAGGATTTCAGATTTCAACAGGTGAATTTTGGGTAAACACAATTATTCAGTCCATAACATCATTCCTTGTGTGCTCTTGTTCAAAAGTGGAGCTCAGACAGTAGAATGATGAAAATCATGAATTTTTTAAAAAGACTCTCTATCTGGGTCTTATTCTTCTTACATATAGTTTTTTTTTTTAACTTCAATATTAGGAATCTACTTTCATATTTGTTAAATTTCTTGTGATTATTTCAGCCCAGCATTGCTGTCTGTGGGGGTGATTTTCAAACATGATTTTGTCAGCCATTTTAATGCTGTTTCCCAGATTTGTTTTGTTCTAAAGATCCCCCCCGTCCCCACCAACCCAGGTGCACATTCTACATTTTAACCATATGTATTGATTAAAATATTGGAGTATTAGACCCTAAACATAACTTTGTGGCACTATCCTAGAGATGTCTTTCCAATTCAATATTGATCTCTTAAACAGCACTCATTGGTTCAAAAAATTGCCACTCCCCCTAACAACTGGTGATTATGGAAGATTCTGTGTGAAATGTTTTGCTAAAGCAAATATGAACTGTATCTAAGCCCTTCCCCTGACCCAGTAGCTTAACTTCCCATCATGCTGTCTGTGAGTAGCTAGGGTCAAAGGAGAAGTCTTTACAAATGGAAAAATCTGAGTTCAACCACTATGTCTGCCTCTTCACCTAGGAAAATGCTCTTCTAACCCTAGTATGGTGGTATGGATTCAGTGAATTGAGGGGTGAACTAATAAAGCTATCAGAACATAGCACCAGTGTCTCGCTCCTCAGAGCAGTGCTCAGTACTGATGAGATCCCTCTTGCTTGCTTATTGTAGTGCAGTGGGTGAGGCTTTGGGTGAATCAGGGTCTCTGCCTTTCCTTCCTATCTCAGTGTGTCACTTTTATTTACTGTTGTGGAGGAGCGGTTCAGCTATTTCTTGGCTTCTTTTCAGAGGGAATTGTTCCATATATAGCTGTAGACTTGTGTTTGGGGAGAAGGGGTGAGTTCAGGATTTTCCCCTACCAGCATCTTGAACTGCCTTTTCCTGTATGTGTTTTCTCTTCCAAGTGTCTGGCAATCAATGGTTTGTTTCCCTATTTTTTCCCCTCTCTCCATACATACTTTTGTTGGGGACAAAGTAGGGGCTAATTGTGGTGACCCAAGGACAAAAGAGCAGATAAAATCAAGGAGGGTCTTGGAATCAAGGAATGCCCGAATGGAAAAACCAGACCCTTATTGTCCTTGCCTCCCCCATGTTGTAACTATTAATGGATTTCAGGTCCTCCTGAGCAGTATAACCTGTCTCCCCTCCTACTCCATAGGGAGCAGATATTTGCCTTACTCCCCCCCCCCGCCCCACCACCCAGTATATGTGCCTCATCCAATCAGCAAATGACCCACAAGACCTCTGTCCCACTCCTTGGGCCCTGGGTTTAAGGGTGTACTAAGGACTGCTCTTCAACGTCGGTTCTTCCTTGAGCTGGCCCGCTGTTCTAACGGTGTCTCCCACTCTAATAAACTTTATTTCCCTCTCATTCTGTTTCATGTCTGGAAATTCTTTTCCAACCCACACCTGGGCCATGACACTTAATGAGAGGTAGCCAAAAGGCATAATGGGATGAATATAGTCCCATGCACATTTAAAGGTAAGAAAAGAAACCTCTTAAACAATGAGAGGTTTTAGGGAGTAAAAATTCTCCTTGCTTGAAATATTTAAAACAAGACCAAGCAAAGCACTTACAAGACTGCCATTTTTGGCAGGAAGATGGGTTAGATTCTTCTGTAGAGTTTCTCCATCTTGAAATTCTTGTATTTTGTAATACAAGACATTATTAGTTCATCGTATCATGTACTGAGACAATTTTTGCTTATGTGCAATGGCTAGATTTGAGCAATTGAAAAATGCAGCCAATAAGGAACTCTGAGACAATTGCTTGTGCACAAAACCTCATGACCTTAGCTGCACAGTGACCCCTTGCTAAATGCAAGGCTTAGTTTTATTCCAGGTAGGATATTAGCTATGAATATATTGAAATGTGAATACACTCAACTCTTGCATCAAAGAGTTTGATTACTGCTGTAGAGAAGACACATGTAATATTTGTCACCTGAGCATTTTTTTGTCATTCATTCTCTACCAACTCCATTTCCTTTGCTTGTAAAATACAAGTTGACCATTCTCTGCAAAGATTTTTTCTGCTTGAGAAAAGGAATCATGTTGGAAATGACTCAATATATGCTTATGTACTGCCCCATGCCCAAAATTGAAAACTGCCGACTGCCATGGAAAACACATTTTTAAAAACTCTTTCAAATGTTTTGACTTGTAACATTAAGTTTTTACTTCCTGCCTAATTATCCATTCTCATGTTGACAGGCAAAATGTGTTCTTTTTTGTTATCTTCTCTCTTAAAATGAGTATGAGAAGACCACCTGTTGCCATTTAGAAGTATAGTTTTCTTCTAAATCCACTTGACATTTTAAGACTTCGCATCTGCTACTTTGTGATAACATTTTCCTTTATAGATCATGTGGTTTCTAAAATGGTGTCATGTGAGTCAAAATCTAGCCAGGATTTTTTTTTTTTTAATTCCTAAGCTTAGGGTTTTTAGGATTTCATCCCCTATAGGGAGAAGGGTGCATGGTGATTATACCACACTCTTATCTAAAACATATGAAGCACATTTCTTCTGTGTCTGTTCTGATCAGTTGTGAGTGCATGAACTACTGGGTTGAAATTGGCTATTTATGGTTGCCCAAGTGAAGCAGTCCTCACTGATCAGGGTTGCCTTTTGTAGGTGAGAGACTGGGCAGTGTCCTGGACTGGCCATTCCTCCTTTAGAGTCTTCTTACAGGTAACAGAAGGATGTAACTTCTCTCCCAAGTATACTCACATTCTGGCTGAGGCAGTAGGGTGGCCATGGGCATATGACAATAGCCTTCTACCTACCTGTCCTCCCTTTTCCTTTCCTCATTTAGTTTGACTGATGTTCAATCCTTGTTGCGTTTTCCTAACAAAGAGGAATAATTTCTAGCCTTCCTTCAAAAGCCCAGGCAGTGTGATGTGTACTCGACAAGGTAAACCTTTATCCTCATCCCTCCTTGCTGGGCCTCAGGAGGGTCTTAGTCACCAAAGAGGTTCAGGTTGTAGCAATGTTTGCTGTTGGTGCACTTTCAGAGGCTGGGATAATTTCACAGCCTGCAAATGGAGATAAGAAGCGGGCTGCAGACGGGGCAGCCATTGCTGGTAGATAAGAACATGTTATTCCATGCCAGAGGTTAATGAGGATTGTCAGTGTGGTGGTGATTTTTCCAATTCTCTGTCCCCTCTGTGACTGAGGACGTGGCCTGAGACAAAGACAGGATCCTATTTCTAAAAACACCTGTCGCTTCATGGATCATGTGTAAGAGATACCTCTTGGGAACAGCTTCTATCCCAATACACCATGTCTCTCTGTCATATTCTGTCCACATTCCTGGCATAAGCTTTCCCCAGCTGCCCTCATTTGCCAAATGGTTAATCTTCTCTTAGCTGTTTTCTTGCAAAGCTTTAATTTTTTTTTTTTTCTGTACTTCATTCTTTCTCTTTTGTTTCTGAGAAGGGAATATAAATAACAAAAATATAGTTCAAGTAAACACTTAAATATCTATGTCAGCTTTAGTAGAGGACTCTGGGTAATAATAATCCATGAAGGAATCAAAGTTAATTTTTATATTTGTTTTTAGAATGCAACCAGTCAGACACATATAAATGTACCTTCTCAATACTTAGCCAGAGCACCTCTCTCCCCATGGCCAGTGTCTGCATAGGAGTCCATATCTGGAGAAATCCAGGCCCTGCAATTGTAAATGATTCAGACTCAGTGACTGAATGACTAGCACACGTTTCCAGTGGATTTTTTCCCCCTTATGCTTATCTGAATAGCTGCAAGTAGGTTCTGTTATTTTAAAAATGAAAATATTGGGTTTGGCCAATAAGTTCATTTGGGTTTTCCTGTAAGATATAATGGAAAAACCCAAATAAACTTTTTTGGGCCAACTCAGTATTTAGTGGACCAGTTCATAACATGACAGATATCATTCAGCCTAAAGAAAGCAATTTACCACAATCAGGTTGTTTCACCTGGGAATAAGAAGGGGCATCTTGAGAAAATGAAAGGACTTTTTGGCTCTGTTTCAAAGGCATTGTTGTGTTGTTATCTAGTATAATTAATATTGGACTTCCATGGTGGCTCAGTGGTAAAGAAGTCACCTGCCAATGTTGGAGACATGGGTTTGATCCCCGGCTCAGGAAGATCCTCTGGAGAAGGAAATGGCAGCCCATTCCAATATTCTTGCCTGGGAAATGTCATGGACAGAGGAGCCTGGCGGGCTACAGTCCATGCAGTCTCAAGGAGGTGGACACAACTTAGCAACTAAACAACACAACCAACAACAAATAATTAATAACATATCCCAATTATTATGTGCTTACCATGAACCATGCATTGAGCTAATTTCGCTTGCTTGCTCTCATTTAATCCTATGGAAACTTCCTGAAGTAGGTGTACATCTCTCTTTGATGGATAAGGATACTAACTTAGAATGATGAAGCAACTTGCCTGAGATCACATGACTAAGAAGAGATTGAATTCGGTCTTTCTGCTTCCAACTCCTATTTTCTTTCCTGCTTTCCAATAAAGCAACAGACTTGGTCTTCAAACTAGCAGTGCCATAGGATCTCTTTCCAGTTTCTGAATTTCTCAGTCCTCCTCATTTTTCCATACTTGCATAAAATCTTGAATATAAGAGTTTCTAACAAAAATGAATCCTTGTTGAGAAGGTCATAACTGGAGTCCATGTCTCCTGGCTCCTAATGCAGAGCTCTTTCACAGTTTTACCACTCTCTTTCTTGAGGCTAGAGACAATGGCAGACTATCTTCATAAGCCCTTCCCTCATTTACCCCCACTCTCCTTCCACTCCACAGCCCCTTATCTTTCATTGCTGTACATATATTCAAAGACCGTGTCCCTCCTTGACATTTAGTTGAATGTTTGTTTGCTCTCTGTTTATTATGTTTCCCCATAATAGAACACCCACCCTAGGATAAGAGAGACTTTGCTTCATTCTCAGGGGTCCTCAAGACCTAAAAGAGTATTGGGCCCTAAGAAGCCCTCAGTAAGTATCTGTGGGACCAATGAATGAGGACGCAGCCTTGGTCAGATGATCCTATTCCCTTCAACTCATTGGTGTTTTAAATTTATCAAAACCTCCTCTCTCTCCTTCGAATACTATGTACAAAGAGCTGTGGACATTCTTTAATGTACTCTAGAAGCAGTGTTTTTTTGTTTTATAAAAATGATTTAATACATCATTAATATAGTAATATTTCATCTTCAGGACATGTCTATCCACAAGGTCTATCCTTTTGAAAGCTTAAGCCAATTTGTAATTAAATGCACTTCAGAAATATTGCTCTAATTTATCATGCTATATCATAGCACTCAAAAAATGTTTCTTTCTCCTCACCCTCTCAATATAAAAAAACAAATTCCAAAACCCCAAATGAAAACTGTTCTGTCATACTTTTTCAGCTTTTTGTAAACTCTTTCATATAGTCATTAATTTTAAACAGAATGTATACATGTTATGTCATGTTAACCATATTAATAGGTCCAGATTTTCTAACTTTGAAAGATGTAGAGAAAATTTAAGCTTGCATGTTATCTTTTGGGGAGGTATTCCCTGTGCTTTGTAGAGTGTTCAAGAATTAGAATTTAGACTACATTAAAAACTTTCTGAAGAATTAATATTTACAAAAATTTGAGTGTCAAAGTGTTAAGAAGGGACATTGGAGCTGGGAGCTGAAGGAAAAGTTGGGGAGAAAATATTTTTACACTTCTAATGTTAATCTAGGGAATCTTTCTTTGCACTTGGATAAAGGGGGAAAGCTTTCTCCTTATTTCACAATGCAACTGCATAAAAAGTGATCTTCCTTGCATATGGATATGACTCAATCTCAAAGAGTTTTCTCAGCCAAAGTTATCAGCTTCTCTTACTTTTTCTTCAGCAATAAAGGCTTTTGCTTTCTCTTTTCTAATCTCCCCATGGTGAGCTTTTGTCATGAAATTTCTTCCGAAAGATCCAAATTCCCACTGACTCTTTTTACTTTAAAGTGTTTACTTAACAGCAAATGATCAATGTTGAGCCAAATAGGGAAGAAATCATATGTAGAGTTACGTTTCTTTATATCTCTCAGCACATGTTCTCCTATTTTAAATGCTAACATGGCAAACTATGTTGGATAAGCATTCTGTGGTGTCCATGTGTTCATTATTTTGCAACAGAAAGTGCAGATACTCCATCCTTGAAAATTGCTTTCTGAGATTGGATGCTGCACCATGTCTCCTAGCTCATATTTGTCCTTAATAAAGAGGTATTATAGGAAGAATTTGCTTGTTCTTGCTGGAGTAACTCTTTACTATAAAAATGGATTAAGATATATTGATATTTATTCTTTCAGGAAATGCTACTCTGGTGTGTGTGTATGTGTGTGTTTCAGTTCAGTTCAGTCGCTCAGTCGTGTCTGACTCTTTGCGACCCCATGAATCGCATGCAACTATTTACCAGTTAGATTAACTTTTTCAGGTAACACTCCTTAAAAAAATAAAGAAAGAAAGTCCAGAGTTAAGGGTATGGCAACTCTAAAAGGGCAGATCTGGATTTGAGTTTTCCAGCTTTGGGCAAGTACTGTGCTTGATTCCTCATCTACACAGTGGAGACAGTCAGAGTATCTATCTTAAAATAGAATTAAGGGTTAAAGAGTTGATCTGTGTAAAGCACTCACCACAAAGCTCAGCTGATACGTCCTTAGTTTATGTTAAATACTTCTATCATTTATTCAGTTGGCAAGTGAACATACATTGAAGCCAACCAGGGTTTAGAAAGGGATGGTCAATGGCTTATGGGCCTTAATGATTTAATATATTGTCCTTGGAAAATTTTTCTCTGACTCCCTAAATTACGGTAGGCAACCACTGATACAAACTTTTAAGCATCTTTTACAAGATTTACCAGTTTTATTTGTGTGATTAACCATTTAGGGTCTATTAGGTGATGGAAGGGATCCTATGCATTTTGTTTACTGCTGTGTGCCCTGTGCATATTCCATAACCTAGAACAAAGTGGGCACTGAAAACCACTGGGTGAATGAATGATGGATTCAGGAAAGAGTTATAAGGTTCTCATGTACCTGGCAGAGCTCCTTTGTAAATGAATGAATGAATGAATGGAGAGATGAATGGATGGATGAAGTCTTCTAGTTTCATTTGATTTCTTTGGCTGCTGTTTGTCCGTGTCCCTTTGCTGGCTTTTCCTTATTCTCTCAGTGTCTAATTGTGTGTGTGTTTATGTAATCTGCATATCCAATTCCATGTTAGGAGAACATATTGATTGGTTATATATGATTCTAGAATCTGCATCTTAGAACTGGAAACATTGTCTTTGAGGTCTTAAAATAGGTTGCATCTCTATATTGTGCCTGGTACTATCAAAAGTCCCCTTTGATGACGAATTCTACAAGCCTGCAGATACTTGAGGGTCTCTGTGCAGTTGGTTTCAGTATATCAAGTCTGCTATAAAAATAGTACCTTATATGCACCTAGAGGAAAATTGGATGTAAGTGCCCCTTCCAGGGGTGGTGGTGGTTTAGTGGCTAAGTCGTGTCTAATTCCTGCAATCCCAAGGACAGTAGCCTGCCAGGCTCCTCTGTCCATGGGATTCTCTAGGCAGGAATACTGGAGTGGGTTGCCATTTCCTTCTCCATCTTCCAAGGGTAACCCTCACTAAGTGTCTGTTGAGTTTTGTCACATTATAGCCCATTGTTGCTAGATCTGCTATTTTTTTCGAAAGAAGTTAGAAATCTACATTTCTGTTTGAAAATTTTTTACTTAAAATATTATCAATGAATTCTTTCATTTTTATTAAAAAATAGTTCTAATGGCTTAATTCAGCTCATGAGGAATCTGTTTCGACAATTGTGTCTGTACAAATCGAAATCACTTACTGTTAAATGAAAAAAAAATTAAAAGTTCCCTAAATATTGTGAGAAAAGAGACTCCAAAAGATGTCTACAAAGAGTTGGTGGTTCAGCAGATATAAACACAGGCTTTATATTCCTACAGATGTAGGTTTCCAGTGTGACCTTGGACAAATTAACCTCTCTGAGGTTGTTTCTACCGCTAATTCCCACCCCCACCCCCGGGGGTTGATTTAACAGAGAGGAACATATGCTATGCTAAGTCACTTCAGTCGTGTCCGACTCTGTGCGACCCCATAGATGGCAGCCCACCAGGCTCCCCGGTCCCTGGGATTCTCCAGGCAAAAACATGGAGTGGGTTGCCATTTCCTTCTCCAATGCATGAAAGTGAAAAGTGAAAGTGAAGTCGCTCAGTCATGTCCGACTCTTAGCGACCCCATGGATTGCAGCCTAATAGGCTCCTCGGTCTATGGGATTTTCCAAGCAGGAGTACTGGAGTAGGGTGCCATTGCCTTCTCCGAGAGGAACATAAACTTCTATCAATGGCAACCCACTCCGGTACTCTTGCCTGGAAACTCCCATGGACGGAGGAGCCTGGTAGGCTGCAGTTCATGGGGTCGAGAAGAGTCAGACGCAACTGAGCGACTTCACTTTCACTTTTAATTTGCATGCATTGGAGAAGGAAATGGCAACCCACTCCAGCGTTCTTGCCTGGAGAATCCCAAGGACGGAGGAGCCTGGTGGGCGGCCGTCTACGGGGTCGCACAGAGTCGAACACGACTGAAGCGACTTAGCAGTAGCAGCAACGGACAAAACTTGAAACATAAGATTGATCATTTAAAATTTATTATACATGCAGTTAATTAAACTCTCATAGAAAATACAAATCACAATTAAAATTTTAATGTGACAAACTTTAGAACACTATGAATACCTTAAAGAGAAAACAATTAAAATGGTTACTAAACTTATTTCTGTAATTGAACTTTGTTCAAAATTATCAATTCTTCTGATTTGTTTATTTTATATATATATATATATATATATATATCTTCTTAAACACCTTTGTAGGGTTACAATAATATTTAAGTTAATTTATAGATTATAGTAGAGTTTATATTGACTTGTTCCCAAGATTGCAAGCTCTTTAGTGGTTCCCCCTCCAAAACCCCAAAACAAAACAAACCTAATGCAAGCTGATATCTGATCTATGAATGGGGTGATTGCTTGTCCCAAATTAATTTGAACTTGAGCCACTGACTGTTTGGCACAGTCCTTTATTAAACTATACTTTGTTATATTAATGGCATGATTGTAATTCTGTGTTTCCCCCACAGGTTTAGATATCTGCAACTTGTGTCTTTTCCCTAGAATGACACAGTCTTTAAGTTTTGCATGGCCAGAAAATTGATAATCATCAATTATCCTGCCAATAATTATACATTTTCCTATCCTATAAGTATTATTAGCAACTTATCTATGTCTTATTAATATCTTATTATTATCAGTAGGGTCATCTAACTCTCTGAGGACATTTGGCTAACTAATCATCTCAATATTGTCTGTTGAACCCTCTTTCTATTTTGGTCATTGAGTATGACTGTTGACTTAACCTCATTTTACTTGGTTACCTGTGGCCATAATAAGTATTTCTTATTTAGGGGTTTATTTAAAAAATTCTTTGACTGATCCAGTATTTCTGTATCTGCCTTTCTCTATTTGGACAACAAGTACATAGCTATACCTTATGAGCAGCTGTACAGGAGAATAAATGAAAGAAACAACATTCCTACATATAGTTTTGCTTTTAATTATTATAACCAGTTTAAAAGGAAATATATATATTTATAGCCATTCTTATTTTTGCATTAGAACTACCTAATAGTTCACTTTCTGTTAACTTTCCCCATTTGTTATTGGGGTAGAATCACAGTCTCCCATAGACTCAAACTTGTTCCATTTAGCCAAAATTATTTTTCTCTTTTTGGTGCTCAATTTGCCTTAACTTGGTGGGTAAGAGTCTCTTTAAACTGGCCATTTGTCCTGATGGTCCCAAGAGCACCATCATTCTTTAGCAAACTTTCAGTGTTCCAGGCTTCTTGATATTATTATTGAGTTCCAAGGCAGGGGATCAGTTACTCTGCGAATAACCAGGTTTCTTTTTAAGAGAAACTTAGTAGAAGCTAACAGTTGGGCCCTCGAGATCCACATAAAGAAATGATGGAATCAAAGGGCTTCTGACACTGTTAAAAGAGAAAAAAACAAACAAAACAAAACTGAATTCTTATCATTTTTTCCAATGTAGCTATTGTGTCACACATTCTTCCCTTAAATATAATTTTCTAAGTAATTTTCTCCACATCAAAAAATAAATAAATAAAGCAACTTCTACCATAAAAATCAAACCTCAAAAATCTCCTCAACCATACTGTAATTGTATAATCTCTGTTACAATCCTTCTGTACTCCTACATTCAACTAGTCTATAGTCACTTTGGGAATTCTTCCTCCCATGAAATAATAATATTTGTATATTTTGATCTCTTCCCCCTGTACCTGACTACCTGACACAGAGCCTCTAGATCCCTTGGAATTTCCTGGGTGAGAAGAGCATCTTTTATTTGAATGAGGTGACTCTTGGTGGTCCCCTAATGAGAGCTGGTCACCAGAAAGAGTAAGCCATGATGAGAAGCTTCCCATTCTACAGAGAGGTGAAAGGGGTTAGAAATGGAGTTAGTAACTGATTATACCTATGTAATGAAGTCTCTGTAAAAACCCCCGAAGTATGGAGTTTGGAGAACTTCGATGTTGGCGAACACATTTGTATACAGGGATGGTGGTGATGGTATGCCCCAAATCCACACACAAGCTCTTCACTAGGGATCCTTCCAGACTTTGCTTTATGTATTTCTTCATCTAGCTATTCATTTGTATCCTTTAAAATATCCTTTGTACTAAGTCAGCAGTAGTAAATAAACTTTTCCTGAGTTCTGTGAACCACTCTGGTGAATGACAGAACTCGAGGGTAGAGATTGTAGGAATCACTCATCTGTAGCCAAATGGGGCAGAAATATGAGTCATCTGGGGACCCACTACTTAGATTCTATCTGAAGAGGGAGATCTGCATCTGTAGTGGGGGGCAGTCTTGTGGGAATGAGCCTGTAACCTGTGGGATCTGCCCTAATTCCAGGCAGTTGGTGTCAGAATTGCTTGGCATGGAAAGCCCACACACCTCCTCAGGAGTAGTCTTATAACATGGTGTGCACAGAGTTATTGTGAGGAGTAAAACAGTTCCTGCACAGGGCATAACACAGAGCTCACACATTTGGCAAGTGGAAGCTATTATGATTAAGCATGCCTAACCCAGAGAAAGTAGAATTCATGTGTAAGCTGTAGAAGCCCTATTTAAAATGTGCAGGTGAAACACAGAAAAAAATTTTTTTTCAAAAATGCCTTCTATCTCTTTTGTATTGTTAATCCACTATGTGACATTCTGTAGCTCTTTTAAATATTTTGTATTAACATTGAAATTACCCATCTGGGTGGTTTCTGAATCTGCCTGGGTATTTATAGTTGGTTCTGACCTGTTTCCATTTATGAAGGAGCTGTTAAATCATAAAGGATTGGATAGTTTGTCCTGAAACCATTAGGAAAAAGCAGATCTAAAGATTAGGTGACTCAGAAGTATTTGGAGCAGCCACAGTCAAAATCACAGGCAATTCTTTCTGTAGTTGTTTTTTAAATTCAAAAATTATCCTGGATGTCACTAGCAAAGATGAACCCCCATGCCCACATCTTTTGTGATACTGAAGAAGCTGATTTTGAAAGAGACCTCTCTCATTTTATTCATTAATCAGAAATAAGTCAGTTTTTCCATATGTACCCATAAAATACCTACTTTGTCACCAAAACTATCTGGAGCACACAGAGGCATATTTACAAGGGTCCTAGGTTTAAAAACTGTTCACTGTTATTAGAAACAGCATTTGACTTAGAGGCAAAAGTCCTCAGCTATGCAGAGAGGAACCTGGCAGGTCACAGTCCATGAGGTCTCAAAGAGTTGGACACAACTGAGTGACTAACACATTATCTTACTCACTGCGCAACCTCAGATGAATTGGCTTTCTTTTTTGGGCCTCTGGATCCACCTCTATACACTGTTGAAGAAAATACTAACATAACTGGATTATAGTGAGGCTTACGTTTAATGAGGTAAGGTTTGTCAAAATGCTTTATATACCATAAATGTATAGGCAAATGTGTTACAAATGAAAAGTAGGCTCTCAGGCACATTGCTCCTATGCCTTTGACATACATACCTGTTAAATTTGCTATCTGCAAAGTAATAAATTATCACTGTCAAAAATGTATCATGTTCACAAGGTATCTTACCAGTTCTGAGGAGAAAGAAATCATCCTTTAGAAGCTAGGGTGATCAGATATAGCTATATAGAGGAGATGACATAAATTAGGCTTTGAAGAATTGCTAAGAATCTGGGAAGAAAACCAAGATATCCTCAAACATTTCAGGACACAGTGAATAGACCCATCTGGCTGTAGCTAAAGGTTCCTGAGAAGGGTGGAGAGGTGCAACTTTGGAAAAGTAAGAGCTAAATTTTGGAGAGTCCTGAATGCCTGGTTAAGGATTTTAGACTATCTGGTCAGCATTAGATTAGGGATGGTTTAATGGTCCACACATCAACCTTAAACCATAAACCTCTTAAAAGAGATTTTGTCTGTTCTACCATTCTCTTGTATGATAACCGCTTTATGTGATGATGAAGTAAGATTTGTCTTGATGCTATTTTCAATAATTTTCAAATAGTTCTTTCTGTGAACTTTAAAGATAATTCTGGGGAATAGTTTTCTTTTCCTTGTTACAAAGGCAAAATTTCTGGATGAAATTTGAGCCCCGTGTGCTGGTTCTCTAAGCCCATCTCTTTATTCCTCTTTTCTTTTTTCAGACACATATGTTTCATCTCTTTCCCAAACCTGTTTGTTGACGTCCCCATGCTGCCCAGCACACTGTCTTATGTCTGGTAGTGATCCATTGCTCCATGAATGTAGATAGAGACCTCTCTGTCTTAACTGGTTGTATCCCCAGCCCCTGCTGCTGTTTTAGGCACATAAGATGCTCTCAGGAGAAATTTGTTGAACAGATGAGGAAGGAGGCAAGGACAAAAATGAAGAAATGAAGGAAAGCAATAGACAATGACAGGTAGCATCATTTGAACACAGCAAATTGTAACCCCTTGCCTTAGACCATTTATAAGTTCAGTTCTTCATGATTGGGGTGCTAAAGAGTGAAATCAATAAGAAAGATTTATCTCACCAAATAACAGAATGTTTTGAGAAACACCTTGTAATAAAAGGTCAGTAGGGAATTTCTAATGGACTATATATTCCCAGCCATTTATCCTGGGTATTGACTTGGTATGATGTAATTTAAAAGGGCTTGGGGAGCTTAAAGCAGATTTAAAGGAACTCTGAGTACTGACATGAAAAATAGGAGGGCAGGTAACAGTTGCTGTGTCCGTCAGTTGCAGCTACATATTGACAAAACAAAGTCACAAGACAATTCTGTTCTCTATTGCCTTCCAACTTTTGTCTTCCATCAAAGAGGAAGGCTTTATGTCTGAAATGTGGTGATATTTTTAGGAGAAAATGAGCACACAAGTACAAGTAATAAATAACACTAATCTATTATTTAGAGATATTAATAAGTTCTCCTGTGTATATATGGTTTTAAACAGGAAAAGATGGGGGGTGTGTGCAGAAAATAGCGTTCAAAGATTAAATTGCAGTGACCTTTACAATGCCTTCAGTGTGTTACCACTCTCCTATGGGACTGACTTTATTTCGGGGCAGGGGTTTCATTTAGCCATAAAAAGTGAGATGTCACCACTTTTTGCTTTACCATTAATATCTTCTAGAACTGCAGCATCTCTTGCCGTAGCTCAAGTAATGTGTGGCTATTTAAATTTAATAAAAATGAATTAAAGCTCCATAAAGTTTCAAAGTTTATATAGAATTTTAGATTTATTCAGTGCCTCAATCACATGACCACATTTCAAGAGTTCAGGAGATCCATGCGGCTACCGGCAACAATGCTGCACAGAGAAAATGCAGAACTTTCCATCGTCTCAGAATGTCCTGCTGCGTGGTGCCGCTTTGGAACCAGCTTCATCTGTTTTTTTGACAACAAAGCTTTAGATATAACCATCAACAGCCAGTGTCATCTGACTTGGAACTTACAGTGTCTCTAGGTTTTTGTATTCACATTTTTTAAAAGCTGTTTTCATTTTAATCATATGTAGAAGTAGTAAGGATTGTAGTGAGCCTTTTGGGAAAGCTTGGGATGGTTTGGTACAGAGCAGCAAAGAACAAGCTTCTATTAATCATGCTTACGAATTTGTTCCTTGCCACATGAGAGGTTGAAAAATAAGGTTAACTAATTAAGAAGGGAGTGAAAAAGCTGGCTTCAAATTCAGCATTCAAAAACCAAAGATCATGGCATCTAGTCCCATCACTTCATGGCAAATAGATGGGGAAACAGTGACAGACTTTATTGTCTTGGGCTCCAAAATCACTGCAGATGGTAACTGCAGCCATGAAATTAAAAGACACTTTCTCCTTGGAAGAAAATCTATGACAAACCTAGACAGTGTATTAAAAAGCAAAGACATTACTTTGCCAATAAAGGTCCATCTAGTCAAATCTATGGTTTTTCCAGTAGTCATGTATGGATGTGATAGTTGGACCATAAAGAAGGCTGAATGCTGAAGAATTGATTCTTTTGAGCTGTGGTGTTAGAGAAGACTCTGGAGAGTCCCTTGGACTGCAAGGAGATCAAACCAGTCAATCTTAAAGGAAATCAATCCTGGATATTCACTAGAAGGACTGATGCTGAAGCTGCAGCTCCAATACTTTAGCCACCAGAGGCAAAGACCTGACTCATTGGAAAAGACCCTGATGTTGACGAGAAGGGGACAACAGAGGGCAAGATGGTTGGATGGCATCACCAGCTCAGTGGATATGAGCTTGAGCAAGCTCCAGGAGGTGGTGAAGGACAGGGAAGCCTGGTATGCTGCAGTCCATGGGATCGCAGAGTCGGACACAACTGAGCAACTGAACAACAAAAAATTATACACATCTTTAAAACTCCCAGTATAACATTTTCCAAAATGCACTTTAAGAGTCCTCCAAGAAAGAACCCGAGACAAAGCATGGGTCCCTGTCAGTTACCAATGGGAAATGCTTCAGGCCCTTTTCCACACAACGGTCAAAGTGAGCTTGTAAAATTCTAAGGATATTTCCCTTCTTCTTAAAACAGAAATAATCTTCAGATGTTTCTTTTTGCCTTTTAATATCCAGACTCCTTACTGGGAGGTCCAAGGTCATGCATGTGGAGCCCACTTACCATCGCAGCTTTGTCTGCTGTCATTCTCCCCTTCTCTCTTGATCCAGGCACAGTGGCTTTCCTAGTCTGCTAAATGGCCATATTCTTTGCAGGGTAATGTTTTTGCACATGCTGTTCCTCTCACCTGAAATGCTTTTCTCCTTCCTTTCCATCTGACAAGCTTCTTCTAGTAACTTGGTTCTTAACATGTCTTCTTTGGAGGGGATTCATGTGACACCTCCTGAGTCTCCAGAGCTTCCCTGTCTCATAGGGCTCTGTGTTTCCCCTTGGCCATCCCCTTTACAATTCAGATTTATATTTTGGCTTATTAATCTGTTTATTTTCTGTTGCCTGCATTAAACTGTAAGCTATACAAGTGTAGATACCATGGCTGTTTTATTTATCATTGGTTAACACCCACTGTGCTAAAGCCAATTTGAATTGCCTGCAAAGGGCTGATGATGTGCATGCATTTCAACCTTACTCCAAGTTCAGTGATGTCACTTTGATAGCTTGAAATCAACCATGTGGGAATTCTTTTTTTTTTTTTTTAAACCCAGCCTCCGCCGCCGCCATATCGAGCCGGGCGTGAGCATGTGTGAGGGAAGACAGGGGAGAGTTAGCCCGGCGGAGGTGAGTCACCGGATCCGCACTCGTCGCCCGCGCAGGGAACGCTGGGACCGCGGCTGACTCCGGGAATCTATACATTATAGAGATTGGTAAACACTTCAAGTTGGATTGAAAAAAGTCTGATTTCTTTTTCCTTAGAGAGCTGGCTTTTAAACATTTGCCAGCATACCTCTGTTAGTGTATTGTATGGCATATGCTACATTCTTAGCATTGTTAAACAAATGACGTATTGTCTTCTGGACAATCAAAATACCTACCAATAGGTTAACGCTTTGAGAAGTTCTGCAAATTGAATTCATACATAACCTGATATTTTGAAGCAAATATGGCCAAGGGACACCTTTTCAACTAACTTTTTTGAATATAACTCAGAAGTAGCATATCTCTCCCTTTCTCTTTTGCCTTTCAACTCTCTTCTTTTCTCAGCTATTTGTAAGGCCTCCTCAAAAACCACTTTACCTCCCTGCATTTCTTTTTCTTGGGATATGGTTAGATAACATCACTGACTCAACAGACATGAGTTTGAGCAAACTCCAGGGGACGGTGAAAGACAGGGAAGCCTGGCGTGCTGCAGTCCATGGGGTCACAAAGAGTCAGACAAAACTTAGTGAAGGAACAACAACAACAGAAGTAGTGTGAAACACATTTTGGAAAATGCTGTCCTAAAACATTAGGGAACATGCCCTAGTTTGGTTTCTGCATTGTATAAGAATCCTAACACAGAAGAGTCCACAGCATCCTTTCTAAGGAAACTGAGTCTCATAATCACTGGGTGTTCCTGTTGTGCCTACTGCATAGAGCTCAGTGCTAGCAAAAACAGTAATCTTATTCGGTAGGGAACTCTTAGAGGTGGCTTCTTATACAACCTATAAACATGGATTGGCTATTTACTGTGTGTAGAAATTGTACAGAAGTAAGTAGCATTCAAGAAGAGTAACAAGAACAAACAAACAGCAACTAGTAAAGAATCCACCTGCAATGCAGGAGACCCTGTTTTAATTCCTGGGTCAGGAAGCTCTCCTGGAGAAGGGATAGGCTACCAACTCCAGTATTCTTGGGCTTCCCTGGTTGTTCAGATGGTAAAGAATCTGCCTGCAATGGAGGAGACCTGGATTGGATCCCTGAGTTGGGAAGATCTTCTGGAGAAGGACACAGCAACCCACTTCAGTATTCTTGCCTGGAGAGTATCATGGACAGAGGAGCCTGGTGGGCTACAGTTCATGGGGTCACAGAGAGTTGACACAGCTGAGCAACTAAGCACAGCACAGCACAGAGTACAGCCAAGTCATCAATTCATCCTACAAAGACTTTATGGGGTCTGGTCCTGCGTATATCTGTGGCATGATTCTCCCGTGACCATCACTCTGTATTCCAGATCTCTCCGGCCTCGGTTTGATCCCTGAATAATGATATGCTTCCTTCTCTTCTAGGACTTCTCTGTTTGAAATACTTTCCACCCCTACACCTTTGTCTAATTAACCTCTACTTGTCCTTTTGGTCTCAGCTTGACCGCCATTTCTCTAGGAAAGCCTTTCATTACCACTTCCCTGCATTCTAGGTTACTTTGTTTTAATCATTAATACAATTTCATTTAAAAAAAATCTCAGAACAGTTACATCAGTTTGTAACTACACATGTATTAGTATGATCAGTTATAATCTGCTATTACACTACACCATATGTTTCCTAAGAATAGAGACTTAACATGTGTCATGTAGCCCCAGAACCTGGCCCAGAGCCTGACACCATAATTGACACTTAGTACTGGCTGAATGAATGAATGAATGAATTAAAAGCAGTTGATCAAAACCACAAGTACCATAAAACAGAGTGAGAGGGCCGATACTTTGGATAGTAGAGAAAGTTTTCAAAGTTATCTTTTCAGATTAATATAACAGGTGTAAAAGTAACAGGACAAAATTTAAGATGGAGAATATGACAAAGAAGTGAGGAGGTACTGTGGAGCAGATGGAAAAGGAGTGAGTTTTAATTAACTGTAGGTTTAATGTGGTCTCAGAATAGTGTGGCAGAAAAGCTGATTCAGCCTCCAACTGCAGTAATTGGAATGTATATTCTTCACACGAGAGATAATTATTTCCCTCTCCTCGACATCCCCCCAATTACTCACGGAAGATTGTGCCCAAATCTGAAGAAAAAAATATATTTATAAAAAAGAAGCATGTTTAGAGGATGGCCAGAATGATTTTTGGAGACTCAAAATGATGTTGTGAGAGGAAGCTTCAAGGGTTAGCAGTGCTTATCTAGGAGGAAAAAAGTGTGTCAGAGGTCACATTAGTTGTCTGAAAATCTATGATTGTTGTGAATATTTCGAGAAAATAAATTGCAAAAGTGGATAAAAAAATAAAACAACAATTCTATTTTTCCCCTTTAAACAATAGAAAAAATACTGAGATTTTGATTAAAAAATACATTTGGAAATATACATGGAAACAAGGACTATTTTGAGAGATGCAGATGAGTCAGCCATTAGGAAGAACTGTTTAAAATAATTAGGGACATCCTGTAATGAAATGGGCTGCCTTATGAAAATAGTGAGTTACTTTTCAGAGGAAGCAAGCAAAGCCAATCATGCAGGCTTGTTTGTCATTGGGAATTCACACATCTGTTAAGAGTATGGCTGAGCTGCCTGAGAAATTCAATGAGGAAATAAAGATAATAATTGATCTAAGATAGCTACTTCTTTAAAAACTGGAGATTAAAAATGAATTGTTGACTTTGGAGATGACCAAGATGTCTTTCAATAGGTGAATGAATAAATAAACTGTGGTATAATACATCCAGATAATGGAATATTATTCAACACTAAAACTAAAAGAGCTATCAAGTCATGAAAGAATGTGAAGCAAACATACATAGATGCATATTGCTAAGTGGAAGAAGTCAAAGTGAAAAGGTTACTATTGTATGAGTCCAACTACATGACATTCTGGACAAGACAAAACTATAAGACAGTAAAAAGATCAGTGGTTGTCTGAGGGATGAAGAAAGGGAGGGATGAATAGGTAGAGCACAGAAGATTTTTAGTACAGTGAAGGTATTTTGTATGACATTGTAGTGCTGGATCCATTTGTCAAAACCCATAGACTGTATAACACCAAGAGCAAGTTCTAATATAAACTTTGGGTGATAATCACGTGTCAGTATAGGTTCACTGATTGCAATGAGTATAGCACTCTGGTGGGGGACAGGTGAGGAAGGTCACGCATGTGGCAGGGTTTGGAGTACCTTGGAACTCTGAATTTCCTACTCAGTTTTGATATGAACCTAAAACTTTGTGAACCTAGAACTGTTCTAAAAAACAAAGCCTTACAAAAATAAGTTGTTACACCAATTCATAGAATTGTGGATCTGTCATCTTTTGATTTTCAATGTAAGGCTTCAAACTTTTATTTTCAAACTTTAACCAGGTCTCCATTTTTATCAAAAAAGTTTGTTGTAGTTTTACTGAAAATGTAGAAGCATTTTTCTTCTTGAGTACTGGTTGTTGTTGTTCAGTCTCCCAGTTGTGTCCGACTCTTTGTGACCCCATGGACTGCAGCACGCCAAGCCTCCCGGTACCTCACCATCTCCTAAAGTTTGCCCAAGTTCATGTCCATTGTATCAGTGATGCCATCCAGCCAACTCATTCTCTCAAGCCCTCTTCTCCTTCTGCCTCCATCTTTTCCAGTATTGGTACCAAAATCAAACTTTTTCCCCCCAAGTATCACTTAATCAATAATCTAAATTTAGTCACAAAAATGATTTAGGTTTATCTGATAATATATGCAAAATCTATTGTCCTGAATAATAAAGTAGTTTAGGTTGGAAAGATCCCCTGGAGAAGGGAAAGGCTACCCACTCCAGTATTCTGCCCTGGAGAATTCCATGGACTATACAATCCAAGGAGTGGCAAAGAGTCGGACAGGGTGACTTTCACTTTCACTTTGCTATTCAGACAATAAAAAAGGGGGACACTAGAAGAGTCTAAGACTTCAATATGTTTTTCTTCCTTCTTTAATTAATTGAAATTGAGAATTGTATCCACAAGGGAAGTGTTAGGACTTTGAGCAATGAAGTAGAAAGCTTGCTTCTCCCTGGTTACCAATATAATTCAGATTCTAGAACATTGATTTGGGAACCCCAAAAGGATATTTGCTTTTGAGTTGCATTGATTCTGAAATCCCTATTCTCCCAGTAAACCGTGGTCTGCGTACAGCAAATGGGACTGTTGGGTTCCTGAGGTGTGCCTTGACACGAGAACAGTGCATGTACTCTAGCATGGAACAAAGCAGCGCTTTGATTTTTATCAACTAAAGGATTTTAAAACTTAAGATATACATACTTTTTTCTTAGAAACAGTAGTGAGAATTCTGAGGTCTTTCCTATCAGATTTTAATTCCAGTCTTCCCTAGGTCATTTTCATTTTCTGTGCTCGTTTGATGTTTAGTGGTGGCCGTTCATATAGGAAAGGAAAAGTGGTACCAAGAAGTCCCTCGCTTAGAGCCAGAATTTTGACTCAAACTCTGGAGAGCACCACCCCCCGTCACTGCACAGCCCTTCAGACCAGAGGAAGATTACTCAGGTGTTCGCACTGCCCTGTAGAGAAATGATGCCTGAGTTTTCTAACGTTTGGTAAGAAACGTTAGGGTCATAAGTGAATGTCTTCATTAAAGAGAGCTGGGAAGTGACATGTCGCAAGAATGGAAAGTATTGAGAGTACCTGAAGGGACCGATCTGAGACCTGATCAGGCCTTCTGGATGCCAAGTAAATCAAACTTCTTTGGGAAAATGTCATTTTTTTTTTTATGGTTGCTTCCATTGAGGAAGTGAAATGTTCCTTGCTTTTTCTTTTTAGCCATCTTCTTTGCTCTTTCTCCCTGCCTCCTCCATGGAGTACAAGTAAACTATGGATTACAGAATTCTGAGTTTCATGGAAGTATCACTTGGAGGAAAGAGGCCAGGCAAAGGCAGAGCCCTACTCATGCACAGACTCACCACGACCCAGCTCTTCAGTTTCATCTTTCCCATTTCTCTCTTTCTGTGTATGTTCTGTGGTCCCAGTATTCCAAGGTTCCCTCACATGCACTCACGTTTAGGGCTTGCCGCCCAATCTTCTTCCCGTCGTTGGCTTACGAGCTCTCCTTTCCTTACTTCAGCAAACCTTCTCTGGCTCCTTCTCAGCTGGTCTGGCATTGCCATAACTTTCTGTGCATAATTCTCCTTCATTTCCCACAGTTTTTTAAGAATGATCTGCTGAAACACGTCTCTCATACCAGACACTGAGCTCCTTCTATGTAGAAATGATTTATGTTTTTATCCCTAGCTTGTACAGTGGACTGGAATATAGCTGATGGTAAAGAAATCATTTATTTTGAATGAATTAATGAATAATACACTTCTTTTCTAGATATATCTTTCCTAGAGCTTGGGTCTTTTCTGGAATGTAATCATTTATGCGTATCTTTACTGAGCATGTGCTAAACTCTGGGATTAGTGAACGCAGCAGACACTGATGCTTTCTTTCCCCCTCTATTACATCCATGAACTCTCTTCATGGAAACAGATGAAACACCTCCTCTCAGGTCCACTTTATCATTACTTACAGTAAATGGTTAGATGGATTGTAGGGCTTAGACTGGTAAAGCTCTACCATTATTGATTAATTCCGAACTGAGTGCACTGAGAAGGCATCTACATTTCTTTATCGAGGACACAGCATTGATTTCCAGACTCACCTGCTGCAGTCCTAGGAGTCCTCCGCGGGCTCAGGGGTAGGCCGGAGAACAAGGAGGAGAGACCCCGACTGGGAAGTTTAGTCCCCCTCCATCTAGTACTCCATTTTCAGTTTGTTTTCTTTTTTAACAGTCATTTTCCCATAAAATGTCCTTTGAAGAATGAATTTGCTGCCTAAGAAAATTTGCAAGCCATTGGTATTGTTTGTGAGAAGGGAGGTCAAAGAAAGAAAATTGAAAATCGTGTGCCCACATTCTTTTTATTTTTTTATTACTGTGGTAAAAAAAAAAAAAAAACACTTAATAAAAAAATATACCATCTTTACCATTTTTAAGTGCACAGTAAAGTCTTTATTATATGTATTTTTTTGGGTAAAGATTTCTAGAACTTTTTCATCTTGCAAAGCTGTATTCTTTTAAATACAATAACATTGAAATAGAGTAACATTTTGCTGTTGGTTGCTCATTTCATCCTGTTTTTAAATCAATTTCTCTCCCTTTGGTCAATTTACCATGCTAGCATGGCAAAAGGTGTCTATTTCCCCTCTCCTATTTTCCTCACGAAGAGGACATATTAGCATACTAAGCTATGACTCTTCATTTGTAAATACCATGTCTTGGCTTTATTTATGTAATGAAAACTTCTAAGGACTGGGATGTAATATGGGTCACCTAGTTCAACCCTCTTATTTGACAGATGAGAAAATAGATTCAAAGAAGCTAAGTGACTTGCTCAAAGTCACAGAATAAGGTGATAGTAGCACATGGACTAGTTTTCTTATCACTTTATCCAGTGTCTTCTACCTACTTAATTAGGTTCATTTTAAAATCAAATGTTAGTATACCTGTGGCAGATTCATTTTGATATTTGGCAAAACTAATACAATTATGTAAAGTTTAAAAATAAAATAAAATTAAAAAATAAATAAATACAATAAAACATTATTGTATACCAAAAAAATAAAAAAATAAATAAAATAAAATGTTAGTGGATTATCTGCAGTCTTTTACACTGAACTGCTATGGGCACATACACACCATTTCTTTTTGCAAGGATTGTTGCGGGGAGGAAGGAAGGAGAGTATTAATCATGGGATGTGTCTGTTGCTACCTCTTATAGATATATGCCAGATACTAATTAGTGGCTTTTCTTAGGCCTTCTAACATTTTCTTTTTAATTTTTGAAAACATATGGCATAAAAAGTGCCATCTTAAGTATTTTTTCAGAGTGCAATTCAGTGGCGTCAAGTATATTCACACTGTTGTATAGTCTTCACCACCATCCATCTCCAGAAATCTTTTCATCTTGAAAAAGTGAAACTCTATTCCCAGTAAATAATAACTCCCCAACCCCCTCCCCCCCACCTCTGGCAGCCACCATTCTACTTCCTGTCTTTATGAATTTGATTATCCATATAGAATAATGTAAGTGGAATCATGTAGTATTTGTCTTTTTGTGATTGGCTTATTTCACTTCATATGATGTCCTCAACTTTCATCCATGTTGTAGCATGTGTCAGAATGTCCTTCTTTTTAAACGCTGAATAATATTCCGTCATAAGTATATACCACATTTTGTTTATCCATTATCCATCAGTGGTTAGGCTGTCTTACTTTTGAGAGAACGTTATTATCCTCATTTCATGGATGATGAAATCAGAAATGAAAAATGTTCAGTAACTTCCCCCTGGTCCCATAAGAGCCATTAGCAGTGGCATTATGAGGTGAGCACAGATATACTTGAATCTAAAAGTCATGCTCTTTTCAGTGTTGTGAGGCAGTCTCCCAGTATCTGCAACATATTAACCTATATCAGCATTGTTAGGAGAATGGAAGTCCTTAATATTACATTTTAGAGCCTTTATTTCTCATATTTTAGAGATAATCTAGAAGATTTACTAACCTTTTCAAAATTGATTAGAGGTTTAACCTTTAAGGTTTATTTACTTGCCAGGAGTAAGGTATTTATTCAAAGTGATCTTATCATAGTTTGAATAGATAGCATTATTCAAATAAAAAGTAAATTTTTTTTGCAAACACATTGGTAAAATACGAGATGTCAAAATCAACTCATACTGTTATGAAAAATCATTATGGCCTTTAGAGCTGGAGGAAAATATTATCAGCGTGGGCTTCTCCTCTGTAAAGCAAAGTGAAACAAACTGAGCTTTAAGGATCTATATCCCCACTTTGATGATAATAATAGCTAACATTTCCTGCCTTCCAGCTATATGCCAGGCATTATGCATATAGTAGATACACTTTACATACATTATCTCATTTCATCCTCTCAGCAGCCCTGGGAGGTCAGTACTCATCGCATCCTCATTCTGTGAAGGGGAAATGAATGTAGAAGGGAGGTAGGTAACTATTATGGGTTGAAATGTGTCCCTTTGAATTGCGGCCAAACGTATGTAAAGGTCCTAACTATTAGTGTCTCAGAATGAGACCTTATTTGGAAATAGGGTCTTTGAAGAGCTAATCAAGTTACAATGAGGTCATTAGTGTAAGCCCTAATTCAGTATGACAAGTGTCCTTATAAAAAGGGAAAATTTAGACACAGAGATCAACAAACACAGAGGGGAGACAGCCATGTGACTGGAGTGATGCATCTACAGACCACAGAATCCCGAGAATCATCAACAAACACCAACAGCCAGGAGAGGCCAAAAAGGATTCTCCCCTGGAGCAAGCAGATGGATGGCGGCCCTGAAGGCACCTTGATATCAGACTTCTAGCCTCTAGGACTATCAGATAAATTTGTATTTAATCCACCCAGTTTGGTACTTTGTTCAGCAGCTCTGGAAACTAATACAGTAAGTTTTCTAGGTCAAACCAACAGTAAGTGATGAAGCTGGTATTTGGACATAGGCACCTACTAAGAGCTCAAAAGATATTATCTGCTATTACTATTTATAACATTAGCCATACTATTTAATGTTATCATATTAATAATAAAACTTGGGGCTATTGTTGCTTCCTTTCTCCTAAGACTCTATTGTTATCCCTCTACTATGCTTCATCTGGGGCTTCCCTGACAGCTCAGCTGGTAAAGAATCTGCCTGCAATGCAGGAGACCTGGGTTCAATCCCTGGGTTGGGAAGATGCCCTGGAGAAAGGAAAGGCTATCCACTCCAGTATTCTTGCCTGGAGAATCCCCATGGACAGAGGAGCCTGATGGGCTACAGTCCGTGGGGTCAGAAAGAGTCGGACACAACTGAGCGACTAAGCTCAGCACAGCACATGCTTCAATTGGGGCTTGCTTGTCACAGATTCAAAAACCCATCAATCTCACTCAAAGCTGAGTATGATATCAAATATCTATACGTGAGCAGCTGGCCAAGTTCAGAAGCCAGTTAGTCCCACTTAAAGGAAATATGCCCTTAAAAATCAGAGAAGGCAATGGCACCCCACTCCAGTACTCTTGCCTGGAAAATCCCATGGACGGAGGAGCCTGGTAGGGTGTAGCTCATGGAGTTGCTAAGAGTGGAACATGACTGAGTGACTTCACTTTCACTTTGCACTTTCATGCATTGGAGAAGGAAATGGCAACCCACTCCAGTGTTCTTGCCTGGAGAATCCCAGGAACAGGGGAGCCTGGTGGGCTGCCGTCTATGGGGTCGCACAGAGTCAGACACGACTGAAGTGACTTAGCAGCAGCAGCAGCAGCCCTTAACAATCTGTGTGAGACATGTGTGAAACTCTGTTAGAGAAAATTCATGAAAATGTCACTAAATTTAGGTCTTTTGCATAATACTGGCCTGAACCTGAAGCCCTACATACTCAGCAAGTGAAGACAGCAGGTTGTTGAAGTCCTGTGTTTTGATGAGGATTTATCTGGAGAGGATTATTATAGCTCTCAACTCTGCACTAATGTCTAGCATCTGAACATGCATCCACGGAAACATAATTCAACTTCTTAATTTTCCAGCCCTGCAGATAATTGGTTCCATAGAGACACAAAGACTCACGCTCTCAACACAGGCGTCAGTGATGTTGCTTACCAGTAATCAGAGGATCAACTTCCTTTGAAGTTAAAAAATGTGTGTGTAGAGGGAATTGGGGTAGAAAGAGAATCATTTCTGGGTTCTTTATCATAATTAAAGTGGATTATGATTTTTTTTATGGTGAAACAAATTTAGCAGAGCTAGACCCAAATTTTTCACTGTCTCTCTCCTCTGTATCTCAGCTGAAGTCTCTTGTGGTTTGACATGCTAAAGAGTACACTGGAATTTAGTGGAAAACAAAGCATGCAGTTTCTCTAGTTTCATGAATTATCCTCATTCTCATCTTTGGGGGAATTATGAATAGCTAAATTGGGGTAGAACTGGCTTTGTGGATAAAGTCACACAGGAGGTATGGTTTATGAAGGAATGGTTTCTGATTTAGCTTCTGCTTCTGGCTTGCTTTGACCCTCTGGGAAGTCACATTGCTCCCATGGCTTTGGTTGGGCTGCTTGTGAATACCAGAAACACATAGCCCAGTGCTGCAGGACAAAGTTGCTGGGAGGGGTACTCTGATTGATTGGAAATATGCTGCTGCTGCTAAGTCACTTCAGTCGTGTCCGACTCTGTGTGACCCCATAGACGGCAGCCCACCAGGCTCCCCCGTCCCTGGGATTCTCTAGGCAAGAACACTGGAGTGGGTTGCCATTTCCTTCTTCAATGCATGAAAGTGAAAAGTGAAAGTGAAGTCGCTCAGTCCTGTCCGACTCTTAGCGACCCCATGGACTGCAGCCTACCAGGCTCCTCCGTCCATGGGGTTTTCCAGGCAAGAGTACTGGAGTGGGGTGCCATTGCCTTCTCCAGATTGGAAATATGGTGGTCCTCAAAAATGAAGAGCACTGTTATGGAATCCTGTCTCTATGTAGAGTTTGTTTGCATGACACAGCACATCAAGTTCTCAGAAAAGTTAGGGAGAAGAATATGACGGCTGATATCAGGAAACGATCTCTACCTTCTCTCTCGTGCTCAGTCACTCAGTCATGTCAGACTCTGCAACTGTATACACTCTAGTCCACCAGGCTCTTCTGTCCAAGGAATTTCCTAGGCAAGAATACTGGCGTGGGTTGCAATTTCCTTCACCAGGGCATCTTTTCAACCCAGGGATTGAACTTGCATCTCCAGCATTGGCAGGCAGAGTCCTTAGGAAGTCCCCATCTCCTTTCTCACTTAGCCTTTGGTCATAGCTCTGAAGTAAAAATAATCCCCCAAATCTTCATCACATTCCAGTTATGCCAAGTGGTGCTGGCTGTCTCCCAAGGTTGAAAGAGTCAGGACCAAGCACAAGAGTCAGAACCCGCCACAGTCAGCTCAGACATGTGCTCCGTCTCTGAGTTGTGAAAGCCATTCTTTTAGTCTGACCCAAACTCCAGCTGAGACTGTTTTTCCCCTGCAGTTCAGACACTATGAATTTTACATTATTTTGTTTTGCTCCCTCTTGTTTTGGCATTTGATAATAATTCTATTGCTCTGTTACCTTGGAATTCCACCTCTGACATTTGCTTCTTGCTCGAGAAATTTAGGTCCAAAAAAGCAGATCTCACAGTCATTGTGAACTGTAGCTCTAGATGACAGATCCATTATACAATCAAGGTTTCCAGTGCTTGGCCCCATCTTGGTCTTGGTGCCAGAGAAATCCACAGAAGGCGGAGCAAAAGATTGATTTACCTAATCCTATTAGAGAATAGCTATAACAGTTGCCTTCTAAATCATGCACACTATTTCCAGATTAATCATAAAACTTCAGTTATACCCCCTTGCCACCTCCAGAAACCTTCAGTGACTTCCCTATTATATTAAGTGGCTTTCACTGTAAACCATTCAAAACTTAGTGGACTAAAGCAATCAATATTTATTACTTTTAGCAGTTTGGTGGGTTGTTTTTCTGGTCTGGGTTGGCTCCATTGGGCTGGAATGTCTAAAGATGGCTTCATTCATGTATCTGGATGTGAGTAGGTGGGTGGGTCTAGGAGTCTTACCTGACACAGCTTGTCTGAAGTGCACCTGTCTCAGGGTTTCTTAAGATTTGGCTTGCACCACACTTGCTAATGTCTATCTAGTCAAGCCCAGAATCAAAAGAGGGATCCAGGAAGCTGTAATTGTTGCAGGGGATCATTGCTACAACACCCTTTAATGAGGTCCACACTCCTTAACGGGGCTTCCTTGGTGTCTCAATGGTAAAGAACCCACCTGCCAATGCAGGAGACTCAGGTTTGATCCCTGGGTTGGGAAGATCCCCTGGAGAAGGAAATGGCAACCCACTCCAGTATTCTTGCCTGGGGGATTCCATGGACAAAGGAGCCTGGTGGGCTACAGTTCACAGGATCGCAAAGAGTCGAACTTGACCTAGGGGCCAAACAACACTCCTTAACATGGTGCTGATTCATTCTGAACACGATCTAGCATCCCAACACCATGCCACATGCAGGCTCTAGCCAAACTGAACTTGCTGTTTCTAGCAGCTGTCACACTTTCTGTTCTCCATGCCATTGTGCTTGCACTTGTCTCTGTTAGAATCCCTCTCCTCCACTTGCCACTCAGCTAAATTCATCATAGAATAAAGTTTTTTAGCTTCTACAATATGTAAGCAATCTGCCATGCTGAGACCCAACCTTGCAGAATCCCAGCTACAAATCCTGCATAGTTTTCTAGGGCTACTATAACAAAGTACCAGGAACTGAGCGGTGTGACGACAGAAATGTTTTTATCTTCACAGTGTTGGAAGCCAGAAGTCTGAGATCAAAGTGTCAATAAGATTGGCTCCTTCTGAAGTTCATGAGGGAAGAATATGTTCCAGGCCTCTTTCCTTTGCTTATAGAATGCTGTCTTTTCCCTGTGTCTTCACATGGCCTTATCATCTGTAACTGCCTGGGGTTAAATTTCCTTGTCTTCTAAGGACATCTGTCATAATAGATTAGACTGATGACAGATTAGATTTTAACTTAATCACCTCTTCAAATACTCTATCACCAAATCCAATCACATGCTGAGGTACTGGGCACTAGGACTTCACATATGAATTTCTTGGGGGATACAATTCTGCCCAACATAGTCTTAAGGACCCCCACTCAGTTGCTATCTCTTCTTCGAAATTAATAACTCCTATTGTTGTTGTTGTTCAGTTGCTCAGTTGTGTCCAACTCTTTGCGACACCTTGGACTGCAGCATGCCAGGCTCCTCTACCCTCTACTACCTCCCGAAGTTTGCTCAAATTCACGTCTATTGAGTCAGTGATGCTGTGTGATCATCTCATCCTCTGCCGCCCTGTTCTCCTTTTACCTTCAAATAACTCCTAGATAAAAATAAACTTTATCTTCCTTTGACCTCCCTTGCTAATTTAATTGCCTCTTTTATGATTCTGATCAGTTACTGTCTTGTGTTATAGTTGTCAATATCTGTGTCTATTTCTGCCATTCGTGTATTCAGTATTTACCACACACCACTCATCTGTCTGGCATTGTACCAAAGGCCAGGTGACAGAGGAGTTGTGGACTGCTGGTGCCCTGCTCGTGTCTTTCTGCCATCCACTGCTGCAGTCCATGCTGATGCTGTCATATGAAGCTCCATAACTCTCTGCCCCAGGGTTTTCTACCCGGTGCCCAGAGCAGGTGGGAGTACCAGGGACTTAATGCCTCTTGGGAGAAGCCCTCATTCAGTGATGGACAAGTGTTAGTGCATAAACAGCCCAGTTTCCTCATCTGCTTAGCCCTTCCCTTCATCCAAAGGTTGTTGGTGGATAAGCACCCCAATCCCACCCCTTGAGATGTGTGACATGGAGGTGTGACTTCCTAGAGTTTCATAATAAGATGGAACCTCAGCTGCCCTTGCCAGTTCCTGGTTAGATGATATATGTTCTCATTATCAGCTCCTTCCCCCATTCTTGCCTTATTTTCCTATTTTCCTACTTTCCTACCCATGCTTCCTGGGATTAGCTTCAAATGAACTACTTGCTCTCAAATACTTGTCTAGGGGCTGACTTTTAGGGGAACTCAGCCTACATTAAGTGGTGAGCAGAGAGGCTGTGGTTTCTATTCTTATATACCTGATTCACTACTCATGGGAATACAGACAAAATAATAGCGAATTGCATTACAGTATGATAATAGCTAACATTTATTTTGTAGGATCAAAACAATTCTAATACAAATAAGAAGTGCTATTATTCTCATTTTACATATAAGGAAGCCAAGGCTTAGAGAGAGATTGAGAAGTGGCCCAGCAGCAACACAAGTTGAGAGGTACTAGGGATTTAAACCCAGGTTTGTAAGATTTCAGAGCCAGAACTCTGCCATTTAGTTACCTGCCTCTCCTTTAGTCATTTCTTCTCCAATTGCAGACAGTTTCAGAAGGGTTTGATTTGTTTAAAAACAATCAAAAAAAGTAAGAAACCAAAAAAACCTAACAGGGATTGAAGTCATGGGCCCTAAACATCACCCGGATGTCTAATTAATGGCTACAGTCCCTCACAGGGGACCCTGGCGTGGAGAAGTGAGGCACTGGGATCTAGACCTGCCCTAGGCCCCGAGAGGCATTTATCCCTCCAACCCAGCTGCTTACTCAGAGCAAATCCACCCCCCATAAATGCCAGCAAGACCTGGGTGGACCTGGCATCATGGGTAGGATTGTCAGCTTCCAAGTGCCTAAGACCTCCTCCGAGCCCAGCCTCCCTCCTGAAGGCTGAAGTATTGGGATGGGGGAAGGGCTCTTTGGCCCAGGTCACTGATGACAGCAGTTCAACCCCAGCAGCTAATTGTTCCATTCTCCAAGTGACCCTTTGGTCTGTTCCAGGTCGCAGGGGCAGCCTTTCCCATGGGAAGTCAGAAAGGCTGCTCCTTACGAGAGCTGGCCTGGTGGGGAGAGTGGCACCAGGTGCCTGGGGATGGCCAGGGAGGCAGGCTCACTGCTGATGGGCCCCAGGGCTCTGCCATTCTGGGAGAGCACAGCCAGGACATAGCATCTAGAAGGCCAGCACACTGTTCTTCCTCTCCTGCCTCTCAGATAAAAATGAGCAAAAATAACAAAAAACCAAAACAGCAACAACTGAAACTCTGATGACTTACTCCATTCTATTTTCCCAATTGCTGTAAATAGAAAACCTAGATATGAACTTGTGTTCTACGGGTCCCTGGTCCTATGACTGTGGGCCAGTGGCCTCCGCTCTGCCAGCCTCTGCTCCCCCTGCAGGCAAGCGGGGGAAGTACTTTATCTGAGGCCCCGTGGGTAACGTGGCACGCCTGGAGTTCTATCCTGTGCCTCCGTTGATATCAAAATGCAATGCTTCCTCTTAGAAAGGTGCTGCCATGTAACAGTAAAGGCTCAAAAGGTTCAGCTCCAGTGCGCTGCCATCAAGGCAGAACTGTGAAGGCGATGTGTTACAGGCTGATTGTTCTCAGTGTCACTCTTTTCTGTCTGCTAAATTTCAGGCACCCAGAATTCTTGATGTCTCTGCCTGTCACCACATTTCACCTGCTTATTAGAAAGAACCTGGAATTTGGATTTTCCTGAAATACTTAGATTTGGGTTTCGGCTCTTCCACTTACTGGCTGCACCCTGGTGGACACATTAATTCTAGAGTTTCACGTCTCAGTTTCTCATTTTTAAAAGAAAGGGGCTGGTCTGAATAATCTGTTAACTTTTCTTAGTTTAAAATGATAGATTTACAGGCAGATGGTCGGGTTAAGAATCTCACTGGCTGCACCCTGGTGGACACATTTATTCTAGAGTTTCACGTCTCAGTTTCTCATTGTTAAAAGAAAGGGGCTGGTCTGAATAATCTGTTAACTTTTCTTAGTTTAAAATGATAGATTTACAGGCAGATGGTCGGGTTAAGAATCTCTAGGTGTGTGAACTTGGACAAGCCCTCATCTTCCCCAGTTCTGAAGTCCCTCATTTGTAAAGTGGGAATAATGAAAGCCTGTACCTCTTGGACAGGGGTGCAAAAAGGGTCAGTGCAAAGGAAGCATTTCTTAGGATAGTCCCTGGCATGTCCTTTTAGTAGTAGCATCAGTGGCAGTAATACTCCTGATGTAAAATTCTCTGGTCTAGGATCACGTTGGTCATTTCCACCTTAGCCTGAATTTCAATCATGGCATTTCTTTTCTCTGGAGGCAGTTGCTTTATAAAGACGTGGTTAGCTGTTAAAGGGATTTCAGCCAGGAGGGGATATCTGAGGGGTTTCTATCTCCCTGGAAAGCATTCCACTTGGGCAGTTGTCTACTCTGACAATCTATAAAACGTGTTTTGTATGGATAGTTAGGTCAGGAGGTCATATATGTGTGTATATATATATATATATATATTTTTTTTTTTTCCCCTGTAGAGGCTCTCCCAGGAATGCTATACAAGTCTTCAGTCTTGAGTGTGAGGGGTCTTACGGGAAGAAGGTGGAGGAGTGTGGCTGAAGATGCCAACCTGGTCCTGGTCTGACATTTCCTTTTTAAAATTTAAAGAGACTTCCTTATGCCTTTGCTTTCTCTTGGCTCTGCCAGCTGGCATTCTTATTCAAATCAGACCCCAGTCAAAGGGGAGTACACTTCAGTCAGTCAGACAGGCTTGCAAGTGTGGGCTTTAATTACCCTGTACCTTCTCATAGTTCTTACCCAAAGGAAATCGCTGCAGCAGAGGATCTGGACTTGATTCTCAAAGGAAGCATTCAGTGAATAGAAAGTGCAGAACCTTCACAGGAAATTGGCATGCAGAGAGAGATGGAGGCAGGCCATAGTGACTGCATCAGCAGGACCCTCAGGACACAACAGAGAATCTCCAAGCCCTCAACTACCGAAGACTACCTTTTCCAAGGAGTCCTTTATTAAGTCTTTTTGTTTGTGATCTGTAGGCTTCCACAGCAGAAGTCCTTCTAATCATAGACACATATGGTTCAAAAGGGCCTTAATGGGTGTGTGTTCTAATCGTCCATCCGACTTGTGAATCCCTGCTATGCCATTTCTGCCAACAAGTCTACTCATCTCCGCTGGAATGTCTCTAAGAGCAGAATACTTTTCTGGTCCAGTCTATTTTTGTCCAGGTATCTTAGAAACCTCTTCTGTAGTGAAGTGTTCTTCCAGAAGCTTCCACCTTTGGCTTCTAGGACTTCTTTGAGCCACTCAGCACGTATAATATCAGTGTTTCCCAAAATTCTGTTACTGGTTCACTGCTTTTGCAACTGTACTCTACCTATGCTCTACCTGTAATACTATCAACTGAATATTTGCTTTTTATTAATAGTTGATTTGGTTATTTTTAACTTATATACTTTAGTTTTTTCCTAAACTGTGGGTTTAAAGGGTAAGTATTGTTTTTCACATTATGTATAAAAATAAATATATGTATCAAGTAAAACCATCTGTGTACCATCAACAGTGGCACACCATCTGCCTGTTCTCTAAATAACAATGTTTTATTGTATTTAAGTAAAGGTAGTAAGTTGGAGGGCTGTTTATTGAGTTATTATTATATGCCAGATATACAGTAGGTGCTTCATATATGTTATCTCAATGTCAAGTTTGATGTTCACAGTAATGCTCTGAACTCAGTGTTGTTTTCATAGTTGCTTTTTGATGTATAAAGCAAACTTCTAAAAATAGAAGCTCCAAGAGGGGCTCAAGTTATACAATTAATGAATGAGAAGTTTAGGACTTGAATTTAAGTCTTCTGGTTTCAAATGCCAAGCTTTGTCCCCTGGAGTTGTTTGGCCCAGAAAGAAGGCTTGGTGCTTTAGCTTTATTTTCTCAGCCAGGTTAGAAGAAGATATCCTGGACTCCCAACAGCTTACTGCTGATGAGAACAGTTGTTCACTCTTCAGTGAGTGCTCTTACAGACTCAAAATAGACAGCTAAGCTGACAGAAATGTGGCAGGTGTACCCATCCACCATTCCTTTCTTTTGAGAAATGTCTCCATCTGTAATCAAGCCCAAGTCACACCAGACACAAATAACAGATGTCGATATAAAAGTGGGATGGGGAGCAGGAAAGGACAAGCATACTTTCTCTCCAGCATCTCCGATCTAATCCTTTCCGTCCTTCATGTGCTACTTTGAAGCTGTGTTGTGTACCATGTGGCGGGATGGGAAGGTGGGAGTGCAAGAAAAGATAAGGGCAAGTTACAGGAAACCTGTTGGAGCTATTTGCTCACTCAGGAATGGGTAAAAAACTCTGAAAACTATGAAGATCCTCAGGCTAAGGAAGTGATGTCCTCCACCGTTTTCTTCTGTTAGCTTCAAGAGCTTAAAGCACGTATGTGCAGATTTCCTAAGCAGCTCTATATTGATATTTTAAAATATCTTATAAAGAGCACCATGATAAAGGGTCTCATGAACAAATACATTTGGGAAATAGTCTTTACTACATTCTCTTTTTGTTGTTTCTAGATGTATATTACCCATTAAAGACTGAGACAAGACACTTGATAGCTTTGTTTAACTCAGTGCTTCTCAAACTTATTTGATCACTGTCAGGAAAAGTTGAAAGGCTTTGAAATGGCCACAAGATTTCTGGATGTCCTTTCAATTGAATATGATGCACTAACCGTCTTAGCCTTTGGATTATTTGATTTTATAGGGGTCTAGGTCTTTTACTGACTTTGACCAAACTATTTTATAGATCTGTAAATTGTTGACAACTAATAGTAATGCAAATGATTCTTGTTTTTGAAGTACAAATTTTTTTTTTTTTCTGGTGGAGTGGCATAGATGTGTCTGCTAACAGTTTTATTTCTACATTCCTGATAGCCTATATATGTTCTTTGAATTCTCTTTTGAACTCATTTTTTACATCTTCCTTGTTCTCTCATTATTTAATGAAATAAAATCTTTGAAACATTTGAATTTTATATTTGTAGGAGAAGCATGATTTTTTCTTTTTTAAAAATTACCCTTTCATACTCAGAATCTTGTTTTGTTTCAAGTCTGTTATGAATTTGGTCTCTTCAAATACTTGTGCATCTAGCCCCTGTGGCCTGCCGATTCTAGCCCCGGGCTTTTCCCTCTCTTCCAGCTTAGCACCTTTAAGTCTCAATATTGCAATAACCTACTACTTTCTGATCTCAGACTTCTTCCATAATGCCTATGGGCTGAGTAGCTTAGGGAAGCATGGCATGTAACATGATTTCTCTAATGGACCTTCTGCTAACACGTTTTTTATTTTCCCATCTTCACTTCTGGCATGATTGTCTACTCTCTGAGCTGTCATCCCCCAATCCTCACTTAACCAAATCCTTCTTATCTTCCTAGGGCCAGTCTCTTCCTCCATGCAGCCATTCTTGGTTATTCTAGCCTGAATTACTTACCTCCTGCACTGAAGTGCCTTAACACTTTGTATCACTCCTAAGGCGTTCTTAACGTACTTCCTGATGACATGTATGAATGTTAACAAAATCTCAACAAATTCTAAAAGACAGAATAATTCTTTATACTTTTCAGTGAGTGAATCACATGCTTGGTCCTGATGCATGAATTTGTTCTCTCAGACTCAGGTAGAATGCAAACAGTAATGTTGTTTCATGTGTGTATATGTGTGTGTGTGTGTATGTGTGTGTCCATGTGTATAAGTGCATAAGGAAAGGCTCTCAAGTATGACAAGGACTTGTTATGGGAGGAAGTCAGGCAAAAGTGAGATCTCAAGCAGCATCTTGCAGAGGCTTCATTCATCCTGACCCTGAAGTGAACTCTGGCTTAGAAACTGTGTCTTAGAGTTGTCCTCATCAGTGAGTACCCTTGATTTGGATAAGAGCCACCCACTCACTTTCTGGGCATTCATGAGTGAAGAGTGGCTCACAGTAGCCTAAGGGAAGCTCTCCGAAGATAACCTATGGGCGCTGCTTGTTAGAATCCAAATCTTACAGGAAAAGGATGCACATAGGTTAAACGGGAATCAAGTGGAATCTAAGTGGAACACCAGCATTGTCCCTGACCTTGCTTCAGAAGAAAAATTTTTATATTGTGTTAAAATACACATAACATAAAATTGAACATCTTAACCATTAATCGGTGTACAGTTCAGTGGCATAAAGTACAGGCATATTGTTGTGCATCACCACCATCGATGCACGGAACTCTTTTCATCTTACAAAACTGAAATTCTCTGCCTATGAAACTAGAGCTTTTCAGTCTTCCCTTTCCCCTGGTCTTGGCAATCACCTTTCTTCTTTCTCTCTCTATGAATGTGGACTGTTTTAAGTACCGTTAAGTACCGATTTACAAATGGGATCATACAGTACTTTTCCTTGTGGGGAACTGTAATGTTTTTAAACAAATGGCAATACTCCTCTAAGAAGCAGTGCCCTGAAATGTTCACATCACAGAAATGGCCTCCCCAGCCCTCTCTTATTCTTCCCAGGTGCTGGAGATCCCTCTCGCTACTGCCAAAAATTTCAAATAATGGATCAAGAAGAGGCCCATGAAGACTTTGACTTACCTGGATCTGTATGACCCCTAATCCTGGTGAGGAAATCAAGTCACTGTGGTGCCTCTTAGAATATAGATTGCACGGCTCCCCGTCTGACCAGGGAAGAAGACTCTCCCACAATGGAGTACATGTTCTGTTTACAAAAATTCTTTTGCATGTGAATTTTATGTAGCCAGAAAAGCTCTTTCAGTATCACAATGGTTTTCAGCCTTGATTTTAAGCTCCTGAATCCTTTTTTGAGATAGTATTTCTCACAGGGGCCATTTTTCAACAGAAGTGCAGAAATGTTCGGTCTGATGGAGGGGCGAGGGGGTCAGGATTGCTCACAGCTCACCTTCCTCTGCAACTCCTGCTCTTCCATCTCACAGCCACGAGGCTTCTTGGGAAAAGCTTGCAAATTAATGAACTGAAAAATAGGATGCAGTTTTTCTTTTTCTACTTGCGTGTGATACATGAAAAGTGGCCCCACTGCCACTAGAAAATACCCACCTCAAGTTCTTGGATCCTGTGAATGTTACTTTATTTGGGAAAAAAAGGGCTTTTGTGAGTGTGATTATATTAAGGATTTTGAGAGGAGGACATCATTCTGGATTATTCCTATTGGCCCTGAGTGCCATCACAAGCGTCCTTACAAGAGGGAGAAGAGGGAGATTCTAGACAGAAGAGGAGAAGAAACAGTCATGCAGAGGATAAGGCAAAGTGAAGACAAAGACAGAGACTGGAGTGATATCACCACAGGAAAGCTGGGGCACACACCAAGAGCTGGAACGGACAAGGAACTGATTCTTCTCTAAAGCCCCTAGAGAGACCATAGCCCTGCTAAGATTTTGGTCTTGTAGCCTTCAGAATTGTGAGAAAATTAATTTCTGTTATTTTAACTTAGTGGTAACTTGTTGCAGCAGCTGCAGGGAACTAATCTACTGTCCAATTAAAAAAACCATTTTCAAAGGTGTAAAAAAAATTCTGTAGCTTCTCTATGAAAATGGTGGTTGATTATTATCATTCCTTCTCTAGGCAGAAGATGAAGCCAAAACTAACATCTAGGATAAGCACTCAGATAGAATCAGAAAGCTTTCCCTCTCTTTCCTCCTTAGGGGAAATAATAAATCTCTGTCATTTCAGGTAGTTTGATTTTCAAGTTTTCCCCTACCCACTTATGCTTTGGGGAAACTCTTATGGGTGAAGATTTGGTTTCAAAGTACAAGCCCTTTTTCCAGTCAAATTTTCCTCTGCAAAGACTATATTTTGTTTCTGTGCTACTCATCTATTTACATAAGTTCTGGTGGGGGCGGAGGCAGGAGGGTGGGGAAGGAAATGTAAATGTCTTGGAAAAAAGGACTGTCTGCAATGAGAGATAATGTACCTTTTTATTTTGTGGAAATTAAGCTTTTACTAAGTCCATATAATATAAATATTTAAGCCATTAAGCAGCATTTTATGCAAATCAATAAATGAGAAAGAAACATCACTTGCAGAAAAAATAAATTTTCTTTCATGGAAGTAGCGCGGCCACTTCTTGACTGTTGTTGTATACAGAATAATCAGTAGGATGGCCATGTGCTGTAACTTTGAAAAAACCAACTCCATTAACTATTGTTAAGTCTTAATAATTCCTTGTGTTTGTGTAGTACTTTACAGTTCGCAAAATGCTTTTATATTCAGTCTCTCTCATGTCAATCTTGCAAGAAGATAAAACAGGTTTCACCAGTTGGTATAGGTTGAATTATGTCTCTCCTGTTCCCTCCCCAGCCTCAGCAATTCACAAATCGAAGCCCTAAACCACAGGACCTCAGCAAGTGATCTTATTCAAAAATAGATTCACTGCAGATGTCGTTAGTTAAGATGAGGTCACATTGGGGTAGGATGGGTCACTACTGCAATGTGACTGGTGTCCTATACAAGGGGAAATTTTTAACACAAACACATATAGAGGGAAGAGACATAGGAAGAAGATAGTCATCTATAAACTAAGGAACATTGTAAGGCACCCAAGTTCTGGCACTTTGTTAAAAGCCGTAGCAAATTAATACATCAATGAGGTTTAGGAAGTGTCTTCATATCAAGAAGCCACTGTGGAGATCCTAGAAGAATGGATTCAGGACTAAACCCTGAATTTTCTGATTCCTAGTGCAGTGATGTGAAAATTTCAGATTCGACTGATTATTGGTGCCAGGGCTGGGTAAGAGCATATAAGCCATTATCTGCAGCTGAGGAGTCTAGAGCAGAAGCTGAGTAGAATCTCATCCTCTTCTCCAGTTGGGATGAGGGAGGTGAAGAAACCTGAATAGGTATTCTAGGCTCAGACAGTAGAGAAGGCTGAATTACAGCAAGCTTTGGGGTGTGGAGTTTGCAGACATGTGCTAAGACTAACACAGAGCAGTTGGTTCCAGGGTCGGAAAGCTGTGGTTAACAGCTGAAGAAGTCAAGAACTGGTGAGTTGAAGTCAAACTCACCATTCCAACTGCTCAAGAATTGATTGAGAATAGGGCAGGAGAGTTGTGTCATCAAGATGTAGGCATCTCTGTAGACTGGGACAGCTCAAGTGATTCTCCTTGGGGACTGTTCCTTAGGACTAGAGGAAGCAGTTTTGAGAAGCAAGGGTTCCAACAAGGATTACACGACTCTTTCCCACTTAGTTTTTGTTTTTGAGTGGAGTGGAGAAATGTTAGGGAAATAGTGAGTTTCAAGGAGGGAGGTATGCCAGCTGACATCCTTTGCTAGGGCTCCGATTGAAGCCATGTATGTGTTCACAGTTGAAGATGACTGCATGGTTCACAGCTACCTTGTAAGGAAGAAGTGCAGATACTGTCCAATGATGCTCCCTGAAAGTCAGTTGTATAATGAGGACAAAATGCCCAGTGTGTTGGGAAGCATGTGATTGTAGGGAAGAGACACTCAAGCTACCTTAAGGATCCAAGGATTCATCATATTGATTCATGGATGAATAGGGGAGACAAGAACATTGGCCATGAACTTGACCCTCTCAGAGATTTTGATATGGTGTGAATACTGGAGGGATCTAGCACCTCTCTGACATCACACTGTCCATCAGCAGAGTGGATTCCTTGATTCCTACTCCTATCCTCTGCTCCTTCTTCTCTCTGATTCTATAACTCTTACCCCTTGGCAACCATAAGTTCATTTCCCAAGTCCCTGAGTCTGTTTTGTAAATAAATTCCTTTATATTATTTCTTTTTAAATTCTGCACATGAAGGGTCTTATGATGTTTCTGCCTCTCTGTCTGACGTACTTCACTCAGTATGACAATCTCTGTCTATCCATGTTGCTGCACATGGCATTATTTCATTCTTTCTAATGACTGAGTAATAGGCCAGTATATATATGTACCACATATTCTTTATTAATTCCTCTGTTGACGTTAAAGCTGTTTTGATAAGGCTGGAGAATGTCTAATTTCCAAAGACAACCCAAGAAGGAGGGGTTATAGAATCATGTACTTTATTCCTCACAATGACTGTATGAGACAGATACCTTTTATCCTCATATAAAAATAGAAGACTGTGCACAGCAAAGTGTAGTTAACCTCCCGAAGGCCACACAGCTAACTAGTGACAGAGGTGGAGTTGAAGCAATTCTATTTGATGACAAAACTTGTACTTTTAACCATTAGGCTATACCCTTAGAAACATTTGCTTTTCAGTATGTACCCAATGAAATAAGATAAAATAAATCTTTAATATCTCCAGTTAAATTTCCGCTTGGTTTGAATAATCCAACTTGCCTTTTGTGTTTCTAAGTGGTTAGTGTGGTTTGTAGCAATACGGCCAGCAGAGAGAACCGGCAGACAGTCATCATGAAGAAGGCCAGAGCTCACAAGGAAGGCCCCAGCACTCATCTGCTGTCTCCTCCATGGTGGGTATAACAGCAACAACAAAATAATAGCATCTCAACAGAGCTGCTTTCAGACAGGCTTATGATTTTGGCTTAGACTTGACTTTGTAATATTTCATGACTGAGAGAGAGAGAGGCAGAAAATGATGCTGTTTTTGAGATAATACAGTAACCCAGAATGCGTAAGTGATTTGCAGGAAAGCTATCAACAAAAAGTTGGAAACGGATTTTGTTCCCTACTTAAGCAAATATTTTAAATTTGGGCAGGGGAGCCTATTGCTCATGTGGACTTGTTAGCTAATTTTAAGCTTCTTGACAGATTTACATTCCTCGGGTCGATGGTAGGGATGGATTGAGTGTCACATTCCATTTGCAGAGGAGACCATGTATTGGGCTCAAAAACTCACAAAAATAGCTTTTAATTTGCTTCCCCTGTAAGCGGATTATATAGAATTTGATTTTCACGTCCTGAGGATCTTACCTATATCCCAGCCACTGTTACAAGAGCTGTCAGAGGAAGGGAGCTGCTTGTGTTCTGCAAAGCCAAATAACCGTGTTTCCTTTCCATTTAACAGCAGCACAAGGCAGGAGCACTTTCTCTAGATATGTCCTGTGTGCTTAGTCGCTCAATCATGTCCACGTCTTTGAGACCCTATACTTTGCTTTGAATCCTGAAAAACCTGGAGACATTACCCACCTACCTGACTTTGAAAATAGAGGATTCCTGTGGAGTGTTTATTTCTATCATAATCACAAGATGAACTGATACTGTCTGAGCTGAGCTAGAAGAAACAAATAGAACCATTTCCAAATGCTTTTGCAATGAATACAGCTACACTGTCTTAAAAAGGCAAAACTAGTCAAATTATGTATGATTTCTCTAAAAAATAAGCCATCTTTATAGGCAATGCAGTCTGGAAATGCAAGCTGTAGAAAGCAGTGTGTATGTGTGTGCCTGTGTGTGTATGCGGCTGTTGTTTAGGTGTCTGCCATTAAAGGCTGCAATTATCTGACAATGCTTGCTTAAATTCTTCTGAGGATTTTTACTATGGTGTATAACAAATGATGGAGGAGGAGGATAAATCTAGCCAACCATTGTGCAGTCTGAACCCTGCCCAGGGTTCTTATGATGAAAAACATTAATTTCCCTTAGTTCCTAGAAGGGTTTTGGAACATAGGTATTTATTCCCAGCTCTTTGGGAATGCATTTTTCTTTATTTATTGTATTCATAAAGCCACTTGGTCCCATTTAACATCAGGATACACTAATATCATTTAAAAATATTCAGAATTAATAACCATTTAAAAATCCTGTAAAACCTAAGTTTTGCATTGTCTTTGTATCCTTCAAAAGGAAACATAGTCAGGAAGGCAGGATAGAAAGTAAGAAGAGAAAATGAAAAGCAGGTCAAACTTAACTGGCCAGTGCAGTAGCTTGAATGCCAGTTTTTTCTTCTCTTACTTCATAAATGACCAGCGTTGCAAGGTAATGTCTTTGAAAGACAGTAGGTGGTCATGAAATATTTGACTTTTTTGGAAAATGTTGGAAGAAGAAACCTACAAGTTTAGCAATAATGACCGTAGCATTAACTAGTATTTATGTGTAGTACTTTAGCGATTTCAAGGCAAGTATCATACAGTTACACTCTAGTGGCTCTTGAGATTTCTCAATAAGATGTGACCAGAGATTGCGATGGGATGAAGAGACAGGGAGAGGAGCAGAGTGGTCCTCCACTTATATTAACTGCTTGTTCATTCCTTGATTTCAATCATGGTTCTTTTACTATTGGTTGTTAACTTTTAAAGTGAAGAATCAGGGAAATGAATAAAAGCTATGAGCCCTTTCCTTAGAAAAGTAAATACACAGATAACCAAAGATCTCTCTTTATTTTCAGGTTAATCAATGCCATGGACCACAAGTCGTGGACCTGCCTTAGAGAATTTGGTCTGTTGGAACAAGCTGGACGATGCAGAGCAGACAGTGAGGGGGTTGTGGGCAGAGCTCTTGCATTCATGTTTCCCACTGTGTGCCTGATGGGCAGCACTTTGGCAGGCATGTAGTAGATGTTTAATGAACACGTATTTAATGAGTGTGCCAAATTAGACTTTGAATTTCTGTGATGTGCTTTTCAACCAAGCATCTCAAAATGTTAATGTGGTCATCTCTTTATTATTTAAGTTTAGTTTTAACTAGGAAAATATCAGTAGGAAATATTCATTTGGGGTCAGTCTTTTTTTTTTTTTTTCCCCTCCTGTGCTCTCTTATTTCTAACTAAATGAATACTTAGGGAAAACAACTGGTTCTAATATCTGTAAGTAGCTTTGTGAAATTGAGCAAATCTTGTCTTTGCGAAAATGGAGCTTCTCACTTAATACCTTCTCTCCCATTCTCCCTGGGATAGTGGGGAAAGAAAGTGATACAGTATGTGTAGGAGTTTTCTTTAAATCGGAGAAGGCAATGGCATAGGACCAAGTTTTTTCCAAAGCATTTAACTTGTGGTTGATGTGATTCCAGAGATAAGGGTCCACTCTGTTGATCATAGTGAGAGAGATGCTATGAAGGTACTTAGTGACAAAGGTTTGGCCTGCTTCATAGGTGCTGTTTTAGGGCAACACTTTATAATGAGACTTTCTCAGGCAGAAAAGCAAATATAATACATTGGAATGGCTACTTTCCTGCCTGATATTGAACACCCCCCCTACACACACATTTCCTTCTCTTCATGTACCTTTATCCCCCACTATGTCATCATCATTATTCCAAACTGATGAGTCCAGATTTCCTCATCAGGAGAATGGTGTTCAGCACTGTCTTGCCCAGGACACTCTGTAGTTTTGCATCACCTGTAGTTTGAAGATTTAGAAATTTAAGCTTCTCTCTGCCTTCAGGGATGCTGCTTAAATAATTACAAATGTACAACTGTTGTTTTTAAAAGAGTAATGTGTTCCAATAAATCACCACACCTTTGTTTCTTCCTTGTTCTGTTATGTGATTAAAGACGTTTGTCCCATTGTAAGACAGACTAAGGTTTAAATATACCAGCTGTATGTTCATAAGTTTTTGCTCTCCTGATTCTCAGTGTTCTTATTTGTGAGACAGGGTAAATAGTATACTCATAGGGTTATCGTAAAGCTTAGGTAAGAAAATGTATCTACAGCACTTAGTGTTGTGACTGAACATAAGAAAGAGCTCTTGTTATTGATTCTGGTGATGTTTGTTTGTTAAAGAAACTGTCCTGAGAGAGCTAGTCTGGCCCTGGGTTGAGAGCGAGCCCTCCGGTCTAATGCAAGTGGGTTTCCTCCTGGGGACTCCTTCTGGGGCTGCAAGTAAGAGGGAGGGAGGCTCAGCTGTCTGCCAGTGCTCACAGTCTAATACTCAGGATGCTTCAGGGCTTTCTTTCTTCCTGGGTCAGGATGGCAGAACCCTCATCAAGGACCAAATCTCTCAGTATCCAGGGATCTAATGAAATAAGTCATTTGTTAAACAGAATTTACAAAGAGCTCCAGAGCTCTCTGCCTAACCTCTGATAAAAGATCCCAGGAAGGCAGCTCTCCATGGCCTCTGTCAGGTTCATGCAATTCTGTTGGCCTCAGAGACTCTCTTTGCTGGCAGTCTAGTGCTTCTCTATTAGACAGATTGCTGTATCAGAAATTCTTAACCAATCTCCTTCTACCCATTTGATCTACCAGAGCTTTCTATTCCTACTGAAAAACGTTGCCTAAGGCCTGAAGAATGCAGATTGCTCCCTTCTAGTGGGCTGCTCTCTGCTTCATCCTGGTTCTTCTGTTCCCAGCAGTGCAGTTGTCTACTTGCCAAGAGTCAGCTGTGTTGCTGCCCATATCTATTTATGCCAGTTCTGTTTGTTATGTAATTACATATTTCAATTAAATGTTTCACAACTGATTTAATATAAGTTCAGAAAGAGAGTTGTTGACTCAGTGAATATTTTGGAAATAGTAAGGTTGAGTTGCTAAAAGTGCTGTGGAATTAGATGTGGGTGAGACAACTCGAAAAACCTTGGGGGTGGAGGGAATCATGAAATCTAGAAGAGCCTGCGCTGAGATTGTTTCACAAAGGTCTTTACTTTCTCACTCTGCTTTATAGAAAGTAAGCCTGGAAATCCTAATAGATGACGCACTGTTTGAGTTGTTTATGCAAGAGAGGTGGCATGAACTCTGATCCCTGTACTGTTTTAAAAGTCAACCACAGCAACAAAACTTGCCCTACATCCAGAGCTTAGAAGTGAATCTGATTTGTTCCTTTAAATTGCAATATAAATGTAAGGTATATGTGCATCATTTTTAAGGATTTCACAGTTTAACCTGTATTTTTTTATTAATTGACTCACCACCTGTCTGTTCACAATGGATGACAGTAGAGGGATTCTGCTGTCTAAGCGGCCTACCATGATCCATGATGCACCTACTATCCACAGCACAGACTCTTTGGGAACAGCCAGTGGTGGCGGTGGGTTGAGCAGGTGTTTTTGAGCTCACTCTCTGAAGTAGGCACCTACAGCTGATGGTGTATTCCATGGCCAAATAAAATATGTGCGACTGCCTACCCATACTAACCAATGTTTGATAGATAATTTTTCATACACTGCTTTATTCAATCTCCAAGTAACCCTTGGGAGGCAGGAATTATCGTTATTTTATAGATGGGGCTGCTGAGGTTCAGAAGAGTTAGATGATGGGCTAAAGACATACACCAACTACAGACATGCCTAAGACCAGTCCCAGGCTCTACAGCCTGTAATTGATCCGTCAAGACTGGTTTGCCTGTTGATTTGAATGGCAGGGCTTCCCAGGTTGTGTGGTGGTAAAGCACCCTCCTGACAATGCAAGAGATGCAAGAGACATAGGTTTGATTCTTGGGTCAGGAAGATCCCCTGGAGTAGGAAATGGTAACCCACTCCAGTATTCTTGCCTGGAAAATGCCAGAGGAGTCTGGCAGTCCATGGCGTCTTTAAAAAGAGTTGGACATGACTGAGCACATGCACGCACATTAACTGATCTGCTAAGTACTGAAATCTGGGTCCTGATGCTGTTAGTTTTGAGCTTTAACCAGCTCAACCTAAAATATGGTTCTCACATTCTTCAGCATCTGGTCAGTTGGACTAGTTTTAGGCAAGGAACTTGGGGCCAACCACGCTCTGAGCTTCTAAGTCAGGGCTTTGTGGAAGTAACAAATCTCTGATGAGCCCCTGATAGCCTTCTACTCTCATGCAGGCTGTGCTACAAGCGGTCTGTGAGTGAGAGGACACTCTAAAACATTCCAAGTGAGCCATCAGGACGAGAAGGGACAGCTTTTGGCAACACAAGTCATCTGTATTGTTGCAACACCTGCTCCCTTTAGTGCAAAATAAGGGTCTATCAGAATTTCCATTATTTCCCCTATTCAGTGGGAGAGTCATTTGGCTAACTCTTTTCCCTCTGGTCTATAATTTGGGACATGGTATGTCAGCTCAGCTAGCACTGCTTTATCATTAAAATCTTTGTTGACCATTTTGAGTTAGTATGGACCCAAAGGCACATGTATGCTTTTTGTTCTCCAGATTATTTATGAAAAAGCACAGGAGAGAGAGCCTGGCTTTTGATAAAAGTCAGGGAAAAAACAAAACACCTTGGCGGTTTAAATCAGTGTTTTGGAAAATTTTCTCTGTAATCCATCATTATTGGAATTACCAGAGGAATTTATTCATTACATGTTTCTGAACTTTGCCCCAGATCTACTCAATCTGATGCTATAGAAATTTAACCTGAAATCATAATTCTGAGAGCCACTGATTTAAATGAATTACATGAGGCAGTGAGCATCTGTGTAAATTTCTTAAGCTGCTATAACAGAGTACCTCAAACTAGGTGGTGTTAGCAATAAAAATTTATTTTTGCAGTATTCTGGGGGCCAGGAGATTGTGTCAGCAGGGCTATGCTCTCTCTGCAGGCTCCAGGGGAGACTGTTTCATGCCTTTATCTTAGTTTCTGGTGGTGTAGGTAACCCTTGAAGTTCTTGGACACGTAGATGAGTCACTCTAATCTGTTTCCATCTTGCATGGTGTTCTTTCTGTATCTCCTCTGTTTGTAAGAATGCCAGTCACCTTGCATCAGAGCCCCCTTCCCTCCATCAGGTGTGACCCCGTCTTAATTTGGTTACATCTATAAAGACCCTATTTCCAAATAAGGTCACCCTCACAATTACTGGGGGTTTGGACTAAATGTATCTTTTTAGGATAAATACTTCAATCCACAACAACTTCCTACATGTTTGCTGACAGGACCTTTTCTTAGTGGAAACAAGGCATATTTTACATCCTAATGTGAAAATGTGTAGTAGGATTTATGATTATGAGAAATAAGCATTCAACTCAAATTTTTTATTTCACGATAACCATTTGAAATTCCAAAATCATACTTAATGTAACCATACATTAACCATACTTAATGTAACCATACTTATAGTCATCAAATCTCCTTCCTGTAGAGAACTCTTGACTTTAATTTTCTTTTAAATAATAATTTTTGTGCTAGCAATATAGTAGTGATTTTCTCTTATTTTGTAACCATTGTAAAGAAAGACATTCTTTTATTGTTAGTTTCATCCACTTTTTCATCCAAAAGTATGTTTAATACTATCTCCTATATTCCAGGTATTTTAGTCCCTGAACATACAAAAACAAATGATACTTAAGATTTTATAACATTAAAATATTATTTTTTCTTGTTAGAAATTTTATTTTTTTCCATTGCCAGTATGCATTTATTAATGTCATATTTTATGTTCACATTTTTTCCTAGCTTTATTAGTTTTTTTAAGTTGAATGTATACAAAGTATTGATTTGGTACACTTATGTATTGCAAAATGATCACCACCATAGGCTTTAGCTGACACCTTCATCATGTCATATAACTTCCATTTCTTTTTGTGTTGAGAATGTTGAAGATCTACCCTATTAGTAATTTCAAGTGTATAAAACATTATTATTAGCTATAGTCAACATGCTGTACATCCAATTCTCAGAACTTATTCATCTTACAACTGAGAGTTTGCAACCTTTGACCAACATCTCATTATTTCTTCCACTCCACAGTCACTTTGGTAACTAGCACTCTACACTCTGTTTCTGTGTTTGCTTAAGCCTTCATTATTGAGGGCTTTGCATTCTGTTGATAGACTCTGATAAGTGAATTAGATATTACACTGTTGTTGTTCAGTCGCCAAGTCATGTCTGACTCTTTGTGACTCCATGAACTGCAGCATGCCAGGCTTCCCTGTCCCTCACCATCTCCCAAGGTTTGCCCAAGTTCATGTCCATTGAATTGGTGATGTCATCCAACCATCTCATCCTCTGTCACCCTCTTCTCCTTCTGCCCTCAATCCTTCCCAGCATCAGGGTCTTTTCCAATGAGTCATCTGTTGGCATCAGGTGGCCAAAGTATTGGAGCTTCACCTTCAGCATCAATCCTTCCAAAGCTTGATTTCCTTTAATATTATTGGTTTGATCTCCTTGCTGTCCAAAGGACTCTCAAGAGTTTTCCCCAGCACTACAATTTGAAAGCATCAATTCTTCAGCACTCTGCCTTCTTTATGGTCCAGCTCTCACATCCATACATGACTATTGGAAAGACCATAGCCTTGACTATATGGACCTTTGTCAGCAAAGTGATGTCTTTACTTTTTAACACAGTGTCTAAGTTTGTCATAGCTTTCCTGCCAAGAAGCAATTGTCTTCTAATTTCATGGCTACAGTCACCATGCTCAGTGATTTTAGAGTCCAAGAAAAGACAATCTGTCACTTCTTTCACTTTTTCCCCTTCTATTTGCCGTGAAATGGTGGGACCAGATGCCATGATCTTATTATTATTATTTTTTTAATATTGAATTTTCAGCCAGCTTTTTCACTCTCTTCCCCACCTTCATCAAGAGGCTATTTATTTCCTCTTTGCTTTCTGCCATTAGAGTGGTATCATCCACATATCTGAAGTTGTTGATATTTCTCCCGGCAATAGATTCCAGTTTGTAACTCATCCAGCCTGGCATTTTGTATGAGGTGCTCTGTGTATAAGTCAAATAAATAGGATGACACTACTGTGGTCAAAGTAAAGAAAATATGGGGCATGTGGCAGGTAGGAGAGGTAAGAAGATGGGCAAGGAAGGCTTCTTGGAGGAGTTGTCTTCTGAGTAGATGTTTGAAGGAAGAGTAGAAATTTGTCTAGCAAAAAGTATGAGAAGTGTGGAACAAAAGATGAATAAATCTGAAAAACCTCCAGGAGTTTGTTAGGATGGAGCAAAAGGAATGGTGAGCTTGTGCTGGAGATAGAAAGCTTGACAGCATCAGATCATTAAGATCTTGTGTGTTTGGGATGCTTTCCCTAAGTTTTTCTCTGGAACAGAATTTGCTAAAGGTTGAACATTATTTTACCTGAAAAATCTCTTTTTTAAAAAAGAATGATGTATTTTTGGCAAAGTGCTTTCTAAAAGCTACATGTTGCTGCATTACTCCTTTCTTGTAGATTTACAACAGTCTTTCACTATTAACAGTTCTAAAACATCCTGTAGAAAGGAAATCTAAGTTAAATTGCTTTAACTTAACATTTCCCAAACTTCCTGATAATGAAACTTCATTATGGAACTATGAATCTCAGTGAAGAGAATGCATGTAAAATATTTAGCATTGAACCTACTATAAGACACTCAACAAATACTATTTTCAATAAGCAAATTGAGTGTCTGCATTTATGAGCTGTCATGTGGGAAAGAAGTGTGGATGACCCAGTACCTAGAACCAAGTAGCTCAATAGACTAGTTGTAGGGGAAAGACATGGTCACACACACTGTAACCACTACAGTGAAGACAGCAAAAAGAAAAGTGACAAGAAGTAGGGGAAGGAGGGACTACTTTTGTTGGGGCATGTTGTCAAGAGAGGCATCCCAAGGTGGGGAAAATTCCAACTGGCAGAAGTATTAAAGGATTAATTCTAAGCCAGGCAGAATGGCAGCATAAAAATATTGGGATAGGAAGGCATGGGTTAACTAAGGAGTCAGGTGGACAAGGTGCAAAGAACATGCAAGGCAAACAGAGAATTATAGCAGAAAGATAAAGCCAGATCCTAAAGGGCTCTCACTGAACAGCTTGAATGGGTCCTTAAAGCAGTAGGGAGTCACTGAAGGGCTTTAGAGATGAGAGGCGTGCTGGCTGAATGTTAACCTGCCACTGGTGTGTAGCATGGACTGGACAGAGGTAAGACCGGCGGTTGGTGTGGTAACTGCAGCCCAGTGCTGTGTTGTCAAAATGAGACTAAATAGCAATTTATCCCTGCATGGAACATCCATCTTTATAGTTTTTTTTTTTTTTTCTAATTACTATTTGGGAAAACCAAGAGGCAGAGCAGCTTTGTGTCTTCCAAGGTTGATAAACGGGTTAGTAATGAATCCATTAGCAAGTTGCCTTTGATTCCTGCTTCTAATCCACAGAGTAGGTTTGTCTCTTAGCAACACATTTTGAACTTGGCAACTCAAAGCTCTCTGTGAATGAATAAAGCAAAATGGAGGGAAATGCTGAGGAAGCATGTCTGCTGGGTATGTACAGGCTGGACATGTGCTGGATCCCAAAATCAGGGGGAGCCAGTGAAATGTACACCAAGACAGTCTGGTAAAGTTCTCTTCTGGCTGCAGTTGGAAATTGGACGTGACTTTAAAATACATAAATTCGGCACTTATGGAAGATTGCCTACTTTTTGCTACCAAAGAAAAGAACAATCGTATCAGAGATTATTTTGCAAAGGGTGCAAAGGATAGCTGTAAAGCTAAAATAAAGCAGAATAACCACTACCCTGACCTCATCATCTCCCTTTATGTATCTGGAGGGCCTGCACTGTGCATTTTTAAGTAGAATGGTTCATTGCTTCTAACAAGATTGTATTACAGGTAACTTCTAAGGACTTTAATCTTTTTATTCATTTAACATATTTATTGAAAATCTTTGTTTTTAGGCCTTTAAAGTGTTCTAAGCATGGGTTTGACATGGTGAAACGTGAGGTTTATTTTTTGGTTACCCTGCTGGCAGTGTCAGGCTAGATAAAGAAGGGAGAGAGACTATGGACTGATGGCAGTGAGGAGACTCATCTTGTACCTGTCCAGCTAAGGAATTGTCAGGGCAGACATAACTTTCTACAGTGCATAACAAATTATTGTAGACTTAGCCACTTACACTAGCACATACCAAGATCCCACAGTTTCTGTGTATTATTTTATGTTCCTGAGTTCAGGAATGGCTTAGCTGGGCTCTCTCCCAGTTGGATCACTGACAGAGCTGTGATCATTATGTTGGTCAGGTTGTATTCTCTTTTGGAGGCTTGACTGGAGAAAAATCTGTTTCTAAGTGCTTTCAGGTTATTGGCAGTATTTATGCATTTCTTTCTTTTTGCAGATGTAGTTCTGAGAGCCTCGGTATTTTTTTTGTCAGATATCAGCAAGAGGCTGCCCTTAGCTCGGAGAGGCTTCTCTCAATTCCAGGCCACGTGGCTTTCTCCATATGCAGTTTATATCCTCTCGGTTCATTTGCTAAGACCAGCAGTGCTGAGGGAGACTCGAGAATGAGCCTGCAAAGGGTCATAGAATGCAAAGTAATCACAGGGTGACCTGTTTGTTGTAGTGTGTTGGTTAGAAGCAAGTCACACATTGAGCCCTGCCCCGCCCCACCCCCCTACAAAGCAAAGGGAGGAGATTCCAGAAAGGTGTGAAGGCCAGAAGGTGGGGGTTCATTTGGGTGTGTCACCTTAGAGTCTGTCCTCTAAAGACAGCATTGGAAGACAGATATTCAGGCTAGGCCCAGAATATATATTATTTAACTTTCTATCCTTATGCCCTGGTTCACAGTGACTAATGACGAAAGTAAACTTGACTGGGCTCTTTCACTGGTTGGATGTGAGGAGTGGTAACTATGGAGGAAGATTTGAGGATAACTCCGAGCTTTTTAGCAAGGGTTATCTGAATGTTGCTGCTATCAACTGGGACAGGAAAACCGTGGAGGAAATGTTGACGGTTAAGGGGATAGTAGGTTAACTTGGAGCTACTTCCCAGGTGAAGAAATCCTATACAGCAGTTCTTAAACTTTAATGGGATGTGGGTCACTTGGATATCTTAATACAATGGTTCTGATTCTTCATGTCTCAAGTTGCACCCTGAGATCTCTATTTCTAATAAGGTCCCAGGCAATGCTGACGGAGTCCTTGGTAATGCTTCAATAGCAAGCTTTAAGAACAGGGGCTTGCCAGGTAGCACTGGTGGTAAAGAACCCACCTGCAATGCAGGAGACATAATGAGATGTGGGTTTGATCCCTGGGTCGGGAAGATCCTCTTGAGGAGGGCTTGGCAACCCACTCCACTATTCTTGCCTGGAGAATCCCCAGGGACAGAGGAACCTGGTGGGTACAGTCCATGGGATCACAAAGATTTGGACATTACTGCAAAGGACTTGTAACGCTTTTGTTTCTGAACCATCTAAAGCATTTTGAAAATCTACCTTTTAGCACCTTTGTAAGTTGATATCTAATATTTTTTATTGAGTTTAAATAGTTACAAAGAATATGATTTTCAGTGTGCTGTCACTATTCACATTTTAAAGTAAGCCATTACATCTCTCTTTTAAATGTATCCTCGGGCCTATAAACCATAGTGATTTGATCATCATTATCCATTTAACAGTATATTTGAACAAGCTTTTCTTATGTAGTCAAAAATTATGCACTATTCCTTTTTCTCATTGAACTTACGTTTTCATTCTTCTTTCCCAAAGAATCTAATCTTTAAGTGATACAATTTTCTGTTGGAATCTTTTACTAATCAATATCTGCTTAGCTACCACAAAAATGCATATAAATTGAACTATTTTAAAAATGAAATTTTCTTATGTCCAGAAAGTTTGAATGTTAAATTTTTCATCTGGTTTAAATTATTTGTTACATTTAGTTGACAACTTCCTGATGGTTCATATGGTAAAGAATTTGCCTGAAATGTGGGAGACCCAGGTTCAGTCCCTGGATTGGGAAGATCCCCTGGAGAAGGAAATGGTAACCCACTCTAGTATTCTTGCTTGAAGAATCCCAGAAGAAGAGTCTGGTGGGCTACAATCTATGGGGTCACAAAGAGTCAGACACGACTGAGTGACTAACACTTTGATCAAAATAACACATAATACAAATTTCAGTAAACACTGAGTAGAATTGTACTGGAAACACATCTTTTGATGAAATAATTGGGGTCAGGTTTCTTTTTTACTTATCTCCTGTGTCAAGGATAAAAATTACTTATTGTTAGGATGAGACACTATACAACATAAATTGTCTGATTTCTGTGTTTATGTGTTTAAATAAGTGTGTTGCTCAGTGCTATGAATACTTTTAAAGATATTTACAAAAAAGTCAGATAATAATCTATCAAGTTATTTTTAATAATGTATTAATGGATATGTTAATTTAATTTTCCTTAAATTTACTGAAAACAAAGATTTGGAAACCATTTCATGTATCTTAAGATAGTAAAAACCAGGATAGGTGAGAGCTATTCTTTTCTTTGTAAACGAGGAGAAAATGTGGGTAGTGGAGAGATGAAAAGTGGCAGGATGCTGAGTAGAAGCACTTTCTCAGGCAGATGAGTTTTAGAGACAAGGATACATGGAAACTGAAGGTCTGAAAATATATTCCCTTTACACTGTTCTTGCTTCAAGTCTGTGCACAGGGCTAGTGCAAGTATTGCAGTTTGAAGACTGCTACAGAGTTCAGAAGAGAAGCCGGGCTGAAGGTAAAATTGAGGGCATATGAGCAAAAATGCATGCACAGTAAAACCTGCACAGACTCCATTAATTCAGAATTTTAGGAGTAGAGTCTGGATTAAAGGAGGTTTTGTCTTATACATGGAAAGAAGAAAAGTGGTTAGCAGACTCAGGGTGAACAGGTTTATGGGGAGGCTGAAAAACACAGTATCTTCAAGTCCGTTAGGAAATCCTAAGTCTATGTGTACAGAAGAAACTGACACACGGTTATCAACCCTTACCTATGTTACAGTGGTTTCTCTGTTCAGGGACACTGTGTCAACTTATTTCTATTTTATCAAGTATTCATAGGGTGCCTGAGCTAATGAAACTTCATTACTTAAAATGTAGGAAGGACGTGAGGGATGGACGAAGGAAGGAAATCTGATTCTGTCCTTTTCCTCATTGCCTATTCTTCTGCTCCATCTGAAATGGCTCAATCTTGAAGAGGGCAATGGCACCCCACTCCAGTACTCTTGCCTGGGAAATCCCATGGGCGGAGGAGCCTGGTAGGCTGCAGTCCATGGGGCCGAGAAGAGTCGGACACGACTGAAGCGACTTAGCAGCAGCAGCAGGTGACTTTAGAAAGTCCTTTCAACACCAATATGTTTTGATTCTTTGAATCAACTACATTTTAAGGATATATAAAATATCCATAGAATGAGTCACACTTTTTTATTTTATTTTGAATAGATCCTTAGAAAATCTTTGTTAGGTATGTTGAATTTATTTTTATAGGGATACCAGGTGAAAGAAAGAGGGTGACATCTACTACCAACCCAGTGCTGAAAATTTCTTGTTCTCTGCTTTCTCAAATACGTGATGCGTGATAACGAAGCACTATAATCTCAGGATCAAGGAAAGGCTACCTTGACTGAACAAAAGGAAGACAACTAGAGGTTTGCAAGTCACATTCTAAACCACTCCCAGAAAGAATGTATTATCTGCCTCTGACATCCCCAGACACATTTTTGTGCCCACCTCTGTCATTTCTTTGTGCTCTTCTCTTTTTGGGATGTATGTAGGTTTTTGCCTTCCCTGTTGGTACCTGTGATCAAATATCTTGTGATATTTATGCTTAAATAGCAAGATATTCTCAAGAACAACTGTGATTCAATATTTTCCATAGAACTAATAATAAACTGCTGTCTAATAACTATGAAGAGTCTGATGCCTTATGAAAAGTGTGAAGGAGGTTGAATTTTCTCAGTAGAGAATCATAGAACTAGAAGAGACCTTTCTTGGTTACAGGAGTAGAATCATCCAGGTTTTTTGTTGTTTGGTTTTCTTTTTTTCCCCTTATCATCTGAAAAAGTTGGAGAGGAATGATAAAAAGTTCTAGATTCTTACCTATATACTTGCTATATCTCCTCCCCTACTTCTGTTCTATTTCTCTGCTCCTGACCTAATATTCATTTATACACTTAGCATTTAAATAGGTTAGAGAAGATGCTGATGCTTTGAAGCATCAAGCCAGCAGGGAGAATAATCTAGGATCAAAACTCTACTGTGTTGCAAATCATAAATGCAGAAAGGCAAAGCTATTTTTGACTAATATATCTTTTATCTCTTTTCATCTGTCAAGGCATGCTTGGCATTTTGCAGGGGCTTAATTCTTAAAATTGGATGCAACATTTTGCATGTTGTAAATTTTTCTCTATAGCTTTCATCAGAGCTTTGAAAAGATAAATTTTGCTCTTTATAGAGGTAAAGAACCACCAGTTTGCTGGGCTGATTTTTCTGCATGGCACTGATTCCTAGGGTTGCCATAGTGAAGTATAGAATTCATAGTACTTCTCACCCTCCAATCTTGTGAAACTTGGGCACTTTGGCTATATAAAGACTAAAGTTTGCCCTCTGCTTCTATTCTCTTAGAACAACTCTCTCCCCTAGGTCATTTTTCATGATAAATTTAGTGGCAATGATGAGAATTCTCTTTCAGGATCTGCTTGTAAGTGGGAAATGCAGCTGATATAATCTGATAGTAATTCATGAGTACTGAACTCCCAGTACCTCCCCTAACATTTACTGAGTCCTAACTATGTGTCAGGCATGCACTAAGCACTTTATGAGCATTATCTTACTTCATTTTCATAGTAACCCTTTTAGATAGGCATTATTGTCCCATTACAGGTATTGCCTTATGGGTAAGGAAACTATAGCCCAGATAGATAAGGACCTTGAGTGGTAGTGACAAAGCTAATTAATGCTTGAAATCCAAACACATACTGAGATGATTTGTTTATAGAAGCTGATCTAGTTTATCAAACTATTTCTGTCAATTAGGTGACATTAGGTAATGGTGTGATCAGTCTGTTAATGAATGGGGAAACAGAGAAATCAAAAAGCTGGTATAGATAGGGTGCATTTGGTTGGAATCCTTGAAATCTTTTTCTTTATATCCCCTTGGTCATCAACTTCTGAAGGTACATTAGGACTGTGACTTAATATTTCTGTGCTGTTTCTTCTGTAAAATTTAAAACTTCTATTTATTATAGAAGTTAAAATAATAGGTATCGATCAAGGATTTTAACAAAGGAAATAATCATGATAATAATAATATAAATAATAATGCACGTGTAGATTCAGATTAGAGACCTGAATGCAGGAAGACCTCAGGTTTCCTTTGCGGAAAAGATCCCTTTGTTAGTATTGTCTTGAGTGTGGTTCTTATGATCAGTAAGTGAATTCTAAATCTTTTCTCCAGGTTTCTCCCCTTTCTCCCTCTCAGTCTCTCTCTGTTTCTTCCTTTCTTTTTCCCTCATCCTTCTCCCTACCCTGTCCTTCTCCTCTCACCCCCTCTCTTCCCCTCCTGCTTCCCTGTCTTGGATTACAAAGACGGCACTGTGCCTGGGAGAGTGCCGAAGGGTGCCGAGGGAGATGAAAATGAGGCCAAATAAGTTTTAACAAACTCTGCCTCTCTTTGCAGCTGCTGTTTGGAAAGCAAGCTTCCTGCCACTCTGGGCCTGAACCTGCCAAATGCCTGATCCTGGGCTGAGCCCCAGGACCTCAGCCACAGACCACTGTCTATGGCATTTCCAAATGCAGTCCCTCAGCTGTGCGGCAGGCAATAAATATCTCTTTCTGTAATGGGGCCGTGAAATCTATCCGTTCATCCTGCAGAGCCTCTGCCCGGCTGCCTCTTTATTTTCACGCAAATTGCATTATTGCTCTTTAAGATAGAATCTGGAGACATTTATCAAGTGCCCGTGTGCCAGAGTTCTCAGTATTAGAATATTCTCAAATTCTCCAAGGGAGAGATCAATAGAAAATTGTAGCCAGAGGACTGATTAGCAAGATAGCATGGAAGATATTCTTCTTTCCTAGAAACTGTAGCCAGCCTGACTCACATTTAAATTTCTTAGCCCCCTGTTATTAAAGACAGTAAGTCAAGGTATTTACGTTAGAAATGTTAGATTTATTTTCTTAACATTAAATAATAGAACTGGGACTGCTACATACAGCTAGTTTAATGTGGCAGATAAACAGATAACAATAATAATAAACACAAATAAATAATAATTTATAATAACAAATAAAAGTTATTATTTTATTTATGTATATTTTGTTGGCCAGACAATCATGGAATTTCTCTTTATATATCCTCTTATGTAATGTCCAAAACAGCCTTGCAGAACAGATATTTTAATTGACTTTTAAAAATAAAGAAAGCAAAGCTGAGAAAATTTGGCCATAGGTTTTTCTTCCTAATAGTACACATCTTAAATTTAAATGCTGAAAAATAGACATGTTCCTGCATTGTTGGTAGGAATGTAAATGTTGTAGTAATTTTGCAACTGAAATCAAAATTAAGTACAAGTATAACATAATCTTTTTTAAAAAAATGATACCATCTGTATACACACATACATACACAATTATATTTTTATCTATTTTTTCTTTGGGTAAAAGTTATGGAATTATATACATGGTTATCTCTATGAAATGATACCAGACGACTGTGGAGAAAAAGAGAGCTTTTATTTATAACTTTATGCTCAACTTTTGATTTATTATTTTTTGCCAAGAGCATATATTACCTTTATATTACAAAAAAACTAGTTTGAAATAAAATGAAAATGAGTCTGGTCTTTGACTCTGCATTATTTTTAGTAATGTATCCAAGGAAATAATTAAACAAGTGTACACAAATATGTAAAGAAAAATATTCATTGCAGTGCCATTAGGAGCACCTAAATATCTATCAGTAGATCTTCAGTTAAGTATAGTGAATTCATATTGGAGAAGGAAATGGCAACCCACTCCAGTTTCTTGCCTGGAGAATTCCATGGACAGAGGAGCCTGGTGGGCTACAATCTATGGGGTTGCAAAGAGTCAGACATGGCTGACCATGTACACACCCATGAATTCATATAATAGAGTGCCAGTGAATTATCTTTAAAAATAAATAGTTGTATGCCTATCGACACCAAATTCTCTCCAACTGATGTTCACCAGGATATACTTGTAGTTTAACAAGTTAGGCTTCCTTGTTGCAAGTAGGGAAAGCATAGCGTAGAGAATGGTGGGACATCTGAGTTAGAGGAAGTTAGAAGGGACTTACAGGGCATCTGTTCCTGTGTTGGGTGGTCTGGAGGTGGGTTTAAGGAAGCAGGGCTTTGCCGTGGATTGGATACTGTCAAGCAGTGGAGCAATTCTGTGAATGTATATCTTAATCTTTTCTGGAAGGAAGACAGAGTAGAGCAAAGTTAAAGTTATAAAAGATAAAGAAGCAGCAATCACTGATATTAGCCAGGAAACAGGAATGTCTGGTTATTTTCTGGTGGCTTGGACAATGTCCATGTTTCATCCATGTTCAGTCCTGGTACAGGTTGTCTTGTTTTCATCTTGATCCATCACAGTCACAGAGTGGCCTTGTCAATTGTTGATGTTCTGTGAAATTATTTATGTTTAACAAAAGAACATTAAGTTCTAAATGTAGTACCAGGCCAGCTCTCAGATGTCAGAGGTTGCTTTTCTCCTTCTCTGAAGATGCCCATGTTATAGTCAGTAAAAAATAAATGCAAGTTACAGAACATTACTTATGATGTAATCTCACTGCAGAAATAGCAACACCTCTTTTATTTGGGCACAGAGATAAGGTTGGAAGAATAGATTTCTCATTATCAACAATGATCCATGAAACAAGGTTAGATTGGGGGATTTTTTTTTTTAACTTTCCACTTTCTTCTTGTCTGTTTTGTTTGAAAATTTTAAAAAATAATGAGCACATATAATTTTTACAAGCAAAACAAGCAATTAAAATAATGCTAAGTGGAAAATAGAAACTGGGACATCTGTCCAAATAACCATGTTTGTTTCTCTCTACCCAGTGCCCACATGGTGAATGTATTCTCTTTTCCATACTGAATCTCTCCCATGGTAGAATTTGAAGAAAAGGCCACATCTTTGATTTTTTAAACATATGGTGGCCACAGTTTGAGTTGTATTTGATCATTAGAGGAATAGGCATGGGGGAGGTGGTTTGAGCTTCAATAAGCAGGAGAGTTTTTTAACACTCTTCTCCAGCCTTTTCCATCCCTCATGATAGACAACTATATAGCGGTATGAGCTAGTGTGAGCACATATTATACAAGTGGCCCATTTAGTGGTCCACCTTAATTTTTGATAGCACTCTAGCTCTCAAAAGTACTCTGGTTTGGATACCAGGTTACATAGTCGCTTCACGAAGACCTTCCCAGAGAAAGGATGATTGGGGTATGAGACTTGACAGACGTGGAGGGGATTGTCTGGGAAAAAAGAGAATAGCAGGCAGGTGGAACAGTGTGTGCTGAGGCCCACAGTGAGGGCAGTAGGGCGCATTTGAGGAACTGCAAGGCCCATGTGGCTGGAGCTCAGAAGGAATTAGGTGGAACACAATAAAAGATAAAGCTGGAAAGCAGATTTGGGAGCTGAGTATGTTGGGCTTGTCGATATCTTGAAAATCACAGGAAGCCCGAAAATTGTTTTCAGAAAGTATGACGTGATCAAGTCAATATTTTGAAATGAGTTCTTTTGTCAGTAGTGAGGAGAGGTACATAGGGCCAAGAAGAGTTGTTTCACGGAGGCTCTTTAGAAAGTTGTTTCCAAAAGCCAAGTGAGAATTGATGGTGCCTTGCAGTATAACACTGTCAGTGGAGACGGTGATGAAGGGACTGGTTGGATATGCATGCAGGAGTTAACACAGCATTCTTTTAAATACTTAAAACTGCATCCGTAACTCCAAGTCCTAGATGGGACATGTATACATAAGACAGCCCAGCAGCAAATAATGAAAATGGATTATGGTAAACCCAGCCTTAGTATCAGCAGAAGTTGACCAAGCTTGATTCCATCATCATCTTATCCTGCATGTTATGCCGGATAAACTACCTCGCTTTGAGTCTCCTTTCCGCACCTATGGAAGATACCACTAATTGATCACAGCACTCTCCTTCTGAGCCCTGGCATGGTCAAAGAACCATTTGCAAATCAACATTCCTGAATCAACTTTCTAAACAGCCTCTAAGAACTGCTCAGGATTATTCCACACAGCCTCTAAGAACTGCTCAGGTTTATTTCACATGAAAAAAGTCTACCTGCTATCTTGCCTGTTTTGAGAAAATGTACTGCACAAAGTCCTCTCTTCCTTTTTCTTTCTCTCCTATACCAGGCCATCTGAGCATCTGGGATGCAGAGCTGGAAGAAGTTAAAAAAGAGCTCTGCGGACACTCTGCCTTATTTGGATCCAGATGGATCTACACATATATTATGAGATTAAAATGAGATAAGCCAAGGGGGAAAGGAAGCATGTTCATTTGGGTTGAGGACATGTTTGCCATTACAATGTGCCTTCAGGTCTGGTATTGCTGTGCAAGGAAATGTGGTGTGTGTGTTTTTTTCCATCTTCTCCTCTGATTAAAAACATGTGCTGACTACAGGAAGAATGGACTAGGTGAAGCACCCTACCATTTACAGTGTGCTGGTTGATGTCTCATATGCTAATTGGCAAAGTGGGTGGAATTGCTCATAAATAAGTAAAACCAAAAAAAAAGTAGCATTCAGTTACCTTAAAAATGAGCTTCATTTGGAGAGTTTCATTTAACACATTATGGATACAATCTCATTTTGGTTTTTTTTTAAACTTTATTTTGCTAATGTAAGGCAAAAGAGTTCTCTACCCTAAATAAATAAACCAAGGTCTCACTGGGGAGGGTGAGAGATCTGGGATTCTCATATTTGGGAGAAACTGATTTAATTTTCCTAAATCATTTTTTAATAGAGAAAAACAGTAATAGTGTCAGCCATTTACAGCCATGGGGATCACAGAATTTTGTAAATGCTCAACTCAGCCCAAGAGGGAAAAAAAAAAGAAACCCTTTCTACTTGCCCTACCTGCCCAAAGAATCAACTATCTTAAGACTCTTGCTTCTTTCAGAAATTGCTTCAAACCATTCCATTTTTTCCCCAGACTCTCCATCTTTCCTTTGCTGTTTTATTTATTGGGATTGTACCACTGCAGGGGAAATCCTTTGTACAGTAAAGGAGCTGAGAGCAAGGGCTCTTAAGTTACACAGGCCTCCTAGCAAATCTAGGCACAACAACTTATGAACAATATAATATTGACTATTTCACTGAACCTCTTTGAGTCTCATTTTATTTTGTTTGTTTGTTTTGTTTTCTTTTATGTAGAAAACGGGGATAGGAATAGTTCTTACTTAGAGTTACTTGCGGATTAAATTAAATTGTGCAGGTGAAGTGGTAATCACTAAATGGGTATTAGCAGTGGTCATTATTGTTGCCGTTGCTATTCTTTTAATCTGTAGGGCTTTGATCCAAGCTCAGGCCCTCAGAATTTGCCAATAGTCCCACTGGGTACTGGGGCAACAGTGCATGGTGATGGTGGAGGCGGTGGTGGTGACTGAGAGGGAGAGAAGAGAGGTTGGGGGGAGCAGGCATGGTGCAGAGGAGGAGGCTCAGTGAACACCTGGATTCAGGAAGCACCACACAGTCAAAACTGCGAGTACTGAATCCACAAATGAGAATGATTTCTTATCCAAAGTGCAGTGTGTTGAGTAAAAACTAATAATAGGAAATTCTTGTAATGCCTAATCATGCTTGACATGTACTCTGACATGGAGCTTCTGCCCTTGGCATTTATAATTGTTGAAGGGTTTAATATCAAGAGCAACCATTTTGAATAATTCTGCTTGGACGACTTGAAAAGAAATGGTCATAGCCTGTCCAGTCAGAAAACAAGAAGTGATTTCACTTAACCATTGAGAATGTTAACTCCCTGACTTGCCCACATAGTTGCTGACATAGCACTAATCTCCACCTGCCTGATTAGACAATTGTAGTTATGTGGTTACTGTCAAATACACCTGGAATCTTAGTAAATACCTTGCTTTATGTCTATTGGGACTCAAAATAGAACCAACTCAAAATCAGGATAGAGTTATTTAGGATCCTATCTGTATATGGAAAAATGGATCAAGTTTTTTAGGCCTGGAATCATCAACCACATACACAAAAAACTTTAAGTTCCTATTTATGATGGAATTACATGAAGCTATTTTTAGTAGGTATAACTTCTGATTTCAAAGAAGTTATCTTCTTTGTGGTTGGAGTAGTTATTAGGAACCATACAGCCAGCATTTAGGTCCTGGCTCTGCCAGTTACTAACTTTGTCACCTTGAAAAAAATGTCTTATCTCTCTGTGCCTCTCTGGCAATAATAAAGGTATCTATCTCACAGGGATGTTTTGAAGATTAAATGAGTTAATATGTATATATTGGTTTGCCCTAGGTGTAGGCAAGAAGGGGAGGGATGCATTGTCTATGGAGAGTTAGAAAGAATAATGAAACCATCTGGAAGCCTGGAAGTTTTTCCTGTACTCACATGGTTGCACTTCCAAATGATATCAGTCCAAGAGTGGACTGCTCCTTCCACCCTGACCCTTAATTACACAACTGGGAAACGGTGTTAAGAGCAGTGCTTGGAACAGAAAGTTCTCAATGCATTATCACTCAATACATTGTCATTATATTTTTCTTTAAAGTTCCTGGTCTCATTACTGCCTCAACTCTTTCACTGGTTCCCTCCTGCCAGTAGAAAGGTGGTTCAGACTCAGCCTGCCATCCAAGGCCCTTCTTATCTGCTTTCAGCACTTTGTTCTCCTAGATACTTTCTTTTAACTTACAGGAAAACCAAGAGAATTTTTTTTTTTCTGAAACCCTCAAGGCATATAGTGTATCCTTTTCCCTATCTCTTTTTTAAAAACCACTTTTTAAATTTTGTGTAAATATAAAATTTTTGAAGTATAGCTGATTAACATTTTTGTTAGTTTCAGGTGAACAGTGAAGGGACTCAGCCATACATATACATGTATCTATTCCCTCTCAATCTCCCCTCCCATCCAGGCTGCCATATAACATTGAGCAGAGTTTCCTGTGCTATACAGTAACTCTTTGTTGGTTATCCATCTTAAATATAGCTGTGTGTACATGTCTATCCCAAACTCCCTAACTATCCCTTCCTTCATCCTTCCCCCTGGCAACCATAAGTGTATTATCTAAGTCTGTGAACCTATTTCTGTTTTGGAAAGCTCATTTGTATTATCTTTTTATATTCCACATATAAGGGATGTTATATGATATTTCTCCTTCTCTGTCTGACTTACTTCACTCAGTATGACAATCTCTAAGTCCATCCATGTTGTTACAAATGACATTATTTCATTCTTTTTAATGTTTGAGTAATATTCCATTGCATATATGTTCCACATCTTTATCCATTCCTCTGTCAATGGATCTTTAGATTCCTTCCGTGTTGTGGCTGTTGTAAACAGTGCTGCTATAAACAGTGGGGTGCATGTATCCTTTCAAATTAGTTTTCTTTTCTTTTTTTTTCTGGATATATGCCTAGGAGGGGGATTGCATGGTCATATGGTAGCTCCATTTTTAGTTTTTTAAGGAATCTCCATACTGTTCTCCACAGTGGCTATACCAGTTTAAATTCCCACCAACAGTGTAGGAGGATTCCTTTCTCTCCTCTCCTTCTCCAGCATTTATTGTTTGTGGATTTTTTGATGATAGCCATTCCGGCTCATGTGAGGTGATATCTCCTTGCAGTTTTGATTTGCATTTCTCTAATGATTATCAACGTTGAACATCTTTTTATGTGTTTATTGACCATCTGTATGTCTTCTTTGGAGAAATGTCTATTTAGGTCTTCTGCCTATTTTTTTTCATTGGATTGTTTGCTTTGATGCTATTAGGCATCATGCTGCTGCTGCTGCTAAGTCACTTCAGTCGTGTCTGACTCTGTGCGACCACACAGATGGCAGCCCACCAGGCTCCCCCATCCCTGGGACTCTCCAGGCAAGAACACTGGAGTGGGTTGCCATTTCCTTCTCCAATGCGTGAAAGTGAAAAGTGAAAGTGACGTCGCTCAGTCGTGTCTGACCCTCAGTGACCCCATGGACTGCAGCCTTCCAGGCTCCTCCATCCATGGGATTTTCCAGGCAAGAGTACTGGAGTGGGGTGCCACTGCCTTCTCCATGAGCTGTTTGTAAATTTTGGAAACTAATCTCTTGTTGGTCACATCATTTGAAAGTCCTAGCTACAGAAATTGAGGACAAAAAAGAAGTAAAGGGAATCCAAATTGGAAAAGAACAAGTTAAACTGTTACTCTTTGCAGATGACGTGATACTATACAAAGAAGATCCTAAAGATCCTACCAGAAAACTACTAGAACTCATCAATGAATCTGATAGTGGCAGGGTACAAAATTAATACACAGAAATCTGTTGCATTTCTATACACTAACAATGAAAGATCAGAAAGAGAAATTAAAAAAAAAACAATTACATTTACCATCACATCAAAAAGAATACAATATCCTAGGAATAAGCCTGCCTAAGAAGACAAAATATCTGTACTCTGAACACTATAGGACACTGATGAAAGAAACTGAGGAAGATGCAGATGGAAAGATATGCCATGTTTGTGGGTTGGAAGAATCAATATAGTCAAAATGACTATACTACCCAAAGCAATCTACAGATTCAGTGCAATCCCTATCAAATAATGGCATTTTTCATGGAACTAGAACCAAAAAAAAAACCTTAAAATTTATATGGAGATATAAAAGACCCTGAATAGCCAAAACAATCTTGAGAAAGAAAAATGGAGCTAGAGGAATCAAGCTCTCAAACTTCAGACTATATTACAAAGCTACGGTCATCAAAATGGTATGGTACTAGCACAAAAATAGAAATATATATCAATGGAACATGACAGAAAGCCCAGAAATATACTTATGCACCTATGGTCAATTAATCTATGACACAGGAGGCAAGACTAAACAATGTTGGAAATACAGTCTCTTCACCAAATGGTGCTGGGAAAACTGGACAGCTATGTTAATAAAACAATATTAAAACATATACAAAAGTAAGCTTAATATGGATTAAAGACCTAAATATGAGACCAGATACCATAAAACTCCTAAAGGAAAACACTGACAGAATATGCTCTGACATAAATCACAACAATATATTTTTTTGGTCTGTCTCCCAGAATAATGAAAATAAAAACAAAAATAATTAAAAAATTGAATCTACTTAAACTCAAAAACTTTTGCACAGCAAAGTAAGCAATAAACAAAACAAAATTAAAAGATACCTACAGATTGGGAGAAAATATCTCCTCTCTTCTTGCCTGAAGAGCCTGTGTTCTTAAAGACCTAATTTAAACCTATACTGAATTTCTCCATCAAAATGTTGTTCTTGCTTAGAACTCCCCTAGCATTTCATCTTTTAAAAAAAGAATTGTCTTTTCCTGTTCTCCACCTAGTTACTTCAATACTTTCTCTCTTCCAGTGGACTAGATCTAAATTCCTTTGGACAGAATCTAAGTCAAATTGAATTTTGATTTCTCACACTGCCTTCTATAGCACTTTTCTCTTCATGAATATTAATAAAGACATGTTGAATGAATGAATTCCAGGAACTGCTATGGAGTGAAAGGCAAAGCCTGCCTTCTAAGGAAGGAGATTCATAACCTGCCACCGTGAGCATTATTTAGCAGAAACATTGTAGTAGACAATTAGCTACACCTTATATTTTATTGGGCTCTTTCTAGACTTTAGAAATTGGCTAACATGACAGAGGTAACTGACTGCATAATTTGATATATGAAAATATTGTTAAAGATGGTCATTAAAGTTACACATATTGAGTGCCTTTTGTAAGTATAGCAAAACTACACTAGAGATGTCTCTAGAAGTAGAAGAAATCATCCTTGCCCCTAGGGAGCTTCCAGTTTTGTTGGTGAGGGAAAAAAAAGTTATGCTAGAAACTAAGCAAGACTTATGAAGTAATGTGTAAACACGTTTATAGGTCTTCCTTGACTTGGGTGTCAGGTTATATCCTGACAAACTTCTTGTAAGTTTACAATGTCTTAAGTGACAAAATGCATTTGATACGCCTAAACTACTGAACATCAAGCTTAGCCTAGTCTGCCTTACATGTGCTCATAACAACTTACATTAGCCCACAGTTTGGTAAAATCATCTAACACAAAGCCTATTATTTTTACAGTCAAGTATTGAATACCTCTTGTAATGTATTGGATACTGTGCTGAAAGTGAAAAACAGAATGGTTGTTTGAGTACAGAATGATTGTATGTGTAACAGTTGTTCATCTTGGAATGGCTGGAAAATGATGCCCAGCACCATGAGAGAGGATTGTTCCACTTATTGTTAGCCTGGGAAAAGGTTGAAATTCAAAATCTGAAATTAGATTTTTCCTGAATGTGTATGACTTTTGTACCATCATTAAATTGAAAAATGAAGTCAAACCACTGTAGGTCAGGGATTGTCTGTATATAGCGTATACACACTTGATGAAGAAATGTCCGTGTATTTGTGGAGAAAAGAAGTTACCTGAAAGGACAGTCATTCAGGGTTATTTTGAAAGGAGGTGGCGATATAGGGAACAAGCATTCTGGGTGTTCTCTGCTCACCTCACAGGATCTGCTCTTCACCCTTGTCATCCCATTTTGTGCGCCGGTGGCCCCCTTGATGCATGGCATAGACCCTCTGCCGTGGTGGCAGCGTCCTGTTGTGTTCAGGCAATGAAGGCACTGTCAGGAGCTAGAGAGGCTTGATGGGCGGCGGAGGGTGAGGTTGGGACCCCCATTTCCTTTCCTACTAGGATGCAGGTTGGCTGCTTTCTTCTCAAGAGGATGCCAACTCCAATCAGGCAGGACTCTCACAGTATTTATGACTTTAGCAACCTTTTCAGGGCTTCTGAAACAGCTCTCTTCCCTTACCCCTTCAGGGCTAGCAGGGGTGTAACTCTTAGCTAATGCAGCCCTAGAGTGATGGTAAATTTACCTTAAATCTGCTTAGACCTTGTAAACAGCCCTTTTAGTCAGTTCTCCACAATTACTCAGCGTGAGTGGGCATTCTGTTTCTAGCCAAGATCCTGACTAATACACATTTGAAGGCTAGTGCGGTAATTCAGTTCCACAACACTTAACTGAACATCTTTAGGTGTCAGGTGAGGCTCTAAGCACTGGGGATAAAAACAGGATTAAAATAAAATATCTTCCCCTGAGGAACCTCTAGTCTAACAGAAAAGACAAACACATAAGTTTGTTCAAATTGAGAATGGCTGTTAAAAGAATGCTTTTTCTACCAGGGTGAGACTGAAGGAGGACTTATGAAAGAGATGACTAAAGCTAAAACCAACTGACATTTTATCATCAATATACATTTTGGATTTTTAGAACCAGAAGGCATAATAGCTGCTTATCTGGACCAATGCCTTTATTTTACAGAGGAGAAATTGCAGGGTCTGTTGAACTAAAATTACCTGTCCCCTTTACTGCTAGTGAGAAAACAGGTGTGAGACCCGAGTCTTCTCACTTCTTGTCCAGTGTCCTCTTTCCCTGTCCCTCTAGCATGTAGTCATTGCCAGTTCTAACTTCACCCATGTCCTCCCTGCCTCCGCCTTGGCTCCTTCCTCCTGAACCATTTTTCATTTTGAAGCACTTGAGTATTTGGAGCAAGGAGGGCAAACTTATTGATTTCAATATTCTCATTGTCACAGTCAGAGGGAAAGGTGAAGAGGGCTGAGACATATGGAGGTGAAGTGTGTGGTTAAGGACAGATCACCAATACTAATCCTCCTGCCTCAGGAAGCAATCTGAGAGTCTGCAGGATTTGAAGTGTTTCCAAGCCTCCTCCCTGTGCTTGTGAGCTTTCTGGATGCTCGAGCCCAACTGGGTCCCTAATAAGCATCCTGTGAGGGGCTGATTCATCCTTCCTTCCACCAGCGCCAGAGAGAAGCTCAAGTGCAGGGTAAAATTTTCCACATGGTATCCTAGGTGATAGGAAAAGAAGTTTCTTTGTATGAAGTAACTTTGAATGTTACAACTTACTTTGTTTAAGTCCTGAAAGACTAGGGTTATTTATGCAAGAAACTGGATAACTTGGAGTCCTATTCAATTTTAGGGTTTTAATAAACACAGTAACTTGTATTTGTGGAGTGATTACTATGTGGCAGACACTGTCCTGAGGGCAACACATGTGCTGACTAATTTAATTCTGTGAATAATACACTGTTATAAATCTTCTGATGATTAATATTAATACATCTGTATTATAGATGAGGAAACAGAGCCACAGACTAGAAGGAACTTGACTCAGTTCAGATATCGTTGTGAGTGATAGGGCAGTGCTACAACCCAGGTACCTGGCCCCAGAGCCAGTCTTGCACATGATGTTAAGATGTTTCTATAGATAGTCATTCAAAAGCTAGTGTGCTCTTATATTTGCTTTTCTTGATTCCCTTCTATTTTCTAGAGTTCCTCTATTTCCAGGCATAAGGATAAGGGACTTTGGGGGTAGGTATGTAACCTCTGGGAGCAGGACCTCAACCCAGGAATCTTATAAGGTTTTAAACAGAAGATCTTGCCTTAATAAAAATGATAAATTTGACTCAAGAAAGAAGTAATATGATATGTGAGGTGATGATGCTTAGGTGTTCCATGCGCTACCTGGCTCAGTGGAAATTCCCTTTATGCTAGGGTGGCTGACTGTGCAGCACTGGTTTTCTGGGACATGGGACTTTTCATGCTAAAACTGGGCAAGTTCTAGGTATACTGGGATGAGTCTATCACTCTGCTTTATGCATTTTTTTGCAGTCAGTTGAAGCTCACTTGTTTCCCCAAATCCTGGAATCAACCTTACCTTAATATAGAGTTTGTTTGTTTGTTTTTAATCACATAGAGCACACGTTTAATCTAATAGAGCACACACCACCAGCATTTGAGTCACTTGGGACCCTTGTTAAAAATACTGATTCCTGACTTCTCTACAAATTTACAGAAGTGTGATAGGCAGGCAGGGTAGAGTTGGAACTTAGGGAATCTGCATATTTAAAATAAACCTGCCAAATGATTCTTATAAATGTTTTCAAACTACTTACCCGGTCTATAAGGAAATGCAGAAATCACATTTTTGTAGCTTAGGTGCTCTGAATCTATCACTCTTGTTGCTATTCTTGTTCTGACTTATCATCTCAGTTCTAGTTGGAAGAATCCGGCTTTGTTTCTCTGTCCTTATTTGGAGCACAATTTCAAGAACTGTGTTTCTGGTCTCTGCCACATACTTTGCAGTCTAGTCTCTGCCATGAAAACTCATCCAGTTCCCTATTTTCTATGAGGTCAAGGCCCTGCCCTGCCCTCTTCTGTCCTCCTGGAAATTAGTCTCTCTCCTGAAGTCTCACTACCTACAGAGCTCCAGGCAGTCAAACTCTAGTCTGTCTCTTTCCAGCTTCCTGGTTCCACCTTCATATCTTCTGATAAAATACAAGATTAAGAAGTAAAGCAGTTGTTTCTGTAATTCTCATAAGAAACTGCCTATTACATTGTCAATAGCTTGAAACATCTACATTGACTTTGAAAACTGGCTCCATTTGGCACAAGCCAAAGCACATACGTATTTATCTAAGCAGTGAATTTGATCCCAGCCACTGCATAGGTAGGGCTCCATGCTCGCTGGCTTCTCTGTAATCTGATAGTCCACTGTGTTTATTCGCAAGTAAGCAGCAGCCCTCAGGGTTCCCTGGTAGCTCAGCTGGTAAAGAATCTGCCTGCAATGCAGGAGACACTGGTTCCATTCCTGGGTCAGGAAGATCCCCTGGGGAAGGAATAGGCTACCCACTCCAGGGTTCTTGGACTTTCCTGGTGGCTCAGATGGTAAAGAATCTGCCTGCAGTGCAGGAGACCTGGGTTTGATCCCTGGATTGGGAAAATCCCCTGGAGGAGGGCTTGGCAACCCACTCCAGTATCCATTTTTCTGTTTTGTCTTTTCTCACTTTATTTAATTTTTTAATTGAAGGATAATTCCTTTACAGAATTTTGTGCTTTTCTGTAATACATTAACAAGAATCAACCATAGGTACACCCGTGTCCCCTCCCTTCTAATCTCTCCTTCCATCTCCCTCCCTATCCCACCCTTCTAGATTGTCACAGAGCCACTGTTTGAGTTCCTGAGTCATACAGCAAATTCCCACGGGCCATCCATTTTACATATGGCAATGTAAATTTCCGTGTTACTCTCTCCATATATCTCACCCTCCCCCTCCTCCCCTCCACCCGTGTCTGTTCCCTATGTCCGTTTCTCCATTGCTGCCCTGCACATAAATTCATCAGTGCCATCTTTCTGGATTCTATATATACATGCATCAGTATATGATGTTTATATTTCTCTTTCTGACTTACTTCACTCTGTATAATAGGCTCTAGGTTCATCCTCCTCATTAGAGCTGACTCACACGAGTTCCGTTTTATGGCTGAGAAGCACTCCGTTGTATATATGTACCACAGCTTCTTTATCCATTCATCTATTGTGAAGAAGGCAATGGCACCCCACTCCAGTACTCTTGCCTGGAAAATCCCATGAATGGAGGAGCCTGGTAGGCTGCAGTCCATGGGGTTGCTAAGAGTCGGACTGAGCGACATCACTTTCACTTTTCACTTTCATGCATTGGAGAAGGAAATGGCAACCCACTCCAGTGTTCTTGCCTGGAGAATCCCAGGGATGGCGGAGCCTGGTGGGCTGCTGTCTATGGGGTCGCACAGAGTTGAACACGACTGAAGTGACTGAGCAGCAGCAACAGCACTGATGGATATCTAGGTTGCTTCCATGTCCTAGCTATTGCAAACAGCACTGCAGTGAACACTGGGGTACACGTGTCTTTTTTAGTTTTGGTTTCCTCAGGGTATATGCCTAGGAGTGGGATTGCTGGGTCATATGGTGGTTTTAGTCCTAGTTTTTTAAGGAATCTCCATACCATCTTCCATAGTGGCTGTATCAGTTTGCATTCCCACCAGCAATGAAAGAGGGCTCCCTTTTCTCCACACCCTCTCCAGTGTCTATTGTTTGTAGACTTTTGATGATGGCCATTCTGACTGGTGTGAGGTAGAATCTCATTGTAGTTTTGATTTGTATTTCTCTAATAATAAGTGATGTTGAGCATCTCTTCATGTGTGTGTTAGCCATCCGTATGTCTTTTGTGGAGAAATGCACGTTTAGGTCTTTTTCCCACTTTTTTTAAATACACTCCAGTATTCTTGCCTGGAGAATCTCCATGGTCAGAGAAGCCTGGCAGGCTATAGTCCATGGGGTCACAAAAAGTCGGACATGACTGACTGACTAAGCACAGCACAGCACAGCAGCCCTCCGTAACTCTCCCTGCATTTGCGCAGAGAACACCTACTTAGCTTCAGCATCTGTTGTCATCTGAAGTCTCTCCTGATTCGCCAGATAGAAAACCAGTATTTTCTTTTTCCGTAACCCCAGTACACAATGATGGACCGCTACAACATCATCCATAGCACAGGCTGTGGGTACTACATTCCATCCCCTCTTGGCTACTTCAGAGCTTATCTGAATCTGTGATGAATAATTTTACCTGCATGCCAATGCCTTCCCACCTTAAGAACCTGTGTTATTCTGCTTCTCTGCCTAAAGGTGTTTTCTAGCTGATAGCCTGGAAGTTCCAGAGGCAAGCTTCAACCAATGAGGAAGTGTCTAATGGAAAGCTCAGCCCGTCCACCCTTTACTGGGTTGATTCTGAGGTATGCGGCACATGGTTCCTCACAAGACCCATGGAAGTGAACCTCAGCTGCCCACATGGAAAACTGCTCATTTGTGATCCAAGGATCACCTTCCAAATAAACTACCTCTACTGATGTATTTGTTATGACCAGTACATTTTCTTGGCAAAACTCTATTAGTCTTTGCCCTGCTTCATTCCATATTCCAAGGCCAAATTTGCCTGTTACTCCAGATGTTTCTTGACTTCCTACTTTTGCATTCCAGTCCCCTATAATGAAAAGGACATCTATTTTGGGTATTAGTTCTAAAAGGTCTTGTAGGTCTTCATAGAACTGTTCAACTTCAGCTTCTTCAGCGTTACTGGTTGGGGCATAGACTTGGATTACTGTGATATTGAATGAT
>NW_011494766.1:583349-586589 GCF_000754665.1 Bison bison bison | reverse complement strand
TGATTCCTAGAATGTCGACATTCACTCTTGCCATCTCTTGTTTGACCACTTCCAATTTGCCTTGATTCATGGACCTGACATTCCAGGTTCCTATGCAATATTGCTCTTTACAGCATCAAACCTTGCTCCTATCACCAGTCACATTCACAGCTGGGTATTCTTTTTGCTTTGGCTCCATCCCTTCATTCTTTCTGGAGTTATTTCTCCACTGATCTCCAGTAGCATATTGGGCACCTACTGACCTGGGGAGTTTTGAATATATAGAAGAAATAAGTATTAACCTTTGATATTAATCACGTTAGACCTTAGGCTAAGTAAATTCTTTCCTTAACTAAAACCCACTACACCCTCACCCTGTAGGAATGTAACTTTATTTGGGTGGCGTCTGTTTTGAGAATAATCAGCCCTGGAGAAATAAGTGTCCTGATTGACTGACCGCTGTCACAAGGAGAGGGTCGTAAATTGTCAGCAGGCCCCCCTGGCCAGGAGATGATGTAACACCCCTAAGACCTCTGTATACATTTGTGTGAAGCACCTGACTTTAATAAAAGTCAGGACTGCTGTCCCCACGTGACTTTTGTATAACATCTTAATGTATAAAAACAGACTCTGGAAAATAAAGAATTGGGATCAGTTTCTCGAAATACTGGTCTCCCCATGTCGCTCTCTCTCTCACTCTGGCTGAGTCTCCATCTGGAGCGCGGAACCCACCATGCTTACTAATTATGCCTGGGCTTCTAAGATCCGACCGGGGAGGCCTCAGTGCCTCCTCTCCTTCGGGAGAACGGAAGGACGCCTGCGGCCTACGTAAGTGGTGCAAACTTCTTGTCTTGAAGTTTTATTGGTCTCCCGCGTAAACCAAGCTACTCAGCCTCTTTTCTCCACTGAATTTTCCTACTGAGCTATCCTTATTCTATTACTCTTTATATCTTTAATTAATATCTAATTGAAGCTATTGTATCCTGATCCTCGCTTATGCCGTCTCTCCTTCGAATACCCTGGATCAGCCGGGGCTGGTCCCCGGCAAGTGTCCTATCATTTTGCCTTTTCATACTGTTCATGGGGTTCTCAAGGCAAGAATACTGAAGTGGTTTGCCATTCCCTTCTCCAGTGGACCACATTCTGTCAGATCTCTCCACCATGACTCGCCCATCTTGGGTTGCCCCACGGGCATGGCTTAGTTTCATTGAGTTAGACAAGGCTGTAGTCCTAGTGTGATTAGATTGACTAGTTTTATGTGAGTATGGTTTCAGTGTGTTTGCCCTCTGATGCCCTCTTGCAACACCTACCGTCTTACTTGGGTTTCTTTTACCTTGTGCGTGGAGTATCTCTTCACGGCTGCTCCAGCAAAGCACAGCCAATGCTCCTTACCTTGGACAAGGGGTATCTCCTCACCGCCACCCTTCCTGACCTTCAACGTGGGGAGTTTTGCCAAGAAAATGCACTGGTCATAACAAACACCCTCTTCCAACAACACAAGAGAAGACTCTATACATGGACCATCACCAGATGGTCAACACCGAAATCAGATTGATTATATTCTTTGCAGCCAAAACTGGAGAAGCTCTATACAGTCAGCAAAAACAAGACCAAGAGCTGACTGTGGCTCAGACCATGAGCTCCTTATTGCCAAATTCAGACTTAAATTGAAGAAAGTACGGAAAACCACTAGACCATTCAGGTATGACCAAAATCAAATCCCTTATGATTATACAGTGGAAGTGAGAAATAGATGTAAGGGCCTGGATCTGATAGATAGAGTGCCTGATGAACTATGGAATGAGGTTCGTGACATTGTACAGGAGACAGGGATCAAGACCATCCCCATGGAAAAGAAATGCAAAAAAGCAAAATGGCTGTCTGGGGAGGCCCTACAAATAGCTGTGAAAAGAAGAGAAGTGAAAAGCAAAGGAGAAAAGGAAAGATATAAACATCTGAATGCAGAGTTCCTAAGAATAGCAAGAAGAGATAAGAAAGCCTTCTTCAGCAATCAATGCAAAGAAATAGAGGAAAACAACAGAATGGGAGACTAGGGATCTCTTCAAGAAAATCGGAGATACCAATGGAACATTTAATGCAAAGATGAGCTCGATAAAGGACAGAAATGGTATGGACCTAACAGAAGCAGAAGATATTAAGAAGAGATGACAAGAATACACAGAAGAACTGTACAAAAAAGATCTTCACGACCCAGATAATCACAATGGTGTGATCACTGACCTAGAGCCAGACATCCTGGAATGTGAAGTCAAGTGGGCCTTAGAAAGCATGACTACGAACAAAGCTAGTGGAGGTGATGGAATTCCAGTTGAGCTATTCCAAATCCCGAAAGATGATGCTGTGAAAGTGCTGCATTCAATATGCCAGCAAATTTGGAAAACTCAGCAGTGGCCACAGGACTGGAAAAGGTCAGTTTTCATTCCAATCCCAAAGAAAGGCAATGCCAAAGAATGCTCAAATTACCGCACAATTGCACTCATCTCACACGCTAGTAAAGTAATGCTCAAAATTCTCCAAGCCAGGCTTCAGCAATATGTGAACCGTGAACTTCCTGATGTTCAAGCTGGTTTTAGAAAAGGCAGAGGAATCACAGATCAAATTGCAAACATCCGCTGGATCATGGAAAAAGCAAGAGAGTTCCAGAAAAGCATCTATTTCTGCTTTATTGACTATGCCAAAGCCTTTGACTGTGTGGATCACAATAAACTGTGGAAAATTCTGAAAGAGATGGGAATACCAGACCACCTGATCTGCCCTTTGAGAAATTTGTATGCAGGTCAGGAAGCAACAGTTAGAACTGGACATGGAACAACAGACTGGTTCCAAATAGGAAAAGGAGTACGTCAAGGCTGTATATTGTCACCCTGTTTATTTAACTTATATACAGAGTACATCATGAGGAACGCTAGACTGGAAGAAACACAAGCTGGAATCAAGATTGCTGGGAGAAATCTCAATAACCTCAGATATGCAGATGACACCACCCTTATGGCAGAAAGTGAAGAGGAACTCAAAAGCCTCTTGATGAAAGTGAAAGTGGAGAGTGAAAAAGTGGGCTTAAAGCTCAACATTCAGAAAACGAAGATCATGGCATCCAGTCCCATCACTTCATGGGAAATAGATGGGGAAACAGTGGAAACAGTGTCAGACTTTATTTTTCTGGGCTCCAAAATCACTGCAGATGGTGACTGCAGCCATGAAATTAAAAGATGCTTACTCCTTGGAAGGAAAGTTATGACC
>NW_011494766.1:581042-583249 GCF_000754665.1 Bison bison bison | reverse complement strand
ACAGCTGCAGATGGTGACTGCAGCCATGAAATTAAAAGATGCTTACTCCTTGGAAGGAAAGTTATGACCAATCTAGATAGCATATTCAAAAGCAGAGACATTACTTTGCCAACAAAGGTTCGTCTAGTCAAGGCGATGGTTTTTCCTGTGGTCATGTATGGATGTGAGAGTTGGACTGTGAAGAAGGCTGAGTGCTGAAGACTTGATGCTTTTGAACTGTGGTGTTGGAGAGGACTCTTGAGAGTCCCTTGGACTGCAAGGAGATCCAACCAGTCCATTCTGAATGAGATCAGTCCTGGGATTTCTTTGGAAGGAATGGTGCTAAAGCTGAAACTCCAGTACCTGGCTACCTCATGCGAAGAGTTGACTCATTGGAAAAGACTCTGATGCTGGGAGGGATTGGGGGCAGGAGGAGAAGGGGACGACAGAGGATGAGATGGCTGGATGGCATCGCTGACTCGATGGACGTGAGTCTGAGTGAACTCTGGGAGTTGGTGATGGACAGGGAGGCCTGGCGTGCTGCGATTCATGTGGTCGCAAAGAGTCGGAAACGACTGAGCGACTGATCTGATCTGACGCATGTATTTGTAACAGAGTCTGCTTTGGGGGAAATCCAAATTAAAACACCATATTTAACTTATCACTGGATGTATATTTTTTTGTCTGTCTCCTTCTCTCAGACTAGAAGCTCCTTTACAGAAGAGATCATGGATTGAATATCTTTACATTCTAACATGTAGCCTGACACCTAATAAATACTCGGTTGATATTTGTATGAGAGAGTAAGTTGATCTACATTTTAGTGACGTTAATAATGTTTGTGAGGCACTGTAAAATCGTAAAGTATGTTTAAAAGCAACCATTGCTGTTCCATAGAAATCTCAATGTAGTAAATTCTTTAAAAAAAATAAAAACTCTACTAGGATTTTACAGTTTTCTTAATATTACATCCTTTACTTGGTTAGCCAGACTACACCATTCCTTTCATTGAACCACAGAAGAAAATGTTTTATACTTTTTAAATTGTTTTATTATCTTTTCCCTAAATAAAAATCCAAGCCTCTTCTTCATGGTCTATAATAAATTTAAAACTATATTGCAAGTAAATCTTTCATCTGTAAATGATGACAATACAATGAGTGATATGGAGAAATTATCAATAAATTGAAGACTCCTTCTTTATTGTTTTACTTAAAAGTCTTTTTAAAATAAATGTATTAGACTTTCAGAAGAATTCAAATTAGTTTATCCCCAAGGGACTACAATCTTTAAATATCTTCAACTGGAGAAGGAACTCACTCTGGTAATTATATGTCATTTTGTTTATTTTCAGATGGCTAGTAGTTCTTGAGCAATATTATTAAACTAATAATTTATTCCAGTTTTCATCTAGAATCAGTAAGATATTCATCATCAGTTCTTCATCTATCATTTAATCTTTTTCCTTCACACTTATGCACATTCAATAGCTTCACCAGTAAGAAAAAACAAATCCTGCAGAATTATGACTATGTCATTTTGCTTCTAGCCAAAGTACTAGAAAGAACTGAAAGAACAATGTGAACTAAAATAAAGATGCACAGATTGACCAGGAACAAGTTCTAATGAATATTTATGGTTAAAAATTTTTAAATTTTCTATTTATTATCCTTGCTCTAGACCAAAATAAGTGATATTATATTCATAAGAGCAATGAAAGGCTGAGCTTACAAGAGTGTTTTAAAATAATTTATATCAGAAGCATTCCTGTCATGAGATACTATTTTTAGGAAATCACTCTACTAATCACATATTATTGAGTTTGGGGCACCCTGTTTTTCGTGAAAATGTATGCTGAATCAAATAAAGAAAAATGTGACAGGCCTACTATAGCTAGGAATCCAAGCACAAAAGATGTTTTAGGAAGAACATAAATGTTGATATGGGACTTTTCAACAGCACTAAAAATAGCAAGAAACTCCTTATTTCATATTACAAGGTCCAAAAAGAAAAGGCTAGCATCTCACTAACATAACCAGTTAGATTAAATAAATAAATAAATAAGCTATTAAAATTTGGCAGTAGATATTTATTGTACCGTTTTGATTGACCTTAATGTCAATCCTTATTACATAATATTTTTTTAAATTTTATTTTATTTTTAAACTTTACATAATTGTATTAGTTTTGCCAAATATCAAAATGAATCTGCCACAGGTATACATGTG
>NW_011494766.1:573315-580942 GCF_000754665.1 Bison bison bison | reverse complement strand
TATACATGTGCTCCCCATCCTGAACCCTCCTCCCTCCTCCCTCCCCATACCATCCCTCTGGGTCGTCCCAGTGCACCAGCCCCAAGCATCCAGTACCGTGCATCGAACCTGGACTGGCATCTCGTTTCATACATGATATTTTACATGTTTCAATGCCATTCTCCCAAATCTTCCCACCCTCTCCCTCTTCCATAGAGTCCATAAGACTGTTCTATACATCAGTGTCTCTTTTGCTGTCTCGTACACAGGGTTATTGTTACCATCTTTCTAAATTCCATATATATGCATCATTATACTGTATTGGTGTTTTTCCTTCTGGCTTACTTCACTCTGTATAATAGGCTCCAGTTTCATCCACCTCATTAGAAGTGATTCAAATGTTTTCTTTTTAATGGCTGAGTAATACTCCATTGTGTATATGTACCATAGCTTTCTTATCCATTCATTTGCTGATGGACATTATTTTAAGCTCCTCCAGAATAAATCTTTAGCATTGATGAATAAACATGACAGAACTTCAACTATCCATTGAATGGATATTTTCCCTTTATTAAAAAATATATTTTATAGGGAAATCCTTGTGAAAGGATGAAAATAGAAAAAAAAGACATTGCAATTTGTTTTAACAATTCAAACAAACCATCTTTTAAAGCAAATATATGTCATAGATATTTGTCTTTCTCTCAAGAAAAATAAGTTGTTCTATACTAACAGATGGTAAAACCAGAACAACTAAAGACAGCATATTTTAAAAGTCTAGATTTGTCAATTGTTCTAAAGGCAAAATAATATTTTTTTTCTTTATAAAAAACCTACACTTTTCTTTCTGGTAAAGTTCCTGGCCAGTTTACTTCACGCAGACTTTAATCTACATGTTAGTCTTCAATCAGTGTGCAATACCCATAAACATTCCTCTTGTGATTATTCAATTACTCTATTCACAGTTGGATAGAAGGTCATCATGTACATTTAGTCCAGGCATTGAGATTCTTGCATCAGGAAGAAAAGTTAAACAACTGTGAGGGAAATTGGTTTCTAAACCTATATAAGCTAGATAATATTTTGATAGTGTTTTGAGGTTTTTAACTAAAGTTCACTTAAAATGGACCCTTTTATTGTCCATTCTCTTGAGCAAATTACTCTTCTCTTCTTTACTGATAAGTGTTCATTGGTGCAGGTAAGGGGGAAGTACGGCAGAAAACCAGAGAGGTACCCAGAAGTAAGGCACTAAGTCTCAAGACCCTGGGCTTAGTGTTAAAATATGAAGTCCTAAAGGATTCAGAGTGTTATATATATGCAATAAACAATAGATTAGATGAACTGAAATACAGGATACCCTCCAGCATTCTTGGCTTTAAGCTGGAATTACTACAGTGTGAGCTAGGCTCTCTGGGGTAATTAAATTTGAGCAAAGTATTTGATAAAGTTTACATAATGTCCTTGAGGAAAATGTCTGCCAAATGTTAGTGATTTAAAGGGATTCAAAAGTTGAGTGGTACAGCAGCATCAACTTTGAGCCAGGTTACTAGTGGCATTCTGTGAGGCTCTGCTGCATTCAAAATTTTAATAATCTAGATAACATATAGAAAGTTAACCAATTAGACTTGAGAGGCTTGAAATTAGGAGAGGGTTGCTGGGAGAATCCCAGGGATGGGGGAGCCTGGTGGGCTGCCGTCTATGGGGTCGCACAGAGTTGGACACGACTGACGCGACTTAGCAGCAGCAGGTTAGCTTAGAAACCACATGAGAAATTTAAATACAATCAGTCAGATAGGCAAACTGGGCCAGATTTAACAAGATTAAAAACAAACAAAAATACATGTAAAGACCTTGGTTTAGAACTAAAAAGAGCAAAGCAAAACAAATGAGGGGCTGGCAAGGCAGTGCCTCAAAATATGTTTCCATGAGCATGACCTGAGGGTCTGAGTTAATTTCACATTCAAGCTGAATGGACAAGGTTTTTGCCAAAAAGGTAGTGTTTCATTGGGTTGTACTGTACTTTGTACTGGTCAAAGGATACCTGGAAGAGTGTGCGCACTTCTGACTTTTAGCTTCTGAGTTGAATATCAGTGAACTGTAGTATATATAAGGTATGTTGCTAAGATTTTATCAGAAAAAATGTTTCTGAACTCCTCTGAAGTACTAGACACTCTCCTAGGGATATAGCAGCAAACAGGAGTTAAACACAGTGAATCTGGAAAGGGGGTGATTTATTTGGAAATGATATGAGGGTCCTTGTTAGCTGACATCCGTTGAACAGCTGGCATGTGGAAAAAGAATTAGCCTGATACCGTGTGGCTCCAGGGGGATTATGCAGAAGTTATAAGGGTGAAGATTTTGGTTACAGCATCTGTTCAAGTGGAGAATGTGGACTTGGGTTGGAGAATGTCTTGTCATTTTCCAGCGGAGACGGAATTGCGTCTGTTAGGGTAAATGATGTAATGTAGAAGGCACTTAGCATAGTACATGGAGGTCTTACTGATGCTTAGTCAGTAGAACAAAACTGTACAGGGTTTTCTGACATCTTTTGGGAGTATGGATAGAGGATTCTAGAATTCTAGAGAACAGGAACTCTTACCATATTTTTTTTCCTCTGTGCCCACTATAGAATTTGGCATATGGTTGGTGGTCTTTAAGTATCAAATAAATAAATGAGAGATTTTTATCATCTATGACTATACATTAATAATTATGAGTTAAAGAAGAAGAATTTCGAGTCCAGAAATCATTGTTTCCAATTCCATTTTCACTGATGATGCTATTTGACATTACCTTTTTTCAGCATCCTTTTTTTTTTTGCCTGTTACTTAAAGAAAATCTCAGTCATTTTCAGGAGCACATGGATCTTTTTGTTGTTTTAGAAAACATTCACTGGCTTGTGGATTTACTGAGAATTTACAATGAATCCATTATTTCATTCTCCAAATCAAGTAGGTTCCTTTTAAAGTCCAGATTATCTGTTATAACCTGCATTATTCTGAACTGCACAATACATCCTTCTCATTTATGAAGTCCTCTTGCTTCCAGAAGGTTCTCTTTGTATATTTCCTTTCTTCTCAAAAATGAACATTATTATTTTCAGCTTTCTAATCGCTCTTCTCTTTCCCTAAACTCATCTGGAAATACTTATTTCTAGTCCTCTCATGAGCTGGAAAAAAGTGTCAGTGTTAACTATACTAAGACTCTCTGCCATCTCTAGAGTGCTTACTATGTGCCAGGAGCCCGGCATATCTTATCTCCTTTAAAAAATCTTGCCAATTTTATGGTGTTGGTGTTATTATTCCCAATTTACAGATTAGGATGTGGAGGAGCTAGAATTTAGACCCCATTCTTTTTCTTAACCCCATGGTCAACTTTTTATGTCAACTAGAATTTTGGATTGAAACTGTAAACATGCTAAAAAGACAAATGGAAAATTGGGCTTTGTTTTGAATGGGGTTTATCTTTGTCAAATAAATTGCAAAGCTCCTTAGTACAACTGACCAAAAACAATGAGATTCAAAGGCTGATGATATCACTCAAAGTATTCTCAGAGTTTAGGGTTAGATGAGCTCCTATCAATCAGACTAGAAAGTTCTTTCCACAAGTTTCACAGCCAACCTCCTGGTCTTAAGACAAAGAGTGAGGCACTGCCTTGCTCAAGGTCAACAACCTGGTTAATAGCACAGAGAGGACCAAAGGCCAAGCTTCTAGATTTCCAGATAGTAAGACTATTTTTTGAGTGAAATCATGGACATTTTTCCCTAAAGAGAGACTCTACTCAGGCATAAGACACACAGAAGAAATGTATTTTGATGGATTCAAGCTAAAAATAAATCTTGATTTATGATCAAGCAAGTGTTTATAAAGCATTTCTGAAGCCCTTAGAGAAAGGTACTTTCTAAATGAAAGTTTCATTTGATCATTTTGAAATGTTTATTTTAGGCAAGCATGCTTTTCATAAAATATTTACACATGCTCCTAATAGCAAATATTCACATTAGTGTGTGCTAAAATATCTAAAATTTACTTAACCAAAATTGTTCGCTTTTCTGGGTACAACCAGCAGGATTTCCAGAAATCCGAAAGAGATAAAGGGATTTCCTTACAAAGCCTGTTAAAGAATCAGATAGGAATTTGGAAAGGGCAATTCTGAAACAAGACTCCTTTAGAATAAGAACTTCCTTAAGATCTTGACTTGAAGAGTCTGCACTAGCTCAAACACCTGCAAAATAAGCAAATAAGGCATAATTTCCCCAAGACTTTAAGCCAAAATTTTGCTAACTTCTTTTCACTGCCAAGGACTCAGTTAATGTTTCAGAGACTGAAACACAACAGGTTTTAGCAGTTTTTCTAGATTTCCAGAAGAATAGAAGAGATATGGGTATTGCCTGATTTATCAAAAGAAAAGCAATAGCGTAAACCTCTGCCTCTATTAGAGGTGATTCTAGAGATGTCAAAATATTCCTAACGTTGGCAGCAAGCCCTGTGGTAGGTGTACTTTGAACGGAAAACAATGCCACCTGTTTCTTTGAGCTTATTTTGAATAAATCTCCTGGGAAATCACAAAGCATAAACTCTTCCTGATAAAAAGGAAATTGCTCTGATAGAAGCCCCATGATGTAGCAGAAAGAGCATGAGGACAAGTTAATAGAGTTTCTAGGTTCTTCTTCCAGTTTGCTGCCTGTCAGATAGTGCCCTGAGGTGAATCACTTACCCTACCTGTGCCTCAGTTTCTCCCTCTGTAGAAGGAGGGCAATGGGCCATTTCTAAGGCTTCACTGGTGTGTTTTCACATATGTTCTTTCTTGATGATTTAGCTTCCTAAGGCCCACTTGACTTCACATTCCAGGATGTCTGGCTCTAGGTCAGTGATCACACCATCGTGATTATCTGGGTCATGAAGATCTTTTTTGTACAGTTCTTCTGTGTATTCTTGCCACCTCTTCTTAATGTCTTCTGCTTCTGTTAGGTACCTACCATTTCTGTCCTTTATTGAGCCCATCTTTGCATAAAATGTTCCCTTGGTATCTCTAATTTTCTTGAAGAGATCTCTAGTCTTTCCCAGTCTATTGTTTTCCTCTATTTATTTGCATTGATCACTGAGGAAGGCTTTCTTATCCCTCCTTGCTATTCTTTGGAACTCTGCATTCAAATGGGTATATCTTTCCTTTTCTCCTTTGCTTTTCACTTCCCTTGTTTTCACAGCTATATGTAAGGCCTCCTCAGACAACCATTTTGCTTTTTTGCATTTCTTTTTCTTGGGGATGGTCTTGATTCCTGTCTCCTGTACAATGTCATGAACCTCCGTCCATAGTTCATCAGGCACTCTGTCTATCAGATCGAGTCCCTTAAATCTATTTCTCATTTCCACTGTATAGTCATAAGGGATTTGATTGAGGTCATACCTGAATGGTCTAGTGGTTCTCCCCACTTTCTTCAAGTCTAAATTTAGCAATAAGGAGTTCATGATCTAGGCCACAGTCAGCTCCTGGTGTTGTTTTTGTTGACTGTATAGAGCTTCTCCATCTTTGGCTAGAAAGAATGTAATCAATCTGATTTCAGTGTTGACCATCTGGTGATGTCCATGTGTAGAGTCTTCTCTTGTGTTGTTGGAAAAGGGTGTTTGCTATGACCAGTGCATTCTCTTGGCAGAACTCTATTAGCCTTTCCCTGCTTCATTCTGTACTCCAAGGCCAAATTTGCCTGTTACTCCAGGTGTTTCTTGACTTCCTACTTTTGCATTCCATTCCCATATAATGAAAAGGACATCTTTTTTGGGTGTTAGTTCTAGAAGGTCTTGTAGGTCTTCGTAGAACTGTTCAACTTCAGCTTCTTCAGCATTACTGGTCGGGGTGTAGACTTCGATTACCATGATACTGCATGGTTTGCCTTGGAAATGAACAGAGATCATTCTGTCGTTTTTGAGATTGCATCCAAGTACTGCATTTCAGACTCTTTTGTTGACCATGATGGCTACTCCATTTCTTCTAAGGGATTCCTGCCCACAGTAGTAGATATAATGGTCATCGGAGTTAAATTCACCCACCAGTCCATCTTAGTTCGCTGATTCCTAGAATGTCGATATTCACTCTTGTCATCTCCTGTTTGACCACTTCCAATTTGACTTGATTCATGGACCTCACATTCCAGGTTCCTATGCAATATTGCTCTTTACAGCATCGAACCTTGCTTCTATCATCAGTCCCATCCACAATGGGGTGTTTTTTTTTTTTTTTTTTGCTTTGGCTCCATCCCTTCATTCTTTCTGGAGTTACTTCTCCATTGATCTCCAATAGCGTATTGGGCACCTTCTGACCTGGGGAGTTCATCTTTCAGTGTCCTCTCTTACTGTTTTTTCCCAGGCTTTTCATGAGTCCACCTTCCAGAGGCACTATATCTTTATGAGACACAACTTCCATCTACCCTTGCAAATGATATTACAAGGTAAGAGACATTCATATCAATTCTTCATGTTTTAAATCACTTTTATGCATGTTGCAAACTTGTAAAACTTTCTCTGATATAACCTTATCAAAGTTTTTCTTTGTTCCCATCCAAAAAAGAAAGTGTCAGTCATTTAAAAGTATATCAAGTTGGCAAGGGGAATGTTTGACTTCCTTAAAAAAATTAACTCTTTAAGCATTGCAGCCAGTTGTTCTAACGGTGTGATAATCAAACAACTAAATGGAGTAGGTTTTGGCAAAGGCTTACAGTCTGTTAGCATTAGTTGGATTTGTAAAACATAATTGAAAGTAACGAGTCCCATTTCTTTAAGAGTGGTTTATGGTAGAGGCTTTTTACTCTGTGGTTATACATATAGAACTAATTAGGCCTTGGAATCCAAATTGGCCTATCAAATTGAGCAAAGGGAGAAGAAAAACAATTAGTTACATTTAAAAAAGTATAGACTGCCAAAAAAGTTAATCTAGTTGTACATGTAAATAAATACACTTCAGCCTGTGGATCAAGACAGATTAGCAGGTTATGCGATCCATGCTTTGGTCAGAGACAGCTTTAAAAGCAATAAACAGAACAGAAAATATCAGAGTATATCATAATAATAATTAGTATTGGTTTATGAAATTTAATTTTACTTACACAGAGGGAACACATATACATGCATATATGTTCCTGGTCACAATGTAAATTTTATTTCTCACTCTCAGTCTGATTACAAAAAGGTCAAGTTCATTGAATAGAATTTTTATCCTACTGTTGTTTGAAAATTGTATAAATCTTAGTTATGTTGAATTGGTTCATAATGCTTTTCAGGTCTACTATATTCTTCTACTTCTCTGTACATTCATTCTATTAATTTCTGAGAGTTTGATATTGAAACTCCAACTAAAAATCTTACTTTATCCACTTAAACGATGGTAATATATGGTGAACCTATATGTAACTCTGTTCTGTAATTTCCAAGTCTCCTGTAAATGCATTATCATATTTTCATAACTTTAAAAATAAGAAAGATAAAAGAACCCAAAAAGGTCAAGTTCCTGGGGAAAGGTATTGTGAGATGGAGACTTTTGTGCAGAAGGTTTATCAGGAAGAGCAGTGCAGGCACATTGCCTGTAAAGAAGGACAGGGAGGCAGGGTTGGGTGGGAGAAACTGAAAGAGTGGCAGGTATGACAGGGGGCTGGTT
>NW_011494766.1:568059-573215 GCF_000754665.1 Bison bison bison | reverse complement strand
GCAGTTATGACAGAGGTCTAGTTGATCCCTATGGGGAGCTTGGAAGGCCAGCAGAGTTGTTCTCAGCTGAGGACAGGGAGCATCTGTATCCCCACAGCTTGATACCTGCTTGTAGGCTGCTCCCAAGGAAGGGGAGTTGCCTCAGGTGACGTAGCTTCCTTTGCTGGCCAAGGGCAGTTCCAGCAGAGGAACTCTACCCGGAGAAGTCAGCAGCCAGCAGCCTGCACAGCTGGAAAAGTGAGTGCTGGGTGCTGAGGAGGCATCTTGGAAGCACTCACAACATCCACTCAGCCACTACCTAGATAGAGCCTGACTCAGACCACCCCACCTCCAGTGCAGGGGCTCTTAAAACCTTAGTACTACTGAAATTTAAGCTTGGAAAAGTACTGTTGTGTATTTTTGTCCTGTGTGTTGTAGGATGTGATAAAGAAACTGACTCCATTTTTGATGATCACTGACAACTTCCAAACCCTACCACTTCCCGTTGATTTTTTGTCCCACATCTGAACAGTCCTAAGAAAGGAGAAGGCAATGGCACCCCACTCCAGTAGTCTTGCCTGGAAAATCCCATGGACAGAGGAGCCTGGTGGGCTGCAGTCCATGGGGTTGCTAGGAGTCAGACACAACTGAGTGACTGCACTTTCACTTTCATGCATTGGAGAAGGAAATGGCAACCCACTCCAGTGTTCTTGCCTGGAGAATCCCAGGGACGGGGGAGCCTGGGGGGCTGCCGTCTCTGGAGTCGCACAGAGTTGGACATGACTGAAGCGACTTAGTAGTAGTAGTAGTAAGAAAGCTAAGGTGTTCCTACCCTTGGCTCTAGTTTGATTTTAAACACTATTGTGCCCCTCCTACCATCTTGTTGCAGCTTTTCCTTTGTTCTTGGATGTGGGGTATCTTTTTTTAGTGGGTTCCAACATTCTCCTGTCGATGATTATTCAGCAGCTAGTTGCAATTCTGGTGTTCTCACAGGAGATATGCGCATGTTCTTCTACTCCGCCATCTTGGATTACTGTTGGCAGTAGCAGGGAAATTCAAATCAGGCAAACCCAGGCCTGGGAGCAGGAACCCTAACTCTAGATTTACTTCCTAACCACAATAAAACCCAAGCCATTTTCAGACTGACTTGGGCACCTGCACTTCTCCAGGAAGCATTATTGTATGAGCAATAAACCTTTCACACCCTCTGGGTTGTCTGTGTGTATATGATCACCAGTCTTGATATCTGAACCAAATTTCAGACATAGGATACTTCACATCATCCCTGTCCTCTATCCCATAGATGCCAGTAGTACTCAACCCGCTCCACAATGGGACAACCAAAATGTACCCAAACATTGCCAGGTGCCCCTGGGGAACAAAAATCACCCCTGACTGAGAACTGCTGCTCCAGAGCATAAATGAACCTTTGCTAAGTAGGGAACTGATAGCTCATTTGAGTTCAGTGTGCTGTGTTCCAGTTATTCTTGTATGATACCCAGAAAGGTCCTGTGGTCATTCTAAATTCTTACAACAAAATAAGATGGTAGAGGCGGTTTCATGGGTTCTGTGTAAATTAGGTAGGATGTCTGATTTTCTACTTCTGGTCTGGCTGTAAAGTCAGAGTGGGTGGTCTGGTGGGAAAACAGGCTGGAGACTTTAAAAACAATTTGATTGTTTTATTTATGGGACATATTAGCTCCTTCTTTGGAAGGCACATAAAATCATTTAGGCCCTGTAAAATGGGATAATGTGGTGATTTGCATTTGCATGCCATTTTCAAAATCCATTTTATGAAGTGGGAGTGAAGCAGAATGGTATAGTTGGATTTTAATCACTAGAGTTTCGACTTCCCCTCATGGGAGCTATTATCCTATTTCAAAGATTAGAAACTGCAGAGAGCAAGAGAATAGAGGTGACTGAGCTGGAAGGAGTGTTCTTTAAAAGCTAGGAAGCTTTTGCTAACAGTTGTAGACCACAGAATCCCACACCTTATTTTGGCTATCTTAATTTTTAGTGCAAGCTTACACTAAAATACAGGGTTTGAAAATGAGGTGGAAGAGCCTCATAATTGCATTAAACTTATCCAACAAGTATTTCCAAATATGTATTTGACAATCTAGAAGAAATCTTCCTTAGCTCTGGTTCAAGGATCCACTTTTGTTCATGTTAACGTATAACACTGTTTTCATGATTTGAAAGTTAGAAACTCTTCTATTTCAGTCATATCATTAGCCAAAACATTTTAGAAGAGCATAGATAAAAAAAAAAAAAATTAACTCATTTGTATAGTGCTCCAATCTTGATAAACACTGATGTAAGTTTCAGCTTTGCATATTTTAGTTTGGTGAATTCAAGGTTAATTTTATTAAAGAGAAAGAAAGTGGCTTTTAATGGGGATATTACTGATTTATCTGCAAGGAAGTCATTGTCTCATTGCTAGGCATGGGTGCCAAAGGCATGCTGGGCAGTGACATAAAATCTAAAGACGGTAGAAGAGCTGGGAACCACCACAGAAATCAGTGCAATGACTTCTTTTCTAGACAAGATTCTTTTAATTGCTAAGAATAGCAATAGTTAGAGCAAGAAAAGAATGGGTATTATTAAAAGGATTCAACAGGTTTCATGGAATTCAAGAATACCACACAGAGCATTGCTTGATCTCACAGGAAACAGAATGCTGGAAGCAACGAGGCCCTTTGCCACCATTTCTCAACTCTGCTTCAGGTTTCCTTCATTTGCTTGCTGTTCACTCTCAGTTGTTTCCCTCTGGCATTCCTCCGATTATCAACAGTCCAACTACTGGGCTGACGACAGGCGTTGACACGACTTTCGCTTAGCTTGTCCTAGGTACTGGCCCAGAAGCCCACAGTTCTAGAAGAGGAATCTAATTGGCTCAGCTTGAGTTATCTGTCTATTCTTCATCCTCTACGCTGTCGCCACCTGGGCCAACTTCTCCAGTGTTGCAGATGGGCAAGCATAGCACACCAGGTCTGCAAGCCTTTCATTTTAAAGGTAAGAGAACTGAATGAACACCTTCATGGGGGAAGTGATTTGTCCTTGGTTATGTAACCAGCTATTGACTTGATGGACAGTAATAGAACCACCACACCACTTTTTTTTTTTTTTTTTTAATTATCAAAGCTATATTACATCTGTCACACCTTCCTAGCATTTCTTGCTAGCAGAGGGAAGGAGAACACTCGGGTTGAGAAACTGGGCAAAAGGTAACTAGCAAGTTGGAGATGCCTCTAGGTTTTCTGCATAACTATTCTGCAATTTAGTAGGTTGTCTTTTAACTGCTTTGTCTATTCCCTTGCTCTATTGAGATATAATTTACATATTATAAAGTTCATTCATTTCAAGTGTACATGTCAGTAAGTTCTAGAATATTTGTAGTTATACAACCATCACCACAATCTAGTTTCAGAACATTTCTATCAGCTTATGCTCATGTACGTTAATTCATTACAGTAATGAATTTGTTGTATATACAACAAAAATCAAATTCAACATCTTTTTTATTTTTCAGCTATGCTATGAACCAGGCATTGTGCTAAAATTGTTACAAAACATTATCTTAGTCTATTATCTGTGTCTTGCACTTATGCTGTGATGCATATCTAAATAACATGAAAAATGCTGTAATAGATGTGTAGACAAATTGTGATGGTGAAGCAGAGAAAATGCCAGTTAATTCATTTTACTTTAAAAGAAAATCTATCCTTCCTTTTTTACATTCAAAGATTATGATATTTGAAATTGCATATAACTTTAAACCACTTTGAGAAATATTATCTATATACATACAAATCACTGGTAATAGCACTAAAAAAGGAATGTTGTCCTGGCCTTTACAAGTCTAGCAGAGGAAGAATATATTCACAAATTACTATTTTATTAAGGTAGAATATCATGATATCCCTTCAAATAGCTATGAAGTCCTGGCAAAGGGAGAGACTATGACTTATGAAATTAGGGAATTCTCCCCGTAAGAGGTAGTAATGCTCTACCTTGAAGAAAGGGAAAATTTTAAACTTAAAAACAGGCTTTCATAAGGTGATAATTTATTATTCATAGTTGAACAACAAAAGAGACAATTACACTGGTTACAGTGATGCAATAGGAATAAACTGGGATTTTTCTGGGAACACTAGGATGTGAGATCACTCTAGTCATTGGAGGGAAAATATAATAGTTGGAGAAGACACGAGCAAGGGCTCAAAGAGGGGAAAGGGGAAGGCCATTGAAAGAAATGACACGTGAAATGATACTGCTATGCTTACCAGTATTCTGCTTTACATGGGCCATATAGAATGGGCTCTGTCCTCTCACACTGTGGCGGGGAATGGGCTCAGTTTCCTACTACTTTCCCACCCTCTGGGGATAACAAGGGATGAAGATCCTGGGATTTGTATAAAGATGGGGACTTTGGATATTTGGTGTCCAACAGGCTAACCTGTGGAGGTCATCACTCAGCTCTCAGTCCACTTTCCTTCTCTAGGTATAACCTTTTTTCCTCACTCTTGCTTCAAGTACCCCAGTTTCTCTACTCTGAGTTTTATTTCTAATCTCACCTCCCCACTTCTAGCCCAGTTTTGTCTATTTTTATATTAATAGAAAAGCAAATTCTGCAAACTTTTCTGCCTCTAACTTCTGTCAGCTAATTATTTCAGTCTTTGTTTCTGGTTGAGTCTGAGCTGAGGGAAAATGCTGAGTTACAACACTGCCATACAATTAATCTATCATGGTCGTTACCTGATTGTAACTAAGACACTGGTGGCAGGACTAGAAAAATTCATGAATGAAGGGCACGTTTATTGTGAGTTCAGTTCCTGTGGTCTGATGTCAAAATGCAGAACCTCACAGAAGTAGAAAAACTCATTTTCAACAAGAAACATAGATAATATCACGTATGGCAAAGGAGTTGGGTATTTACTAGGAAAGTCAAATTAAGACTCTGGAATGTGAGGACAACCAGAAGGATTGGTGATGGATGAAAAGTGGTCCTGGGGGGAAAAAAAAACAAACTTTAATACAGTTTTGTTTAGAAAAGGTCCTGTAAACAAAGTAGCAACACTAAAAATTTGGGCCTAATTTAAAGAGTACGTAATTTGAGAGAGCTTCAGCTGTATCTTTCACAGAAGCTGCCCATGCACCTATCTAGATTTCTACTG
>NW_011494766.1:565020-567959 GCF_000754665.1 Bison bison bison | reverse complement strand
GCTAAGTCGCTTCAGTCGTGTCCGACTCTGTGCGACCCCATAGACGGCAGCCCACCAGGCTCCCCCCGTCCCTGGGGTTCTTCAGGCAAGGACACTGGGGTGGGTTGCCATTTCCTTCTCCAATGCATTAAAGTGAAAAAATAAAGTGAAATCACTCAGTCATGTCTGACTCCTAGCGACCCCATGGACTGCAGCCTACCAGGCCGCTCCGTCCATGGGATTTTCCAGGCAAGAGTACTGGAGTGGGGTGCCATTGCCTTCTCCATCTAGACATCTACTACTTGACCTTAAACTTGAGGAGAATCATACTTCATTAGCGCTTTTGCTCTAAGGATTACACAGGCCCTTCCCATGAAGCATCAAGAGAAAAACTGCACACGAGACACAGCATGGGATATGTAAGTGTGGCATTTGTTTCAAATTGTCTGGAAGTTGAAAGTCTCCTAAAATGAAGACCTGGAGGACGACAGAGGGTGAGATGTTTGGATGGCAACACCAGCTCAATGGACATGAGTTTGAGCAAACTCCAGGGGTTGGTGATGGGTGGACAGGGAAGCCTAGCATTCTGCAGTCCGTGGGGTTGCAAAGAGTCGGACACAACTGAGCCACTGAACTAAACTGAATTGAAGGAACTTCAGCTACTTTACTATCTATAAACATTTCACTGTGCATAATAAAATACAGTATTCTAAGAGTTCCAGAACCTACATAACCCTCTAATTTTCATATAAAATATAATATTAAGTAGCCTTAAAGTAAAATTGGATCCTTTTTTCTTGTGCCTCTAGAGCAATTTAATAAGGATGCCATTATAATAAACCGGCAATATTTCAACCACTGAAGAGCTCCAAGATGAAAAGAAGTGGTCCTTACGTACACTGCTGCTAAGTCACTTCAGTCGTGTCCGACTCTGTGTGACCCCAGAGACGGCAGCCCGCCAGGCTCCCCTGTCCCTGGGATTCTCCAGGCAAGAACACTGGAGTGGGTTGCCATTTCCTCCTCCAATGCGTGAAAGTGAAAAGGGAAAGTGAAGTCGCTCATTACGTACACTAGGATGATTTAAAACGGACTTAGCAGTTTAGGATTTTCATTTTCATTATAAGTCAGAATGAAATCAAGATACTTGAAACAGTAAAATGAGATACTGATATTTTTATTCCAATGATGCTCCTGTGAGGTGAGGATCAACACATTGGAACCATTATTATTCTGTTAAAAACAAATCACCATTGAGTATCTGTCAAAATTTGTCACGGCCCAATTATGAAGCCACATTAGCTATAGTTTATTTAAGCTGCCAGCACACAATAAGCTCTAGGGAGATTATTATTAAGAGCATAAATCTAGCGAGAAATAAGTAAATCCATAGCATTGCTTCAGTAAACAGAGAATGCCTTTTCTTTGTTTCTAAAAGACTGTAGAATTTTACCCAAATAAAAGCACTGTATTTCATCTTGTCCAAACTAATATTTTATGAATGAAAAAATTGAGAATCAGTAAGCTAAATGATCTATCCAAAATCACACACTTAATAGTAATTGATCTAAAATTAGAATCCATGTGTTTCTAGAGTACAAGTGAAATACATTAACTGGAAGTCATGTTCTTCATAGAATACCGTTATGCTTTTTTGCTGGTTAAACCTCTTTAGAGAAAGATGTTTGTTTTAATTAAGGATGAATGGACAAATATCTATCTCTCTCTGCCACTTTGAAGATGAGACAAGTCACTTAGTCTCTTGTCATGATTTACTTATTGGCTAATGGAGATGAAAGTGACAGAGAAAGTGTTAGTCCGACTTTTTGCAACCCCGTGGACTGTAGCCCATCAGGCTCCTCTGGCCATGAAATTCTCCAGGCAAGAGTACTGGAGTGGGTTGCCATGTCCTTCTCCAGGGGATCTTCCCGATCCAGGGACTGAACCCCGAGTCTCCTGCATCACAGGCAAATTCTTTACTAACTGAGCCACCCTAGAAGCCCGATGGAGATAATCTCTGCCAATAACAATCTTAGGTTTGTTGTGAAAAACAAGGAAGAAATCCATTTATGTATTCTATATTTTAGTCGGCAGTGATATGGTTTGTACCATCACATTAGGTATTAGCCCAAAAGTGAATCAGATTGGAAACTGCCTTTAAAGGTTTGCAGGATAGTGGAGGAGCTAAGATTTGTGCCTGTTTCCTCCACTAGGGGGCTTCTTCCCTTGTGGCTCAGTTGGTAAAGAATCTGCCTGCAATGCAGGATATGCAGGTTTGATCCCTGGGTCAGAAGATCTTCTGGAGAAGGAAATGGCAACCCACTCCAGTATTCTTGCCTGGGAAACCCCATGGACAGAGAAGCCTGGAAGGCTACAATCCATGGGGCTGGACATGACTGAGTGATTAAACTATCATGACCACCACTATTTCCCTGGGATTTAGCATAATATCTGGCATGCAGTCAATGTTCAGTAACCACTAAGTAAATCAATTGACCAGTTGAGTATGTAGAAACACCTCTAACATAAGGTAAGAAGTAGTTAAGAGCCATAGGGAACAGTAGATTGAATGCTCCAGGAGTTTACAGATCTTTGTTAGATTCCAAAGATCCTAAACTAAACTGCAGAGGTCTTGGGACCTAGAGCCAATCCTGATATACTACCTATTTCTGTGACCTTGATCAAACCACACAGACTGTATAGCTTTTATTTGTAAAAAAGAAAAGATTAGACCACAGAGACAATACTGACAATATAAATGAATAAAGTAGAATGAGAGCAAGGTAATGGGGGCTGGTAGGGATGATACAATCTAGAAAGCTTCCCAGTCTGGAATTGGGGCACCCCTTCTCAATCCATTCAGGAAGAACCTAATGTTGCAGATCTTCCACATTTTCAAGAGAAATCCATATTTTTCAATTTTTTAGAGTTTTCTAGCGTTTAAATGTTAGCTACTAAGACAA
>NW_011494766.1:555459-564920 GCF_000754665.1 Bison bison bison | reverse complement strand
AAGCCAAGTCAAACAAATCTGTCTCTAAATCAGATCTGGCCCATGGGTCACTAGTATTTTATTTGTAGACTAGATGATCATCAATATTCTAATAATCTCCAATTCTTTGTTTTCCTGAATCTCTTTAATAATGTGAAGTTTAGCAAATAATTCAATTAATGTTGGAGTGATCTGATTTTTCCCAAAATATCTCTCAGTCAGCTTTTATGAAGTTTGTGTTGACAATTTTCCATGTAGATATGATCTATGACATCACAACATAAGTATTGCTTCCTGGAATTTTTGAAGGCTAATTAAAATTTTAAAATCGTTCTAACATCTAGAATTGCTGCTAACCATATACAGAAGGACAAAAGCAAAGGGTTTATCTCTTTTAGGCCCTCTCTGTTCAGTTTATCTTGCGGGGTTTTTTTGCAAACTGTTTTTCCATAGATATGCCCTTAATTGAATGTTGACAGCTTAGAAGTAACTGGAAGAGGTTCTTGGCTTTCCCATCATGCATTTCTCTGTAGCTTGGGCATCCATTTACAATGAGCTGACTGTTATAGAACAGTAGATGCCTTTTATTATTGCTGACATAGATCTTGGGTTTTTTCCCCCACATTTGCACCATGTAGATTGATTTCTTTTATGTTTATTCAGCTAAAACTTGCATGCCTGAGAGAAAATGAAATGGCATGCCATTTGTCATTTTACCTGACTATGTCCTTAAATAATACCTGTTTTTTTATTGAATATTTGCTAAATTATTTATTTATAAAATTTATATGAAAGCAGCCTGGTAGCATATTACAGTATCTTCCATCTGTTGACCTTACACTGTACTTCTCCCTGTGTCCTTCTGTAAGATGCACTTTTTAGGAGGAGGAATTCATAGACCTCCTTTTACTTTCCCGTGACACAATGTACTTTCAGTAATTTATCTTCACAGCAGGTTTTCCCTAATACTTTTTGAGCTAAAAATTAAAATCAAATTTAGCATGCAATAGCATGGTACAGCATTGGAGAAGGAAATGGCAACCCACTGCAGTGTTCTTGCCTGGAGAATTCCAGGGACAGCGAGCCTGGTGGGCTGCCATCTATGGGGTCGCACAGAGTCAGACATGACTGAAGTGACTTAGCAGCAGCAGCAGCAGCAACATGGTACAGACTCTGAGTTAGATAATCTGAGTGTGACTTTCATCTATCTCTATCACTTACTGTGTGATTTTGTGCAAGTTAACTTAACCATGCTGAACCTCAATTTCCTCATCTGTAAAATGGAGATAATTCTAGTACCACCACATAATGACTGTTCTAAAATTTAACAGTGAAAATTAATAGTACATGGTACATAATAGTTATTATGCAGTTGATATTTATTAGCTATTATTTTCATTATTATTATGTTAAACTTTCTCTTTGGAGGTATAACATTAGATTACAGATAACCTTAGATCACAATTTAGGGAATGACATTTGCATTGCACTGTTCGCTTTTCCTTCCAAAAATCTCACCTTTTCTCCCTTCCTTTCTTTCTGTATTCCCTTGTACTCTCTCCCTGTTTTCTTGCCTCTCTCAAGTCATTCATAATTATTGAGTATCCACTAAGTGCATGACATGGGCAAAGACCATGAAGACAAAAGAGATTAAAAAATGATCTAAAGAGACTCTGTCCCAGCTCTCAGGGAATTTACAGGATGTCAGAGAAGAGGCAGGAGGCAGTCACTAATTCAACAATGTCATGAATATACAATTACAAACTGTGACAGCTAACCAAAATTAATGAACACCCTCAATTTACCCTTGCTCAAGGAACTGTGATGCATAATAACATTAGCAAGTAATATTTATATGATGTTTACCTCTTACAAAACACCTGTATTTATTTTGTTTTATTTGAACCTTATAATGGTAGTATGGTATAGATATTGCTAATTCCCACTTCAGAAATCATGAAACTGAAAAGTTAGAATGACTTAGGGTCAAAGAGTAATCTTATTAAAAGACTTAAGGCAGCATCTTCTGCCTTAAGATCTACACACTTTTCTAACTTTCTACAAAAGTTTCTAAAAAACTTCTGGAATTGCCAAACTCACCTGGGAGGTTCTAGAAATGGATGTGTCTCTCAAGGGACTTGTATTCAAATATTATTTGAGGAGATCCAAGCTCTAGCTTTAATTCCTGGGTAGACTAGGTGACCAGGTTACATCCAGGCTGCGGTTCTAATCCTAGCCAGTTCCTCCCAAAGCCAACTGTAAATACCAAAGAAAGCCACTGAGGTTTTAACCCTGATTTATCAAGACCCAACACTGCTTTTGGAAAACTCCACTTAAGGTCCAGATAAACATGTAGATTTTTTTGTACCCACTTTGGCTACCAGCCTCTATACCAAGATTCTTGTTGTTTCCACCCCCACCAGTCTGATTTTCTCTCAATTTACAAAGACAAAGAGACAACAGAAGAGAAGATCCACATCTTTCCAGCAGAGTTGGAATGAGAGTCACAAAGCTACCAGCCATGGCTTGACCAAGTAGGAATTCCACTTTCCAAGTGTGTGTGTGCGTGCTTTCCTGGCCATAGTGAAGTCCGTGATAGCTTACATTTCCAGAAGAGACATGACACAGGTCCCCACACCTGGGATACGTGCTCAGAGGTCTGTCTGGGGAAGCTTGGCACATATTTTCCTTGTACCTACACCTTTAAACAGTCCATCACGTTGACTTGATCACTTGCTAGTAAAGTGTGCCTTTAACAGGTGGTTCTATTTTATTACATACAGGATGGTCGCAGGCAGTCATCTAACAATTAGTTTCAGGGGTCAGCCTTGAGCATGCTCCCTGCTCCATCCTTGAGACTTCCCAGTGGTTATACAACCACAACACCCAAACTTACTTTCTATCAGTGGTCCTAGATGAACACCCTCTTCAGACTAGAGATTTTTGCCTTCACTTATAGCCAACTTCATGAGTTGTTACGGAAAGGAAACATGAATTCTAGTTTTGACAAAATATGGCTCCCAGAAGAATTGTGACATTTTGGATTTGAAGGAGCTTTGAAAAGTTCAGTGTCTTCATTTACTGAAAAGCAAACTGGGGCATTGTGGTTGGTAAAATAATCGCCCCTCAAAGATGTGCATATCACAATTCTCAGAATCTGTGAAAGTGTTACCCTGCATAACAGGATGTGTTTGCAGATAACATATCTGCAAACCCTACCCTTTGCAGATGTGATTAAGGTTAAAGACCTTGAGATGGGGAGAAATTATGCTAGATTATCCTGGTGGGCCAATCTAATGATGAGTCCCTACAGAAGTAAAAGGAAGGCCAAAGAGTAGCTCAGAGAGATGAAATGTGAGGACTCTACTCATGGTTGATCGTGTTGTAAGGGGACCTCCAGCCAAAGAATGTATGTCTTGCAGGAGCTGGAAGCGACCCTCCCCTTATAGACAACAAGACAATAGGAACTTTGATCCTGCAACAGCAAGGGACTAAATTTTGCCACCAATCTAAGAGCGAAAGAAATTAAAAAATGAATTCTTCTCTAGAACCTCCTAGAACACAGCCCAGCTTACATTTTGATATTAACCCAATAAGGCCAATATTGGATTCATGACCTAAATGTAAGTATTATGTTTATACTGTTTTAAGCCACTCAATTTAAGGCAGTTTGTTTTGGCAGCAATAGGAGATGGATACAGTGGGAAAGAGACTTGGCTAATGTCACATACCTAGTTTATAGCCCAGCCAGGAGCTATTCCCAGGACTTCTGACCACTTGTTGCTTTAGGTTTTCCCAGTCAGCCTAGCTTCATTTACTCTCTAACACAACATTGGGTTCTGTCCCTCTTCCTGGTGATCATCCTTCTAACAAGGCTGATATTTTCTTGCTTCCATATCTAGTTTAGTACCATCTGTCTCACTGTCTCAAATGGAAACTCCATAAAGATGGGGACTGTTTTCATTGCTCATTTCTTTACACTTAGTTATCAACCCAGTGCTGCACGTAGAGTAGGGCTCAATAAAATGTGCTGAATGAATGAATGAAAATAAATGGATGAATGAATAAATGAATAAACACTGTGTCAAAATCAGTGCAAAGGGAGCTATCAAGCTAAAAGAAATTTCATAAATTTATACTCAAATCTTCATTTTACATATGAGGAAACATGAGACTGAGGAGGTCACAGGTTCAGTTCTTAGCAGATCCAGAGCAGAGCCTGACCTCCTGACCACCTGAACAGCATATTCCTGTTTTTCATTAGATGTGCGCTGAAATGTCACATTTAAAAGCAGTGTGGAAGTAGGTGGATGTTGTGCAACCAAAGTGTGGTAATTGGAACTGATACTACCTGAGTGTATATATCTCTGAAAATACCCAGGGGCAATGCATGTCTTAAAAGTGTTTGCTTTTCAATTTTTCTATATTAGTTCAGATAGAGCACAGACAACTTAAGCAAGCACTTTCATTCATTCCTGAGAAAAGATTGTAAAGGTCTGTAGAAGGAATAGACATGGCAGTTTCATCCCAATTGTGCTGGTTTGGACTAAAGGAGTTGACTGGCTGGCTGAGTGACAATATATAAGTTTGGCTTTTAAAATTCATTTCCAGGCTGCTCATATGTTCCTGTTCTCTTTTTGATTTTTATACACTCAGTGTCCAACATTTTAATTATCTCCATGTGTCCTAATCAGATCATTTTTGTTTGTGTTTGTGCTTTTCTTGTGTGTGCAAGGAAAAAAAAATGGAATCAAGCAATTTACCTATTAATTTCATCACCAGATATGTATTGAGACTCCTTTAGGATGAAGAGCAAAGATGCCAGTCTAGAGGGGACTTTTAGGCCTTGATCAAGGGCATTCCTGCTGTGACCATCAAGGACTGATGCTTGGAGGATTCTCTCTGAGAGGGTGACAGCAAGGCCACTGACTCATCGCAGAGCCAGGTCATAGGCCAGTTGCAGTTTGAACTCCTGCATATATTTGACACTATAGACTAAATGTTTGTGTGTTGCCACAATTCATGTGTTGAAACCTAATCCCCTATATGAGGGAGGGTGTTTAGAGGTGCAGGCTTTAGGAGGTACTTAGGTCATGAAGGTGGATCCCTCAAGAATGGAATTAGTGCCTTTATAAAAGAGACCCCTGCGAGCTCCCTCTCCCTTCCCTTAGTGTGAGAACATAGCATAAAATGGTCTGCAACCCAGAAGAGGTTCCTCACTGAAATCTGACCAAATTGGCACCCTGGTCTCAGGCTTCCAACCTTTAGAACTGTGAGAAATACATTTATGTTGTTATGTAAGCCAGGCAGTCCATGGCTCTTTGTTATAACAGACTAAAACACTTGATTTTCCTGTTGTAATATTTTCCTTTGATTTACAAATACTCCCTCACTCTCCCCACACTGGCTTCATTTTCTTTTCTTCTGTGAAAAAAAAAAAAGACGTTTTTACCCATCTGGGCCAAGGGTTAAAAAAAAAAAACAGGACATTAAAAAATGGAAAATAAAGAGAAGAACAGGTGAAACATCAATTTGTACCTGTGAGTGACCTGAATCATATTGGATTTCTCTCCTTTCTTGTCTTGGACTGCCATTTCCACTTCGGCCAGGCAGTACCTTCTGTTGGGCTGGGGGGCCAAGTCAGCTACATCTTCTGAGCCATCCGAAAACATGGCTTGTGCCCAGGCTGGTAGTGTGTCTCAGCGTGGCTACCTCTGTGTGCTTCACCTCAGAGTCCCTGGGCCTCCCGCCTGCAATCAGAAAGCAGCAGACGCAGCCGGGCTCCCACGGGTGAGTGCCGCAAATCAAATTGTCGTTCCTTTCATAAACCTGACCCAGCAGTCACTCCCACGAGACAGTCATTTTCCAGGAGAGCTTTTTCTATTCTGACAAAACCCATGAGGCAGCTATTTTGTGAAGAGATTGAATCTAGCTTTCCTATTAGGAAGAAAACTTTCAAAATTATACTTTAGGCAGTGTTGCTGCCAGAGCCAAGTCATAGGAGACTCACAGGGAGTTCAGTCTCATTTCTGCTACAGACCAGCTGGGCCACCTTGGAAAAACATTTTGACCTCTCTGGGCCTTGACTTTCTCACCTGTAAAGTGAGAGTTTGTCTAGGATCAGATATGACAACATGGAGGCCTGGGGTCTGAGTTTAGTCTGCACATGTATTTTATTTATTCTGAGCAGTTTTTCTTTTTTCTTGGACTTCTTTTTGCCTTACACAAGGTCATCAGAGGACAGTGAATCCACAAGTGGGAGCAAAACAGAACCTTGCAAGTGAGAACCATGGGGAAGCTTCCTGACTGCGGTGGAACTTGGGATGGGCATTGATCAGTAGGAAGAATTTGGACAGGCTGAATGAAGCAGAGAGCATTCTAGACAGTGCACAGGACTTTTCTGACTGGACTCGCTCTTACCGCTGCATCTCCCTCACCCCTGCCTTTTTTTTCCTTTTTTATTTTAATAGACTTTATTTTTTAAAGATTTAGGTTCAAGGCAAAAATGAATGGAAGGTACAGATATTTCTTGTGTGCCCTCAGCCCCCACATATGCACAGTTCCCCCCACTTTCAACATCCAGCCCCACCATGGTACACTGATTACAACTGATGAACCTACACTGACACGTTGGAACCACCCAGAATCCATCGTTTAGGGTTCACCTTTGGTGTAGTACATGCTATGGGCTTAGACATGTATTTATGATGACATATACTATGATTCCCAGGTGGCACGGTGGTAAAGAATCCATCTGCCAGTGCAGGAGATGCAAGAGATGTAAGTTTAATCCCTGGCTCAGGAGGATCCCCTGGAGGAGGAAATGGCAATTCACTCCAGTATTCTTGCCCAGGAAATTCCATGGACAGAGGAGCCTTGGGGGACAACAGTCCATGGGGTCACAAAGAGTCGGACACAACTGAGCGACTGAGCACAGCCATGATGACATGTATCCACCATTATCGTATCATACAGAACATATTCCTCTTTGTATTTGTCATAAGCAGATAAATCAAATATATAAGCAAAATCCCTCCATTCTACAAAGAAAGCAAAATCCAACTGGGGAAAGAGATTGCAGTAGAAATGCAGGTTTATAAATCCTTTGAGTTTAGGGGTTTTTTTGGTAGCAGTGAACTTGTTCTGTGATATTACGAATTATATCTAATAACTTCATAGGTCAAGGATCCCTCCTCTCTGCTCTCTCTTATTCTTGAGTATGTTATCAGTAATTGTTCCTGTCCTCTGCCTATGACTTTGCTTTCATAGTATATTAATTCAGCCAAGATTGAGGAATAAGCCAGAAGCTTTTAAGGAAATTACTAGGGCAGGGTAGTGAAGAAAGGTTTGTTTAAAGGTATTAATGACACAGTGTTGTTGAAGACACAGTATGGAGTCACGCAGATTAGAAGAATTGCACAGAATAGCGGAATAAAGTGATAAGATGTTCGGTCAAATGATGGGAGTTACGCAGGCTGGAATACCATTAAACCTGCCATGTTCTCCATCTCCAGCATGACAAGCGGGCTTTGTGTTCCTGCCTGAATATTCACACAAAGACAGGAGAACTCACTTAGGAATGAAAGCGGGAAAGAGGAGTAATGAAGGAAAGAAAAGTTAGCTTAGGTTTGAGGGCTTTCTACAAAGCATTTTGAATGTGATTTTTTTTTTTTGCTCCATTTATTCCTAGTAAATGGATGTGAATTCAGTGTTAGGCTGACTACTTTGGAGAAAGGGATTTTTTTTCCCCCTTCACCTCAGAACAGGCATAATGGAGAACTTCTCAGAAATCTTCTCTCTCCATATCACTCTTCCATTTTCCTCTGCCTTCAAGAGCCATAGATTTGATGGATGCATATTTTTAGAGACAAAATTATCTTCCTCTCTGATTTAAATTTGCCAGCCCTGCTTGCAGAGCTCCACCTACCGTGGCAGAGACACATCGGTGTAGCTGGTATTAGAGACATCATTTTGTGGCCAGTGCATCTTCTCTATGCATTTTGCATGTGATCATGAAAAACAGATGTTTTCAAAGGAAGGTCTCTGAGACTTCAGTTGCATCTTTTGAAGCCTTGGGTTTAACTTGGAGAACTTTGTTAGTCCAAGTCTTAGAATTGGCATCCACCTAGACATAATCTGTTTCTCCAACCAGATTTCATCTTGCCTCTAAAAACACCTGCTGCTCTTTCTCCAGGTTACATCCTCCTGCCTCCCCTTCCCACCTAGAAAAGCAAACTGCTTCTTGCTTCTGAGTGCAACAGAAATGTAAGTGAACTGGAGCCCAGTTGGTGTTCAACCTCCACACTGCACAGCTCTGGCCGACTGATTTACAGAAACTCTGCTCACAATGGCTGTCCTGGGGCCAATAAAGACTTTAAAGGAGGGGATTATAAAGAAGGAATGGTCCAGCCATTTCCACGAGAATTTCTCTGTACTCCAGAGAGGGTCTGAGTTTCACAGCATGGCAGGATCAGCTGTGAATTGCAGGTTGCCGGATTATGGAGTGTAGGGTTCACGGCAGGGCGGGAAGAGGCTGGGAAGGGGCAGTTTGACAGAGAGGTTATAACGTCCTCAGGGAGGCCCTCAAACATATGCCTGTCTTCCAGAGAATAGAGTCTATTCTAGATAAGCAGTTAGGATTCAAAAGAAGGGGTGGAAAGAACTTCAAGTCACTAAAATGGTATGTGATAAACGAGTGTCATGGGTAACATCTGTGAATGAATTTTGAGGAAAAAATTATATTTTTCCAGAAGGTTCTGGAAAAGATTCAGAAGAAAAGTAGAATATGATTTGGAGTTCAAAAGAATCAATATCATACCAACTTAAAATTATAATAAACATAATTTTTAATGTAAAAATCCCCCAATAAAACAAAACTATCATCCTATCATGGAACCAACCAAAATAACTACTCTTTATGTTCCCTTTTAATCTGGGATTGTATATTTCAGAATTATGATATAGTGTACAGACTTGTACTTTTACTCACATTTTTCCTATGTATATTTTGAACTGAATTTGTAGACATTGTGGTAGGTATTCTGAAAATAGTAGTGTATAACAGAGTGATCAATTTGGTGTCCTGCCTTTAATTTCTGTGACTTTCCCAGTTTTAGCACTGAAATCTCTGCATCCAGCAACCCCCTGCCCCACCCACCCAGCCTCAACAAACTAGGACTGTTGGTCATCCTATAAAAAGACCCTGACTTCATGGAAATTACAGTGCAGTGGAGACAGGACTGTGAGCCTATGATTTTTTATGTGCTGAATGTTACAAGGGAAGTGTGGGGCTAGTATAGTGACTGGTGCCCGGTTAGTCACCTGCTGCTGCTGCTGCTGCTGCTAAGTCGCTTCAGTCGTGTCTGACTCTGTGAGACCCCATAGACGGAAGCCCACCAGGCTCCCCCGTCCCTGGGATTCTCCAGGCAAGAACACTGGAGTGGGTTGCCATTTCCTTCTCCAATGCATGAAAGTGAAAGTGA
>NW_011494766.1:555137-555359 GCF_000754665.1 Bison bison bison | reverse complement strand
AAGAACACTGGAGTGGGTTGCCATTTCCTTCTCCAATGCATGAAAGTGAAAGTGAAGTCGCTCAGTCGTGTCTGACTCCTAGCGACCCCATGGACTGCAGCCCACCAGGCTCCTCTGTCCATGGGATTTTCCAGGCAAAAGTACTGGAGTGGGGTGCCATTGCCTTCTCCGGTTAGGCACCTAGAAGAAGTTATATTTCATGAAGTCCTAAGAAGAGTTAGT
>NW_011494766.1:517159-555037 GCF_000754665.1 Bison bison bison | reverse complement strand
AGAGCAGACTCACTGTGGTAAGTGAAATTACATTAACAAAGTTGCTTTTAACTGACTGTAAGGCAAAATCCTAGGAGAATATGGAGTTGATCAAAATGTGAGATGTGTTAGGAGAGGTCTGTCTACACTTGCTTGTGCGTATTAGTAGAACTAGGTATTAGTTTTATTATTCTGTAATAATAAGATTTGTTCATTTGTTTATTTTCTATGTTGGTAACAAATTTTGCAATTTTTAATTCTTGAACTTCAGAGAGAATGCTGATTTACGATTATAGTTTATATAGATGGTTTAATACATTTCTCATCTTTTCCTCATGTTCTTTATAATGACCCATACTATTTATTTCCTCTCTGAAGATTTTGAAACACATGACCTCTCTCTTCCCATTGCCTTGCCATGCTTCAGAAATGATGGCAGTCTTAAAGAATGTCCTTCCTGACCTTAAAATGACTCTGTAAGGACAGAGTGGTAGAGGTCACTGCATCTCTATTGGCCTGAATGAACACTTATTTTTATATTCTTTGCAGACCATCCCTGATTCCTATTGATGTGTTCTTTCTTCAGATATGCTAATACTGCTGATAAAGCTACTGCTTTCTTTTGTAGTCAAACTTTGATTAGATTTTCCCAGGTTCTTGTTGTTGTTTTGCTTTTGTGTGAGAAATACTCTACAAGGAAAGTTGCTTTCTAAAACAGTCAAAAATCAGCCATTTCAGTTTTACTTGTGAAGCTTTCAGAGACTGTGGGGTATCTTACCAGTTCCGCTATGTTTTAAACATACTGCTCTATTGATATTCCCACCCCCTGCCTCACTCCTCAAAGAGAATTTTATGTGATCTGTGTCCCCTTAGGCTTCCAATAAGGTGCAAACCCCTGCACAGGAATAATGCAGTCAGCCCTAGTGGAAAGCTTAGAGGTCGAGGTCATCCCTGACCCCAGGAACTGTCCCGATGAACTGCTTATTTCCCAATGAAGAATAAAAAGAAAACAAACTGTTTAGTTTAGCAGAGGGAGAAATTTTTGTGTAGTCCAAGAATGATCAGTAGAGGAAGAGACTTGATCTGGGTTTTGAAAACTAGGGAGATTGGAGCTCCCAGTAGAAACTGCTCTTTCCCTCCAGCATATCATCATGAATAATGATAAGATGTGTTGGTATTTTATTTTGCTAATGTGTTTCATACACTATTTGGGGTTTCAGATCAAGCCCACTGACCCTTTAAAAGAAACTTTCAGAATTTCTTCAGACAAGTCACCCCTAACCTGGACAGTAGTAGCCTGGGGTGAAAGGTTTGCTTTCCCATTTTTGTTCAAGCTCATGAGACTGTGGTCAGCCTGGCCACTGTGCCGTTTGCACATTCGCCTCTTCTAAGGAGGGGAGGTTATACAGTGTCTTCTCAGGCAGACAGATGATGGGGCATGGGGCTGCAGTAGACAGCTGGGGAACAAGGAAGAAGGCTTCTTAGGACAGAGAACCTGATCAGGTTACAGATCTCCTTGCAAAATACCCAGTCAGGCACAAATACAGCTACTACTACATACAATACTACATCATAAAGAAGAATGTGCTAACTTTTTTCCAAATTAAATTTTCATTGATGCCCCTGGCTTCTGAAGAACAAAGTACAGCTAAGACAGATATCTATTTGGTGAAGGCTTAAAATAAAATTTCAAATAAGAAAAAAAAAATAATAAAAATGCAAGTTTAATGTTCAACAAGACATACAGTATGTAATTAAACTCAACTTTATCAGCTCCAGCATTCATTAATGAATTCTAAGCCTTGGGAGCTATAAAGTTCTTTGAGAGGCAATCAATAATCTATTACAATTGTGACACAAAATCTGAACCTAATTACCAGCAACAGGATGGTTGTGGCCCATTTAAAAAGATCATTGTATTAGTAGAGGTGAACAAAGGTGTGTGGAGGTTAATCAACATTGACTTATATCTCACCAAACCTCTACCTTAATTTTTCCTTTATGATACTATTGAGGAAAAATGCTAATTAGCCATTCCTGTTCTTTCTAACCTTGAATTCTGCATTTGTTCTTTCTGAGAACTTTGCTTTTCAAGTGCTCTGAAGAGTGGATCATTTAATTTTATGGTATTTTACAAGATTTCCACTGAATGGTTCTCATTCTCAGAAGCCTTGTGAATTGCCTTTACCATTCTTTCTTTTAATGCTCTTTAATTTACTCTGATGGAAACCCGTTCTTCCACAGGCATTTTCACTTGGATCTTTGGAGAGTCATTGTCATTGAAAACTATGTTGACTCTTCTCTGTGCCTGCTCAGCTGTAACAGATTTGAAAGAACTGAACTATGTATACACTACCACCTTATGTTATTCATGTTACCTACTTTCTTACTATGAACTCCACAGAAGCAAACACGGGGGTAGCATTTGATGTGAGTAATTTATTTGGGTGGCAAATAGAAACCACTAGGGATTGGGAGAAGTAAGACACAGAAGGAAAGGTAGCCCATAGCGAATGGTGTTTATCAAGCCAGATTTACTATGGGCCGGGGAGTTTTGCCCTACTGGGGAAATTCTGGAGGCCAAGAAAGAATGCACACTTCAGAGTTCTTTATGCGCACACGTGCATGCATGAGTGAGAGAATGTCTGATGTGTGTACATGTGCTGGGAGACGCATCCACAAGACTGTAAATCAGGGGTAATTTGTCTTATTTAGGTTTTGCATCAGGCTCAATGCCATATTGAAACCCATGGATCCTCATTTGTCTTATAACACTATTCTTCAGAGTTATTTTCAAAAACACAACTTGTCTCTGAAGACCAAAAGACTTCAAATAAATAGTCTTCATTTAATGCAGAAGCAGAAGGACATCTTAGGAATTCAGCTGATTATCCTGAACATAACCGATGAGGCTGTTCTGTGATCTCAGTTTTCTCTCGAAGAGTGTTATTTTGGGGAGCAAAATCAGCACGTGTGAGGTTAGACTTCCAGACTGAGTAAGAGTGAGAAAAACCAGACTTAGCTCTTCAGCACAGATTGCCTAGTTGTTTCTCTTTGGGACTGTTCAGGTGTCTGTCAGTGCTTATGGTGGCAAATGCTGCAATTATGTATGTTTACCTGTGTGACCTAGATAGAGCCATCTGTAGATTACATTCTGCATGTACATACACATGGAATCCTATGAAACATGTTAGACTCTGAAAGTTGTTTTTGTTTTGACTGAACTCTCATCCAAAGCATTTTCCCATCTATTTTCTACTTCTCAAGGACCGTTAGTACATCTTAAAACAATTTTATGTACAATCGTCCTGTGGATGCTAATTAGAAAATCATCAGCCTTTATAGTCTTTTGGAATCTCCCAGGAAATTAACAAAATTGGCTATTTCTTGCATCCAGAAGTTTCACACACTTGATGAAGGACACATTTATTTTGCATTGATCCCTCCTCAATTTCCCATCCTCCTGTTGTTGGCACCTAACGGGTATTCAATAAGTCTTGGTTGAAATAAACATGTCTTCTAAATCTTTCAAAGTCAATCCTTAAGTCCTCTGTCCAGTTAACCCTCTGGAATATTTCAGAACAGTTGAACTGTCTGTTGACATGTCCCTTTTGGCTGAAATGCCTTATAAATCTCATTGTAAGCTCAGCTTACTAAGTCCCAATGGGAGTAGGTAAAATGATATTAATGCAAACCAAGAGTGGGCTTTGGGATTAGAGTCACTGTTTTGAATTTGGAATCTGTTGTATAGAGTACATGTCCACTAAGCCTCAGCAGGCTTCTTCTGTGAGTGTCTAGGATGTGTGGTTGTGACTTTGCCTTGATTTTATTCCATAATTAGCACTCAGTGCTTTACTACAACTGCAGCTTGTTTAAGGATCCGGCTTACTCAGCTAGGGTTTTGATACTGTGCTTGCTGCTGCTGCTAAGTCACCTCAGTCGTGTCCGACTCTCTGCAACCTCAGAGATGGCAGCCCACCAGGCTCCCCTGTCCTTGGGATTCTCCAGGCAAGAACACTGGAGTGGGTTGCCATTTCCTTCTCCAATGCACGAAAGGGAAAAGTGAAAGTGAAGTCGCTAAGTCGTGTCCGACTCCTAGAGACCCCAGGGACTGCAGCCTAACAGGCTACTCCATCCATGGGATTTGCCAGGCAAGAGTACTGGAGTGGGTTGACATTGCCTTCTCCAGATACTGTGCTTAAATCATGCTAATTCCTTCTCCAAGGGGTTGAATCATATGCAAACAACTTAAACCACTGTCTGTAGTTCTCCTATGAATGTATTTAGGACCAACAGTATTCTTCCACCACACACTTGACCTAAGGAATTTGATGTCACATCTATGATATTGAATCATGCTTATTAAATTTGATCACCTCAGTTTTCTATTTTACTTAGCCATTCAAACATCTACCAATTCAAATATCTATTCATTGATTTTCTTACCCTTCTGTGAGGACCACTCTGTCCCAAGCACAATTTTGGACCTACATTTTGGACTGTCAACTACTATCCCAGGAGCTGGTTCTACCCCTGGTCACTTCCCCTCAGTCCCTTGATTTTCACCTGTACCAAGCCTCTCCTCCTCATCAGCCCAGTTACAGAAGTCCTTACTTGCCCTGTATCCAAGCCTACCCATCTCACAAGGACTCAGCTAACTTTAGTCTGTATATTTCATCTACTCTTGTGAAGTATATCACATTTCTTCTGTGTAGCTTGTATGGCAGTTAAGGTTAGGAATTGATTTTATAACCTTAAAGAAAGAATAAAATCATATAAGTTAATCATTTGGACACATATTTACTGATTACTTAGCATGTCTCAGGCAGAGTGGGATACAGTGAGCAAGACGGACAAGACCCCTACTCTCAGGAAGGTTATGATCTAGCAAGGGAAGCATTCACTTAACTGGGACAGTCAATCCCTCATTATTCCCAGATTCCATACTTGTAAATTTACCAACTGACTAAAATTTATTTGTGACTCCCAAATCAACACTTACAGCACTTTCATAGTCCTTTGCAGACAGGCACAGAGCAGCAAAGAATTAGAGTTGTCCAACCCTCATGATCCCAGCTGAGATTAAGCAAAAAAAAAACAACACTGCCTTCTTGTTTCAGTTTACACACTGTAAACAAGTAGCCCTTTCGTGGTAGATTGAGTGCCCTGGTTTTCATATTTTTGTTGGTCAGTTTGCTGCGTAGGATGCCCCACCCCAACTTATTGCGGCCTAGTGTTCCTTAGCACAGGAGGGCTGTGGTGTGCCTCACAGAGCAAATACTTGTGTTGGATCAGCTTCCTTCAGCCATGACTATAGTGCTGTTGGCTCTGATTTCAGGGCTAATGAATCAACAATATATATTTTAAGAGGCACTTTCAACAGATACACACATAACAAAATTATGGATTGAGCAGTTGACAAAAATGTAATGACCAAAGATTCACAAGAATATAACCCTATATTTCTCTAGGAGCAAACACTTCAGTATTCTTTAATGCAGTGTTCATGGTGACTTTATGGAATATAAATACTATGAATAACCCACCATAATGTAATGAAAACTTCTTTAATTGCTTATAAGTTTTACAAGCTAATGGTGTTCCATACCCTGAGAGTGTATATAGTAGGGGGATTTCATTGGAGAGAGTAAGGAAGACTTTCCTGAAGAAGTTGTATTTTAGCTATGACATGAAAGAAATGTAGGGATTAGCTGTGTTCAGAGTGGGAGGAAGGGCACTTAAGATAGAAGGAACAGCTTAGGCAAGCTCTTGATGCAAGAAAGAGTATGATCTGTTTGAGGACTAAAGTCAGGCCATGGTGATTGTGTATATGGAGGAGAGAGTGATGAAAAGTAAAACCGTATACATAGATGGAACCTATAGATTAGGCTAAAGGATTTGAACTTTACTGAATAGCAAGGGGAAAATGCTGATGTATTTTCTTGGAGGACTGATCATTCTTTCTTCTCTAGGAAGAATGGATTAAGACAGACAAAGAAGAAGCAAGGTGACCATTAGGAGTCTGTTTCAGGAATCCACATAGAGAATGATGATGTCTTGAACTAAGTTGTGACAGCAGATATAGCGAGCAGATACATAGAAGGATGCATGGAGATAGACTTAGAAAAGATATCAGAGGTAACAATGGCAACATTCAGTGATGAGAAGACATGAAGATTGAGGGTAAAGAAGGATAATCATGGTAGGACCATCTCAAGTTCGATGATTTCTGAAAGGGAGAACTCTGGAGGGAGAAGACACAGAGATGGCGTGCATTTTGTTTTCAATGATGGCTGCAGCAAGATCTCCCATCCTGTCTGCTTTTAGCAGTCTGACCTTGCCATGACCTCTTAAAAAGTAGGATTTATTTCCTCTCCCCTTGAATCTGGGCTGGTTTCATGACCAATTTTAACTAGTAGAACACAGTGGAAGTGATACTGCACAGCTTCTGAGACTAAACCTTAAGAGAAACACAGCTTCTGCCTTCATCTCTTGCACTATTTCTTCTTGGAATCAAATTGCCAACTTCAAGGAAGCCTAGGCAGCGACATGGAGAAGCTCACACAGAGGAGAAGCTGGACCATGGCTGATCACCCCAGCTAACTTCCAGCAAGTAGCTGGCATCAACTGCCATGTGACTTCTGGACCTTCCAGTAGTTGCCCCACACGGAGCAGAAGAACATCCAAATAACCTTCAGAACCATGAGGAAAAGAATATGTACTGCTTTAAACCTTTCAGTTTGGGAGTGATTCTTTTTACAGCATAGATATCCCAAACAGAGAGAGAGAGGATTTTAGTTCGGGGAATTTCCACGAGTTGCTGTGGAACATGTGAGTGAAGATGACTAGCAAGAAGGTGGTTACAATGTCGGGAACTGACAAGTAACATCTGGGTTAGAGATATAAATCTGGGAGTTGCTAGCATATAAATAATGTTTTTAGCCATGGAAGTTGATAAAACAAACAGAAAATTAGTAAGAATGTAGAGTAAAAAAAACAAAGCACAAAATGGAATAAGTGCTTTGAAGAAATCTAACATTTAATAGTTGTGAATGGAGAACGTGCCCCCAGTGAAGATTAATAAGGAGAATCCAGAGTGTTTTCTTGGTATCACAGAAGCCAAGACAAGAAAGAGACTATTTCCAGAAAGACAGTGTACTCAATGGTAGTTTCAATGTGAAGTTACAATAAATGGGTTCAGAATATATCCTTTATTGATTTAGAAGCAATGTGGTCATTGATGAGTCATCTAAGCAAATTTACATGGACCTATGACTGACTTCTCACGTTGCTGATAATATTTTTATTTTAACTATTTTAGGTATAATAGCTGACATTGCACACTTAAACATTTTGCAAGGCATTATACTGAGTTCTTCATATATTGTTTCATCTCTAATTTAACCAGTATAACAACCATATTTATTTTTGAAACAACTGAAGCTTAAGGAAAGTGAATGAACTCCCAAAATTATTCAGCTAGTAGGTAGCTACATGTCCCCTGTTCCCATCTCCACCCTCGTATCTCCCATATTTACTGCTCCAAGTCTACTGAAGGAAAGAAAGCCACACATGTAGCTCTGAGACAGTTGCGTCCATAATGAGTAGAAAGGTCACTGTTAAAGTGAAGTTGCTCAGTCATGTCCGACTCTTTGCGACCCCATGGACACCAGGTTCCTCCACCCGTGGGATTTTCTAGGCAGGAGTACTGGAATGGGTTGCCATTTCCTTCTCCAAGGTCACTGCTACTGAGGTATTATTGCTAATTATTTTAGATATAATAATGGTCATTTCTAACAGGCTTTTTAAAGAGTCTATATCTTTTAGAGGTATAAAACAAGATATTTACAGATGAAATTTTATATCTTGCATATGTTTCAAAATAATCTGGTTGAGAGGGGAAGTAGATAAGTATGAATAGAATTAGATTGGCCATGGGTTGATAGGTGCTGAGGCTATGTGGTGAGTAAAACGGGAGCTATTATACCACAGTCTCTGCTTTTCTACAGTTTGAAAATTTTTAATAATAAGGTTAAAAAAGTGTTTCAGTGAGGATCTGAGGTCTTTACAGTGAATATAAAAGTGCATGGGCTTTGTAATAGCTATTTTGGCACTTAGGGCTTTATATCAGGTGTTTTTCCCTAATGTTGGGGATAGCTAGAGGTGCTAGAAAAATGGCTCCAGACATAGAAAGAACTATGTATTAAGAACTCTATAAAATCTGCAAAAAAAATGAACCTTAAATTTTAATTTACTGAATAATCACAAACTGTGACATTCATCATTAGTCTATAAGCTTAGTAGCATTTGCAAGATGACAATTAATTAGCTGGATGGCTTTATAAAATGCATGTTTCTTTTAATTGCTATGGCCCATTTTCCATGTTTAATACAAAACTGGAAGCTCTTAAATGCATCAGAAATCTTTCTGGATTTGCTGTGGCATCGTTCCACAGGCATTTTCCCTGGAGACATGGTAATTTTGCAACTTTTAAATATTCAACACAACTCTAATTATAAATAGTTCTCTTTCAAAAGTGATAGCCAGACTCTTGGCACAAACCACCTTTTGTTTTATGGGTAAGGATGACAGCATAATGACTGATGATATGTGTTAGATTCCCTCATCTCTCTTAATTAGAATTTTCTCTGCATCATCATGCTTTGTAACTTATCTGCTCCTTCCTGACAATGGTTAATGTGATTGAGAATGGCTTTAACTTTGTATTTCAACTGGAGAAACAGCCCAGACAGTCTGTGGGGTAGCCTATGCAAGCGAAGGAAGAAAACTCCTCCAACTCCTTCCAATTTTTCTGTTCTACTTGGGCTGGTCAGGATCTGAAGACAGATAACAAAAAGCAAAGTATGTTCTGTGCTCTTAGAAATGGAGTTATAGATACGGAGGGAAAAAGGATGCAGCCTTGTCATAGAAGGCAATGAGAAGGTTAGAGAAGCCGACCATATGGAGCCATAAATCAGTAGGTACCCGGGCAACAAAGCTGACCCTGGACATCTGGTTCTTGATTCACCAGTTATTTATTGAGCACCTGCTATGAACACAGCCCTGTGGGGAAACACACACACACAGAATCTCCAGAGATCTTTTCCTTGCCTTCAGTTCCAGATAGAGGCAGGCCATCTACAGTTTAATATACTGCTTTGAAGGCAAAGACTCAGTCTGTTTGGCTCACCACTGCATCCCTTTGCTTGGTACTGGGTATAGCTCACCACTGCATCCCTTTGCTTGGTACTGGGTATAGCTCAAAGTCATTAACTTTAATAAATGATTTGCTAAGAAATGGATGGATGGATGAATGATTTAGTTATGGGGCCACTTACCCAAGGTCAAAATAACCTACTTAAAACTAAATATGTAAATGCTGATGGGATAGTCACAGAATATAGGCATGATCATTGCTGGAGGAGTTCCTGTGAGAAGATGTCAGGCTTCTGAAAATCCTGCCTTGGATCCCATTCCTCCTGCATCCCAAAACAGTATAAAGATAAAGGCTATGGGGGTTAAGCTGCCCACCCTCACCACCCCACTCATGGAACTTTAGTGACAGTAGAACTCCTAGGAACTGTCCGGCAGGTAGGTAAGAGAGTGTACAGTAGTTATAACGTGAAACAGTTTCAGCTCCTCAAAGGTTGCACAGACCCTCCTGAGAGAGGAGCTCATGCAGCTTTATCAGAGTACCAGGTGTGCAGGATGTAAGATGTTGGTAGATCTCAAGATTCTTTTTTTGACTTTGTGTTGTGGACGGTCCTGAGTCTTTTGGAGCACAAAGAGACAGTGTCCCAGAGGTCAGTTTTTATGGTGTTGTGCAAAAAGGAGTTTCTGAGCCTCATACACTTGACTTGATGGGAGACCCATGACACTCTTACTGCAACATTCTGGAAGACTCAAAAAAGATAGTATGCTTTGCCTTCAAGCCTTAGATTGGTCCCCAAAATAAGAACTTTGGAATAGGTTTGAAAATATAATTTTTTTTTGGAATCCTCCCCTGGATTCAACAAAATACCTGACCAGAAACAAATATTTGGGTCATTTTGGGGATTGCTTTATCTATAAATTTATATTTGTCTTTCAAAGTAGTAACCTATATGAAATCAGGTAATTCAACTATAGAATGTCTGATGAATACTCTCCCATCTCCATTCCCATATGCAGACATTTGGGTTCTTTTTTCTTTTTCTTCCAGTGAAGCCGTGAAGGTTTTGCTAAGTGTAACATATTGATTAATTATCATCACATGGCTAGACCTCTGCTTAGGAGACAATATCATTGTTATAGACTGAATTATGTCCCCCCCAATTTATATGGTGAGGCCCTAATCCCCAATGTGCCTATATTTGGAAATAAGGTTTTTATGGAGATAATTATATTAAATGAGATCATAAGGGTGGGGACCTAATCCAACAGAACTGGTGTCTTTATAAGAAGAGAAAGAGACACCAGGAATGCACATGCCCAGATGAATGACCATATGAAGACATCAAGATGGCAGCCATCTGCAACCCAAAAAGAAAAGTACCAGAAACCAACCCTACCTGTACCTTGATCTTGGACTTTCAACCTCCAGAAATATGAGAAAATATATATATGTTGTTTAAGGCACCCAGTCTGTATTATGATATGGCAGCCCTAGCAGGCTAATAATCTATAAGTAAATAAATAAAATATGGCTTCACTTCTCAATGATGTTAAGTTTAGCCGAGGAGAAAGGACTAATATACATAAAATAGAGAAGATATACAGTTTATATTGAGTAATTCTGCTCATAATATAACAAAAGTAATAGTCTATTTTCATGGACAACTTTCTGTGTGATCATGTCAACTTTATGTTTGGTCCTTGTTATGGGTTCAATTGTGTCCCCTCCCCCCAAAAGTTATATTAAATTCTTAACTCCCAGGACCTTAGAATGAGACCATATTTGGAAAGAGGGTCTTACAGTGGTAAAACTGTAGTAAAATGAGTTCATTAGGGTTGACCCTAATCCTATATAGCTAACGTCCTTATAAAAAATTTGGACATAAAGACAGATAAGCACAGAGGGAAGATGATGTGAAGACACAGGGAGAAGGAGCCATATAGCTGGAGTGATGCATCTGCAAGGCCAAGATGACCAAGCATTGCAGGCACACACAGGAAGCTGGAAGAGGCAAGGAAGGATTCTCTCTCAGAGCCAACGGAGAAAGCGTGGTCTTGCTGACACATGGATTTCAGACAGCTAGCCTCCAGGACTATGAGACAGTCAATTGCTGCCAGGTTTTGTTTCTGGTAGTTATAGGAAGTCAACACCACCCTGTTCTCAGAGTTAGATGGAGGCAGTTTAACAGGATATCTTCTCAGCTAATCCACAGGCAGTTATAAACTATCACTAGAATGAGTTAGAAATTATAGAACCAGCTAACACAGGTTCCCTCACATAGGGTAAAATGTCCCTGCTGGAGTCGTAGGGTGTTACTAGTGGAAAGAAGAAAATAATAATTTAAAACATCACTTGCTATCACCCAAATAATGCTGTTGAGTATTTTTGTGATGTACACACGATTTGCATGGTGACTTCCTACAAAGCAGATACGGTTATTATCTCATTTTACAGCTGAGGGAATGAGAGTCAGAGAAATTAAATGATTTGCTTGACTTGCCCTTAGTCACACAGCTGGTAAATCACAAAGCTGGCATTCAGACTAAGGTTTCCTGGAGCTAGATTTTGAAAGGTGAAAGGATTTTGTAAATAAGAAGTAGGAAGTGCTTCTGAGCTGGGAGAATAAACACAGTTATTTCCACTAGAGAGATTTTCAGGTGAAAGAGAGGAAGGAAAGTGACTAGGGCATGAGGAGCCTAACATCACAGGATTGGAGTGGGCCAAAATTCAGGGTGGCTCTTCAGTTCCATATGAAGTCAACTTTTCTCCATCTTTATGATTTCATGCCTCTAAGAATACAGTAAGAAAAGATAAACAAACAATAGAACTTACCTAAATTCATTTAGTGTGCCCCCTTAACATGAAATTCTCTGTCATCTTCTTGCTTCTTCTCTACCTTCTCATCTCACAAGATTCTTTCTGGTGTGGGGAACTATAGAGATTGTTGATCATACTGATCACATGGAAAATCCTTGTGTCCCTTCTGAGATTTACATAGAAGAAGCTAAACAAATAGTGGCCATTTTCTCCAGAGTTATGTTGTATTTTACAAACACGTAGTAACATTCTTATCTTTAAAATTTCTATTCATGAATCACTGTCCTGAAGTAAAAAAAAATTATAATAAAAATATACCATGGTAAAACAAAATAGTAATTGCAAACTTAGTGCAGATGTTTGGATGAGAAGACCATCCTGCTTTCCTGAAATTCTAAATTGTAGAGTGGTTCACAAGAAATGTAGCTTTGCAGGGAAAGTCTGTGGCCAAATATGGGCCAAATACAAACATAAAGATTTACTTAATAGATAAGAGCAGGAAAAGGGTGCAGCATTGTGTGAAAACTCTCATTTGCGACTGGAAGATCTGATTTTAGTTCTGCCATGATGTTTCTTTGGGGTGTCTCTTTACCTCCTAGGGCCTCACTGTTCTCAACTACAAAATGAGTAGCTTTCATTAAATCACAAGTTCCTCTCAAGCTCTCAGTTCTGCCTTATCATGTACAGAATTCAGTGCTTCTCAATTGCCTAAAGGTACTTCCGAGTATCGTTAATATTTGAACTTCATTAAGATGGGGAATATCTTCTCCAAGCATTATGCTCTGGCTAGGAAAACTGTCTCCTAATCAATTAGAACGATGATAAATACAAATCATTGATATCTAAATGAGGACAATGTGATCATAGTTGAGCGTATTAGCAGACCTGAGTGATTACACAAGCATAATCTTTCTCTCCTCAGGACCTTCTTACACCATATTTATAACTTATTCCTTGGCCAATGACTAGGGTTTCCCAGGTGTGCAGTGGTAAAGAATCTGCCTGTGTGCCAATGCAGGAGATGCTGAAGACGCACGTTCAATCCCTGGGTCAGGAAGATTCCCTGGAGGAGGAAATGGCAAACCACTCCGGTATTATTGCCTGGAAAACTCCACGGAGAGAGGAGCCTGGGGGGCTACAGACCATGGGGTTGCAAAGAGTCAGGCATGACTCAGCACGCACATACAAATGACTATGCATCTTAGATTCAGAAACTGGCTCTTTATAGTTGTACCGGTATACAAGCAATAGCCAATTGGTTGAATTTTCACCCCAAATATAGAATACTCATTGAAGTCACTGAACTCTGTATTTCACATATTATTTACATGGAGTTCCTTCAGTATATCCTTTAGATATAAAGTACATAATGACACCATTGATAACTTGTTGGGAAAAGTGTAGTATTTCTTTCTCCTAATTAATCTCCCCATTTAAGAGGGAAGTTCTCTCCCCATAATCTTCCTCCTTATTATTCTTCCCCAAATTAGGAGGAAAAAATAATCAGATTGCTAAAAAACTGGGGAAATTCATTGAACCACATTTTCTACAGGGCAGGATGACTAAATTAAAAAGAAAACCCTGGACCATCCTGTGTTTTGTTGTGCTCTGCGTTCTGCTGGTGATGACGTTTCAGGCAGGTCCTCGTCTTCCATTCCTCTGGCTGGGTGGGTAAACACACCTCTTCTGCAGACCCAACTCTCCTTACACAGGTTGACCTCAAGATTCAGGTTTCCAGAGGAAATAAGAAGCACTCACCTCAAATCCAAGCTCAAATCCAAATTCTCCAAAACTACTTATCAGAACCTCTGCTCATTGGGAGCTTGCCCAGCCATGGGTAAAGCTGATGTGTTGTAACAGTTTCTTGTATCCATTAGTTAGGACCCTGGTTAGGAGGAGGAGGGGGTCTTGGCCCCCTCACAACTTCCAGCATTGTTGTATGTCAGCGTTGTGGACAAGAGCTTGCAAACTCCTGACTCTTCATCTGATATAATCTGCCTCTTCAGAAAGCCTCTCTATCCCAGTTTTTAAGACACATCTGTGTATGTATATATATATGCTTGTATTTTAAAGAAATCCTCTTTTAACTAGCATAGCTGTTACTTTTATGTGTTATTATAAAACAGTGCTTCAGCTGTCAGCATGCTGTTCTCCCTCCATATGTTTCCCTGTGTCTTCTGACACTGCCTTTCCCTGGGCCAGGGGGAAGCAGAGGGAGTCTGCGGCTTGCCCGGAGGGCTGCCTCTGGGTCACAGTACAATTCTGAAGAGCTGTCTTCTCACTTAGTGCTTCTCAACTCCCTTTTGCTGAGTCAGGAAGATCCTCCTCTCTCTTCAGCACCCGGTGGCTTTGGGCATGGAGCCTAGTTCTTAAACCCCAGTCTAATCCAGCAATGAAATTTTGGTTGCTGCTGTTTTATTGTCACAGATGGGAAGATAGACAGGGTTTTTGTACTTTGTATCTCCTAATGGCAAAAACTAACGTGTTCCTTTGGGCTTATAAAAATCCCCTGCATTTATACGTGCTTTATGGTTCATAAGGTGTTTTCATATCTATTAAAAAAAACTTTTAGAGGATAATTGCTTTATCATATCTATTTTCTCCATTGAGGTTCACGACATGAAATACTTGCTCAATACTTTTAATCCATATGCCAATTAGAATGGTGACAGATGAGCCAGGTGTCATTTGCGTGTTTTTTATATGTTGGGCATTAGGAATTTGAAGGTGAATTTTTTACTATTGCTATAAATATGAATATTGATATTTATTTATTTATCATTTTGTTACATGTTGTAGATGAAAGTTACAGGCTAAGGGAATTTAGCTGGATTATCTTAGGCCACCCAGATAGTAAACAGTGGAGTGAAATGTTCAAACCTAGACTTTTCCTTTTAAATTTTAGTATTAGTACTTTTATACACCATTATAACTTGTCCTTCAGTTGGGTTCTTTTAACTTAGCCTTTTTTTTTTAAGGTTTTTTTTGTTTGGTTTTGTTATTTAGCTCAAAGGCTAAGAGAATAAACAACTATTGACATTTACTGAGTGTCTGATAGTCCCTCGATATTAACATTAATGTTAGGTTATGTCAGAAATGAGAAGGAGTGTCCTGAATAATATAGGTTTAGAGAATCCATAGTAAAGAGATACAAAAAACAGGAAGGCAGCCCTCAAGGATAAACAGAGGTATTTAAATGATCTTTTTTGTACTTTCTACTCTGATGGATAGATTTGAATGTTCTTTTGGACTGGCCGTTTCACTTCTGGGACATAATGAGAATTAGGCTTCATTTTTAAAAAAGATATGGTTTATATCATAATACAAGTTTTAATCTATGTAAATGTTAAATAGAAGCTAGGAAATTATTGTGAATGACAGGGAAGGAACTTAACTGAAAAAAAAAAAAAAACTATTAGAGACACTAAAACAAAACTCCAAAATTGTGTTGCATGAAATAAATATTTAAAAAATTAACTTACCTCTGTACCAGTAATGTGCTAGAAAACTTACTAAAATAAGAGATGATATTCAAAATAGCAAGAAAAATATTAAAGTCCTTGGAATAAACTTAGAAAGTAATGTATTATTCCTAAAGAAAAAAAAACTTACGGGATCAAATATTGTGCTTTAACATATGGATAGAAAAACTGAATATTAGAACCAATCAGTTCTCATAAAGCAAATTTCTCATAAAAATATACAGGTTTAATAAAATTTCAGTTAAAATCTTTGAATAACATTCTCTAGATTCTACCATAGTTATTCTGATGTGTTTTGGGGAGGAAAACAAATATAATAAACCAAGAAAAATTTGAGCAAGAAGAGTAGTGAAGGGGAAACTTGACTTCCAAGATACTAAAATGTATTAGGATGTTCCTATAATCAAAATAGGATGCTGTGGCTCAGGCTTGGACAGAAAGCATAGGAAAAGGCTTTGGTGTAAATAAGCAATACACATACAAATGGCAAATAAATATATAAAAGAATTCAATTTGTAATAATAGAAAATCTTAACAAAATATACTATTTTTCATCTATTATGGTACAGATTATTTGGTAGAATTTTTAAAACAATAATGTTTGCTGTCATAATGTTCAAGATGTGATCATAAAAATAGACATGGTAATTGTGGGTGGAAAATAGGATAAGCTATTATTCTTTTTTACTGCTGCACAGGGGTATGAGTTAATATGACCATAGTAGATGGAATCAACAGCAATTAAAAGTTATGACCTTTGACCCAGATTCTTGATTTCTAGAAATGAAAAGAAATAGAGATATATGCAAATAATAACCTATAGGTATATTTATTGCATTATTTATTTTCAGCAAAATCAGAAATGTCTTAATGTTTAATAATGACTAGTAAAAGGTAGGAGAAGGCAATGGCAACCCACTCCAGTACTCTTGCCTGGAAAATCCCATGGATGGAGGAGCCTGGTAGGCTGCAGTCCATGGATGGGGTCGCTAAGAGTCAGGCACTACTAAGCGACTTCACTTTCACTTTTCACTTTCATGCATTGGAGAAGGAAATGGCAACCCACTCCAGTATTCTTGCCTGAGAACCCCAGGGACAGCGGAGACTGGTGGGCTGCCGTCTATGGGGTCGCACAGAGTCGAACGTGACTGAAGTGACTTAGCAGCTGCAGCAGCAGCAGCAATATATGCAAATACCAACTGCTTTGTAACCATCAGTGTATTTTCAAAGGATATCTTATGAAATGAGGAACTAATCAACATGTTGCCTAAGAATGAAACAGAATCCATGATCATATATGTGAGTGAAATATGGATTTAAAAAATCTGCTGCTGCTGCTGCTAAGTCGCTTCAGTCTTGTCCGACTCTGTTCAACCCCATAGACAGAAGCCCACCAGGCTCCCCTGTCCCTGAGATTCTCCAGCTCCAGGCAAGAACACTGGAGTGGGTTGCCATTTCATTCTCCAATGCATGAAAGTGAAAAGTGAAAGTGAAGTCACTCAGTCATGTTCGACTCTTCACGACCCCATGGACTGCAGCCTACCAGGCTCCTCCACCCATGGGATTTTCCAGGAAAGAGTACTAGAGTGGGTTGCCATTCCACACTATTAATAGTGACTATGTGTGGGAGATAGAACTTAAGATCATTTCAATGTTACTATTTGTATTTTTTCGTATTTTCAAAATTGTCTATAATAAGCATGTCTGATAGTTATACTTTTAAAAATGAATGATATTTATTAGTTTAATAATATTTTATTATTTAATTAAAATAATATTTTATGTATCTAAATCCAGAAGCTAGTTAATTACAAAGTCAGCTAGTCAATAATTTCATTTCCCTAAGTGCTTTCCTTGGTTAATAATATAATTTTACAAATTTCTGCCTAAGATATGCTATTTGATAGTCATAAGTAGTATTTTTGATGTTTTAATTGGTACTTCGTAAGTATTGATAACATTAAATGTAGCTTCTGACCTTTATTAGTCATTAATATTTCTACTAATGCTTTTATATACTAAACTATGATTGCTACACAACTTATTCCATTCATTTATTTGGCTGTTCTTGTGCCACTACCATGTATTAATTATATAATACTTCATCTTAAGTCTTGGCATCTAGTATGGTAGGTCAGTTTTTAAAACTGAAGTATATATAACTTAGTTACTAACAGTGCATTAGTTTCTGGTATACAGCATGATTTCATACTTGTATGCGTTGTGAAATGATCACAATCCATCTAATTATCATCTGTCAACATACATAGTTACACAAATTTTTTTTCTTGTGATGAGGATTTTAAGATTTATTCTTTTAGCATCTTCCAAATATGTGACACATATTATTAACTATAGTCAGTACACTATATATTACATCCTCATAACTTACTCATTTTATAGCTGAAAGTTTGTACCTTTGATCCCCATCAGTCATATAACCCATCTCCCACCTCTGCCTCTCACAACTACAAACATGTTCTCTGTATCTATGAGCTTGGATATATATACATGTATACATACATATGTATCTATGTATGCGTGTGTACATACATATATACACACATGCACACACACACATATACACACACATATATATACATACACACATATACACATACACACATATACGTATATATATATGATGTGTGGGGTTATTTTTGGATTCCATATATAAATGGAAACATACAGTATTTGTTTCTGACTTATTTCACTTAGCAGAGTATCCTTGATGTCCATCTCTATCACCACTAATGGCAAGATTTCACTCATTCTTTGTGACTGAATAATATTCCACTGTATATGTATAACCAGTTCTTTAAATCTGTTCATCCATTGATGAATGCTAAAGTTGTTTCCAGATCTTTGCTATTGTAAATAATAATACAATGAACATAGGTTGCTTGTATGTTTTCTAATTAGTGTTTTCATTTTCTTCAAATACCTAGAAGTGGAGTTGCTGGATCATGTGATAGTTTTGCTTTTAATTTTTTGAGGAAACTTCATACCATTTTCTACAGTGGCTATGCTGTTTTACCTTTCCAGCAGTAGTGCACAAGCATTCTGATTTGATCCCTGTCCTCATCAACATTTGTTATTTCTAGGCTTTTGTTAATAGCCACTCTAACAGGGCTTCCCAGGTGGCACTAGTGGTAAAGAACCCACGTGCCAGTGCAAGAGATGTAAGAGACTCAGGTTTGATCCCTGTGTTGGGAAGATGCCTGGAGAAGGGCATGGCAACCAACTCCAGTACTCTTGCCTGGAGAATCCCATGGACAGAGGAGCCTGGCAAGCTAGAGTTCATGGGGTCACACTGAGTCAGACACAACTGAAGCAACTTAGCATGCGTGCAACAGGTATGAGGTTGACATCTCCTTGTGGATTTGATTTGCATTTACCTGATAATTAGTGATATTGAACATCTTTTCATGTGCTTATTTATTATCTGTCTTTTTTTGGGAAAAAAATATCTGTTTAGATCATCTGCCCATTGTTTAGTTGGATTGCTTTTTTGCTGTTGAGTTGTACAAGTTCTTTGTCTACCTTGAATATTAACATGTTATCATTTTATAGATTAACTTTTCCTTTTGTTGATTGTTTTCTTTGCTGTGCAGAAGCCTTTTAGTTAATTTAATCCTACTTGTTTATTTTGACAAGGAGTTTACTGTCTGAGTTTTATGGCTTCAGGTCTTAGGTTCAAATCTTTAATCCATTTTGAGTTAATTTTTGTATATAATGTAACAGAGTGGTCTAGTTTCATTCTTTTGCATATGGCTATCTTGTTTCCCCAACATCATGTATCAAAGAGACTGACCTTGCCCCATTGTATATTCTTGGCTCCTTTGCTGTAGATTAATCGACTGTGTATGCATGGGTTTATTTCTGAGATTTCTGTTCTTTTCCTTTGATCCATGTCTGTTTTTATGCCAGTACTATACTGGTTTTATTTCTATAGCTTTGTAACAGAGTTTAAAATCAAGGAGTATGAATCCTCCATTTTTGTTCTCCTTTCTCAAGAATTTGTGGCTATTTAGGGTATTTTTTGTTGTTCCATACAAATTTTAAGATTGTTGGTTCTATTTCTATGAAAAAATGCCATTCAAATTTTTATAGGAATTGCATTGAATCTGCAGATTGCCTTGAGTAATATGTACATTTCAATAACATTAATTCTTCTAATCCATGAGCATGAACATAATTTCATTTACTTGTGTCTCCTTCAGTTTTTTTTAATTAATATATTATAGAGTTTTGCATACAGGTCTTTCACATTCTTAAATGTTAAATTTACTCCTAGGTATTTCATTCTTTTTGATGCAATTGTAAATGGAAGTTTTCCTAATTCTTTTTCTGATAGTTCATTACTTGTGTATAGAAACACAGCAGATTTTTGTATGGTGCTATTATATCCTACAATCTACTGAATTTATTAACTGTAACAGTTTATGTTAAAGTTTTTAAGAGTTTCCTACATCTGATATCATGCCATCTGCAAATGGTGACAGTTTTACTTCTTCCCTTTACAATTTGGATGTCTTTTATTTCTTTTCATGACCTAATTGGACTGGCTAGGTTTCCAATACTTTGTTGAATAGAAGTGGCAAGAGTGGGCATCCTTATCTTGTTCCTAATCTTAGAGGAAAAGAATTCTGCTTTTCAACATTGAATGTGATTTTAGCTATGGGTCTGTGATATATGGCCTTTATCATGCTTAGGTTCATTCCCTCTGCACCAACTTTGTTAAAAGTTTTTATCATAAATTCATGTTTAATTTTGTCAAATATCTTTTCTGCCTCTATTGAAACAATCATGTGATTTTTATCCTTCATTTTGTTAGTGTTGTGTATCACATTGATTGATTTACAAATGCTGAGACATTCTTACATCTCTAGAATAAGTCCTACTTGATCATGGCATTTGGTTCTTTTAATGTATTGTTGGTTTGATTTACTAATATTTTGTTGAGGAATTTTGCATTTTTATTCATTAGTGATATTGGACAGTAATTTTTTTTTTTTTCCTAGTGGTGTCCTTTTCTGACTTTGGTATCAGGTAAATGTTTGCCTCATAAAATGAGTTTGGAAGTGTTTCCTCTTCTAAGTTTTGAAAGAATTTGAGAAAGATTAGCATTAGTTCTTTTTGAAATGCTAGGTAGAATTCACCAATGAAGCCATCTGGTCCTGAATTTTGGTTTTTTGGAGGTTTTTCATTACTTATTCAATCTCCTCACTAGTAATTGGCCTATTCAGATTTTCTGTTTCTTTATGATACAGTGTTTGAGGGTTGTATGTTTCTAGGTTGTTCAATGTATTGGCATATAATTGTTTGTAGTTGTCTCTTATGATCTTTTGCATTTCTATGATATCTTAAAATTTTTTATGGGGGCCATTTAAAAACTCTTTATTGAATTTGTTACAGTATTACTTCTGTTTTATGTTTTGGTTTTTTTGACCACAAGGCATGTGGATCTTAACTTCCTCACCAGGGATTGAACACATATACCCTGCATTGAAAGGCAAAGTCTTAACCGTTGAACCACCAGGGAAGTCCCTCTATGTATCTTTTGTAATATCTCCTCCTTTATTTCTGATTTTATGTATTTGAGCTCTCTCTCCTTTTTCTTAGTGAGTCTAGCTAAAGTTTTGTCAATATTGTTTATCAATTCAAAGAAACTTCTCAATTTTCTCGATCTTTCTATTGTCATTTTAGTCTCTTTTTCATTTAATGTGGCCTCATCTTTGTTATTTCCTTCTTCTACTAACTCTGGGGGCTTCCCTGTTGGCTCAGTAGTAAAGAATCCGCCTGCCAATGCGGAAGATGGGGATTTGATCCCTGGGTTGGAATGATCCTCTGAAGGAGGAAATGGCAACCTGCTCCAGTATTCTTGCCTGGGAAACCCCATGGACAGAGGAGCCTGGCAGGTTACAGTCCATGGGTTGCAAAAGTCCTTTTCGCAACCCATGGATTTAGTGGGTTCATTCATGACTTAATGAATAAACAACTACAACAATACTAACTTTGGACTTTTTCATTCTTTTGCTTTAAATTTAATTGAGATGTAAAGGTACATTGTTTATTTGAAATTTTTCTTGTTTCTTGAGGGTAGGTATTTATCACTATGAACTTCCCCTTAGAACTGCTTTTGTTGCTTCCCATGAAGTTTTGATATGTTATATTTCATTTGTCTCAAGGTATTGTTTGATTTCTCTTTTTAGTTATTTATTAACTCATTGCTTTGTTCGGTAGTATGTTGTTTAATCTCCACGTATTTGTGAACCTTCCAGTTTTTTTTCTCTAGTAACTTCTAACTTCTAGGTTTATACCTTGGTTGTTATTAGAGCTGCCCCAATCCAATATGACTGTGTTGTTGTAAGAAGAGGAGATTAGGACACACATAGGTGCAGGGAGAAAACTGTGAAAATGCAGTTTCTTACCACCATCTTCTAGGCAAGACAGGAACCCTCAGAAAAACCAACCTTGTTGACACCTTGATTTCAACTTCCTGGTCTCCCAAACTGTGGGAAAAGAAATCTCAGTTGTTTAAAGCACCAGCCTGTGGTACTTTGTTATGGCAAAGTACTAAGAAACCGATAGAGACGGGGCATTCTAAATGTTTCTCTGTAGAATGCCTTAGAACAGAAAATGTACTTCTGGTCTTCTGACTCCAAGATCCTAGAGTCTTTTCAGGAAATAAAACTTGATTCTAGAAAAGGCTTTGCGCTTTCATCACCTGCTACACTAGGGCTTTTCTCAGTGAGCAGGGACTAGGGCCAAACCCACACAAACTCTGACAGAAGCAGTCTGAGGGGGTTGTTAGAAATCCATTACTCTGGGTTCCAGAGGAATTCCTAATGACTCTGTCTCGCCTGCAGCCTTGAGGAGGAAGGGCTTTGTGAGCAGCATCTGTCACTCCTGTGTGTGCTCAGCCTCAAGGTAGCATGCCCTGCTTGTTTATACATGTCTAGGTAAGACCAAATGTGTTGGTCTATTGATGATGGCAGTACAAAACGATGTCTCTGGGTCGCACATGTCTTGTATCCATCTTGCCCAAGTTTAGCAGATGAGACCTGAAAGCGTTTTGTTACTCCCCCGGGATAATGAGTGATTTGACCCTGGGGCATCTTGAGAGCAAGATGCTTCTTCCTCTACTCCTATTTTCCCTTCCAAGATAGTCCTGGAAAGTTTTCAAACACACTGTGTTCTTTGTCCTTGTTTGTTTAAGAATGTGAGTCTAGTGAAGGGCTCAGGCTGGGGCTGGGTTGCGTGAGTTCAATTACTGATCTGCCGTCTCCTGACTTTATGACTTTAGGCAATTTATATTTAATCTGTACTTTAATTTCCTTACCTTTGAAAAACCATAGTCCTAGTACCTACTTCCCACAACAGTTATAGGGATTAAATAAGTTAATGCATGTAAAGCTGTTAGAGTAGTACTCGCCACATGCTGCCAAGTCGCTTCAGTCGTGTCCGACTCTGTGTGACCCCAGAGACGGCAGCCCACCAGGCTCCCCTGTCCCTGGGATTCTCCAGGCAAGAACACTGGAGTGGGTTGCCATTTCCTTCTCCAATGCATGAAAGTGAAAAGTGAAAGTGAAGTCGCTCAGTCGTATCCGACTCCTAACGACCCCATGGACTGCAGCCTACCAGGCTCCTCTGCCCGTGGGATTCTCCAGGCAAGAGTACTGGAGTGGGGTGCCATTGCCTTCTCCACATAGTAAGCATCAAATAAATGTTACCAATGTGGATGAACTACATCAACTGTTAAATACAAAAGTTTATTTTATTTTCAGTACAATAGAATGAGAATGAATCTCATAAAATTTTTGTTGTGTAAATGCTACAATATATCTTCTCCTTTAGACAGAATAAAAACAGTACATTGTTTTTGAGGCTTCCCATGTGTCAGGCACCAGGGTGAATGCTTTATGTGCTTCTTCTCATTTAAACCTCCCAACAGTCTCTTAGGTCAATACTATGTATCTGTCAATATAGGGAAGGTTATATGTAGGAGCGAAGAACACCAAAATCTCAATGTCTTGAAGGAACAAAGAGTTTTTTCTTGCTTACACTATAGTTTTAATGCAGATAAATAGGAATGTTTGCTGATTGCTGTCATTCAGGAAGCCAGGCTGATGGAAGATGATGCTGTCACCTCAACCGAAATCTTTAAGGCCAGCCATGACAGGGGAGAGAGCCAGGAGAATGGAGTGCTAACTCTTCAGTACTACAGCTCATGCAGACGCGTGCCATTTCTGCTTGAATTAGCCAGAGAAAGTCAGATGACCATGTATAACAACAAGCAGGTAGTATGCCTGGAAGAAGAGGAGAGAGAGAAATCTTGATGAGCACACAATGATGATTGTTCCTACTTCATACATAGGATAAGACTTAGAGGAGAAACTAACTTGTTCAATGTCACACGGTAAGTGGGAAACTGCAATTTCAATATTAGACTCTCTGACTATAAGAGTGTTGCTTCTTCTGACTATAAAAGGGTTGTGATTATTGCCTACCTAGGCTAGTGACGGAGAAGGCAATGGCACCCCACTCCAGTACTCTTGCCTGGAAAATCCCATGGACGGAGGAGCCTGGTAGGCTGCAGTCCATGGGGTTGCTAAGAGTCAGACACGACTGAGCAACTTCACTTTCACTTTTCACTTTCATGCATTGGAGAAGGAAATGGCAACCCACTCCAGTGTGCTTGCCTGGAGAACCCCAGGGACGGGGGAGCCTGGTGGGCTGCCGTCTCTGGGGTCGCACAGAGTCGGACACGACTGAAGCAACTTAGCAGCAGCAGCAGCAGCAGCAGGCCAGTGACATTCTTGATGAAGCCTATTATGAGTTAAATTGTGTCCACCAAAAAGAAATGTTGAAATCTAACCCTCAGAACCTCAGAATATGATCTTATTTGGAAATAGGGTCTTTGCAGATGTAAGCATGTTAAGATGAGGTCATATTCTTAGTATGACTGGTAACCTCAAAAGAAAAGAGAACAGAAACACAGACAGATACACAGAGAGAACACCATGTGATGATAAGGCAGAGCCAATAACACCAGAAGCTTGGAGAGAACAAGGACTGATGTTTTCCTAGAGCCTTCAGAGGGAGCAGGCCCAGTTGACACTTTGGTTTTAGACTTCTAGCCTCCAGAATTGTTAGAGTAGCTTTCTGTTGTTGAAAGCCACTCAGTGTCTGGTATTTTGTTATGGCAGCCCTAGGAAACCAACAAAGCCCACTCTATAATCCTGAGTTTTGGATCTTCACGTTCACTTTCCTTGTTTGGCTCATGTGTCCCTTGTAAGCCACCTGGGCCTTCTCAGAGGCTGTCTCCAAGGAGCCTTCCAGGTGGGCCCTGGGTCATGTTTTTTTCTTTGTGTCTCCAGTGCCTCAGATCGTATATGACAGAGTAGGCATTCAGTAAATGCCCATTGAATGAACACCATAGAGCTGTTTGTTTTCTCTATTTTGTTTTCCTCAGATGTTTGTTTCAGACTTGAGAGATATGAGAGTTTATCAGAGGACAGTTCCTGCATTGGTTCTGCTTTTGAAACTCCTAAGCACAGGACCAACCTTAGCTTCATATACAAAGCCTCCTGTGGTTCAATCCAAGCTGATCTCTAAGACTGGATTCTCCATGAAGCAGGCTTGAGATGGAATTGGGGGCTCAAGATATTTACTGGGTTGGTTGGGAAGATCTCCTGGAGGAGGAAATGGCAACCCACTCCAATGTTCTTGCCTGGGAAATCCCAAAGACAGAGGAGTCTGGCGGGCTACAGTCCATGGGGTCACAAGCATGTATATTTACTGGAGAGCAATGCCAGTGAAAAAAGAGGCAGGCGGAAGTATTTAGCAAAATAGGTGAAGTTGCAATACCCTCCTCGACAGACGTTCAGCCAGCCTGCTTACCAGCGGGTCTGGAGGAGTGCTGCCTATCAGTGTGTCAGGGCCAAACTGACTGGGCCCTTAAACCCTGCAGGCTGCCTTGGAAATAAAACCTCAGACAAAACCACTCTCTGCAGCTGAGGCTGACACTTAAGTGCTGACAGTTGGAGGCTGGCTGCAAACTGCATTCCCGCAGCTGAAGTCCTTCTTTAAAAAGCAGCCTGGGTGGCCTATCTCCGAATCTCCCACATTTACCTCTCTGACTCCATCTCACACCACCTCTCTTCCCACCATCACATCCAAAGAACCTCTCCTCCCCCAACTCCCCTCACATCAGAGTAACCACTTGCAGATCTTAAAAACCTCCTGGAGGTTTCCCACCTCCATGTCTTCACATTACCTTCCCCTCACCCTGGAATATCACTCCTCCAAGCTCTCTTCCAGGAAACTCTTGGTCTTCATCATTCCAGATCCTATCCTTTTAGGAAGGCTTTGCTGACCTCACAAGAAAAGGAGGGTCCCCTTTTCTTCTTTATGCTCCTTGATATTTTATAACCCCATCATTACAGTGTTTATCACATACCATCACGTCAGCTACTCACTGGGCCATAAACTGCCTAGAAAAAGGATGTAGAACGCTAGCATCATGACACCTGTGCCTCATCTGGTGGCTGGCACATATAGGCAATTAGTAAATATTAACTGGTGATGGATGGAGTGAAACATACAGGATGAAACAGAAATGGCCTTGTGATATCAAGAGAGGGATCATTTGGCTTTATTGTAGTAAAACTCAAACTAAACTGAAGTATTTATTATCCTCTTTCACTTGACTCCAGACCAGTCAATGCCACATCCTGTGAAATCCAGCTTCAACAGATAAGCTCCTCACAGACCTGAGAACCCACACAAGAATACTATGAGACAGACAGGGAAGACGCGGAACTTAGGAGGATCAACTTACCCAAAGGATGAGTAGGGCAAACCAGACTCTAAGGGCAGAGGGAAGTTGCCCATAGGGCTCTTCACTGCAATAACGTGGCTCCTTAAGCTGCTAAAACGCTCCAAACCTAGGTGCGCATCAAAAGTCAGGGTTTACAGACACTTAGTTGGTCTAATAGCCATCTTCTGTCTTTGTCTACCCAGTGCCAAATTGCTCCTCTATCTGAAACAGCCCCAGTTATTCTTTTATTTATTTATTTGAAGTATGGTTGATTTACAGTACTTTGTTAGCTTCAGGTGTACAGTAAAGTGATTTCGTTACCTCAGACATATACACATATATATGAATCTTTTTTCAGATTCTTTTCCCGTATCAGTTCAGTTCAGTTCAGTTGCTCAGTAGTGTCCGACTCTTTGCGACCCCATGAATCGCAGCACGCCAGGCCTCCCTGTCCATCACCATCTCCCGTATAGGTTATTACAAATATTGAGTACAGTTCCTTGCGCTATCCAGTAGCCGTGTTGATTATCTATTTTATATATAGTAGTGTTCTTGCCTGGAGAATCCCAGGGACGGGGAAGCCTTGTGGGCTGCCGTCTATGGGGTCGCACAGAGTTGGACACGACTGAAGTGACTTAGCAGCAGCAGCAGCAGCAGCGGTGTATATATGTTACTCCCCAGTTCCTAATTTATCCCTCCTCCCCACCTTTCTGCTTTGTCACTATGTTTCTTTCTATATCTGTGAGTCTATTTCCATTTTGTAAATGTGTATCATTTTTAGATTCCACATATAAGTGATATCATATGACATTTGTCTTTCTCTGATGTATTTCATTTGATAATCACTAGGTCCACCCATGTTGCTGCAAAGGTAATATTACTCTATTATATATAATGATATATATATATAATTACTCTATTATATGTACATATATATAATGGTACATATATATAATTACTCTATTATATGTACATATATATAATGGTACACATATATAATTACTCTATTATATGTACATATATATAATGGTATATATATATACATATATACACCCCACATCTTCTTTATCCATTCATCTGTCAATAGACATTTAGGTTGCTTCCATGTCTTGGCAATTATAAATAGTACTGCAATGAACACTGAGGTGCATGTCTGTTTTTAATTATGGTTGTCTGCTTATACATGCCCAGGAGTGGCATTGTAGGATCATATGGTAGTTCTACTTTTAGTTTCTTAAGGGATTTCCATACTGTTCTCCATAATAACTGTTTGCATCCCCACCAACAGTATAGGAGAGTTCCCTTTTCTCTATACCCTCTCTAGCATATATTATTTGTTGATTTTTTAACATTAGTTATTTTGGCTGGTGTGGTGAGATACTTCATTGTAGTTTTGATTTTCATTTCTCTAGTAATTTGCAACATAGAGCATCTCTGTGTCATTTTGAGCCATCTATGTATCTTTGGAGAAATTTCTATTTAGATCTTCTTACTTTTTTATTGGGTTGTTTGGGGTTTTTTTTGATATTGAACTCTATGAGTTATTTGTATATTTTGGAGATTAATCCCTTGTCGACTGTATCATTTGCAAATATTTTCTCCCATTCTGTAGGTTGTCTTTTAGGAAACTATTCTTCTCTCATTTGCATCCAATCCTGAGGAGACTGTCAACCAAGGATTCTGCCCACCCCCAAATACAATGAATAGTTTTGCAGAATGTAGTCAAACTAGTGGACATCACTTCTAGGAAGGAGAACTCATATACTGCTGATGATAGGAGGACAGGAGGTAAGATGGGGGCAGCTAGAGGTCATCGGACACCAGGCAAGTAGAGCTGCTCGAGAGGAAGGCAGCACAAATAATACCAGAGACAGTGGATGGGAAGAGATAAGTTTTCAATGACATCATTAGAGAATCAGAACTTAGACTTCCTTGAATGTAGCATAATCATCAAATTTTTAATTAGCAAGTCAGTGAGTCCCCATTTTTCATTAGACACAGTTTTGAATCAGGTTCCTGTTACTTGAAGTTGAAGTTTTCTCATCAGACACAATCTTGTCCTTTCGCTTAAATTTCCAGGTGAAGTGAGTGGGAATCTGGAGTAAGAACCAGTGTTTGGTCCAGTATATCTATGACTAAGCTCTGTACTTCAGAACGGAAACAAAACAACTATTTCATGTCATTTGGAAAATGAATTTTGTCCCTGAAAATGACAAAAAAATATATGAGAGGGTTTTTTTCTTTCCTCAAGCAACTCAAAGTTTAGCCAAAGATACAGACTTAGAATATGAAATTGTAAGTGTGCAAACAGGACAATATAGAGGTTTAAGTCTCAGTAGTCAGGGCAAATGCTCTGCCCTCTGGTGACCTTTGTGCTCGCCCTTTGGTAGGATTAGCAGCAGACTCACAAGGTTTGTATTTCTACCAATATGAGTACCAGGCAACTTAATCTGGAGTGATGAGTGGTGACTCCTTCAACCTGGTAATTAGGTTTTGCCAGCCTGGGGCTAAATGGAAATTAATAAAGTGGTATTTCAGGGTGCTTTGCCTGACCTTGTCAACAGGAGCACAGTTCCTGGGGGATAGATTGCTCATAAAGCCAGGGTTTTCAGGATTGGACTGAATCATTCATTGGTTATATTGTTTAAGAAACAAATAATAAAAACTTGGAAAGCATGGGAAATGGTTTCATTTTTGCAGGACTTTACAGTATAATCAAGAAACTCTAGGTTTGTTCAACAGATTGCATCATCTTTTACAGCTACCATTTATTGTACATTTACATTATGCAAGACAGTGTGCTGAGTACTTTACATGGATTGTTTCAGTTAATTCTCATAATAACCTTATGAGGTATGCAATTCATCCTCTTTGCAGATATGTGAATTTTGGCTCAGAAAGATAAATTCAGCTGCCCAAAGTCACAGAATTAATGACCATGGGAGTTGGGGTTTGGAATCAGGTTTACAGCCTGAGTCCTAACACTGCCTGTCCTCTTCCCTACCTAGAGTAAAGATCTGGGGATCCTAAGGGACTGATGATGAATGTCAGTACACAGAGAGGGGTGCTACACACTGATGAGACCCTGGATTCTGACCGATCAGCTCAGAATTCACTTCCATTATCCCAGAACAAAGTAAAGAAGGGCTAGATTGGTATGATTGCAAGAGGAGAGATGGGAAGGATGACATTGAGAGATTTTGCAAAGGAACATTACAGGATTTTGCTACTGGATAGAACAAAAGAAAGAACAGTGAGTCAAAACATATCAGAGTATCAGAGTCCATTTTAAATGAAGGTATAAAATATAAGCATCCAAAATAGTAGCTGTCAAGAGATTACTTGCAATGTATTCCCGGAATGCACTTAGTTTTCATGGTAGAAAGCCACGTTGAGGGAAAAAAGCTATTCACATACACACTTATTGGAGGCTCATTAGTCTATTTAATGTATTTTTAAATTTTTAAAAGACCATTTGCCGCAATTGTGTCTGGGCACATGTACAAGGACAGGGGAAATCAATGTTGAATTTTACAAATAGACGCCCGTCTCTGCCCTCACTCTATCATTCCCATTAGGCAAATGACAAGTCAACATTGTGCAGAGTGGAGTTGTTACCAGGCTTGAAGAAAGTCCCTAAAACTGAGTCCATTTTAAAAATACAATTGCTTTACCATAGCTCTTCTTCACTTTATTTTCACAGTGACGCACAGTGTGTTTATTTTTTTTGAGGTTCATGCTGAGATAGATAAATAGTAAGGATAGCAATTGTGCTTTCCCATACCTGCAGGCTGGGGTCAGGATATAACACAAAAATTTCCATTAAATACCAGAGAAAAAGTAGCACTCAGGGTCTGGATGGCAATAAACCAGCTATTAGTGACCACAAACCCAGATCACAAAGCCAGGTTGAATTTGCTTCATGGTTCAGAAAGCCAGTCAGTGTAACTCAGCCTTGACACACTGCATACTCCTGATGATGCCCTCAGCGTTTAGTATGAAAAGAGGCATGTCAGACTCTCCGTTTCCTCCCTCCTTTACAGGCACCCCTCTGAGCCATTCCACACTAGCCAGGAAGCTTGCTGAAAGTAGTAAAAGAACCTCTGCTCTTCTGGAGGCCAGAAGACTGAGAGGGAGCCTAGCTGTGTGGACCTGGGTGTGTCACTTTTTTCTGCTGGACATCAGTTTCCTTATCTATAAAATGAACAGATGAGACTCTGACAGTTCTGTGGAGTTCATACCATCTGATTTTACTCACATGGAATACTTCTAAGACAAAAAGAACACTTATAGGAGAAGGAAATGGCAACCCACTCCAGTGTTCTTGCCTGGAGAATCCCATGGACGGAGAAGCCTGGTAGGCTGCAGTCCATGGGGTCACACAGCGTTGGACACGACTGAAGCGACTTGAAGCAGGCAAGACGCATAAAGTAAAAGAATATGGATTTGGGGTTGGGTGGGAAATAACAAACTTAACTCTTAAAATGAATGAGTGTATGATGACCTGAGATGATTTGGGGTGATATGCGGATAAACATGGCACCCCACTCCAGTACTCTTTCCTGGAAAATCCAAAGGATGGAGGAGCCTGGTGGGCTGCAATCCATGGGGTCGCTAAGAGTTGGGCACGACTGAGCGACTTCACTTTCACTTTTCACTTTCATGCATTGGAGAAGGAAATGGCAACCCACTCCAGTGTTCTTGCCTGGAAAATCCCAGGGACGGTGGAGCCTGATGGGCTGCCATCTATGGGGTCGCACAGAGTCGGACACGACTGAAGCGAATTAGCAGCAGCAGCAGCAGATAAACATTTAAAAATTTAAGTCTAATACACATTAATGTGTGATCTAGCATATGCTTGATGCACTTGATCTAGCATATCAAGCCTGTGGTAACCTTGTTACTGCTTACAAAAATAGTAAACTTATTTAAGGCCCAAAGTGAGTTGATTTAAAGGTGTTAGTAAATATTTTGACTAGCTTTTGTCCCTGATTCCTGGGAAGTAACCTTTTAATCCTTGGAATTACCAAGTGTGAATGAAGTGTTTCTGTTATCCATATTGGGCTTTTCCTAGTTCATACTACAAAGTGACACATGGTGAACCCCTAGATCATTTCAGGATAGAAGCTGGCCATGCTTGAATCACAACCGTGAAATTCAAGGGTTGGGGCTTTGAGCCAAGGACATCAACCCGACCTCTGGGGAGACTGAAGACTAAATGTAATCATGTGACCAATGCTTCACTGACACCTGTGTACTGAAGCTGCAAGGAAAATACTGATCTCAAAAAACTCAAATCAGGTTGAGTTTCCTGATTGGTGAGACACCCTAACATGCTGGGAGGGTAATGCGTTCTGAGGACATGGAGATTTTGTGTTTGAGACCTTCTCAGATCTCACCCTGTATGTGTCTGCATTTGGCTGGTCCTGAGTGTGTCCTTTATAATAGAACTATAGTCATAAATGGAGAAATCTCCTGAGTTCTGTGAGTTCATCCAGGAAATTAGCCAACTTGAAAGGTAGTGGAAATCCCTGAATTTGTGGATAGTCTGAGAGTCCTGGAGCTTGGGGTTGGTGTCTGAAATGAGGTGAATTTGTGGAGAATTCTTCCCTTCACATTTGAACTTTGACCTAGCTCTAGGCAGTAAGTGTCAGAATTGCACTGCCAAAAGGCAATATTAAGTAAATAGCAGTATTAATACTAAACTGGTACACAGGTATATGGACCAACCCTTTACAAGGTATAAAAATGACCAAAGTTTGAGAAACTCTAGTATCATGTCCTCTGTATTGAGGTTAACTGTTTTAAGTCTGTTATATATGTTTATAATTTATTTCTCACAAAACACTATGAGGTAGTTAACTACTAATATTCCCAATTTATAGATTAAGAAACTGAGGCCTAGAGGAATTAAATAACTTGTCCAAGGTCCTGTGACAAGTAAGTGACAGTGTTGGGGTACAAACTCAGGCCATCTGTCTCCTGAATGCCTTGTTTATAGTGTGTTCATCACTACACAATTAAAATACCTCCCTGTGGGATCACTCTGAAGATTAAAGTAAGTATTATACATGGAGTTTTTTTTTTTTTTTTAAACCCAGTGAATGTCAGCTCTTACTATTCTTGCTGTAATTAGAAATATGTTTTTGCATTAAATAATATCAGTGCTTAAAATAAATTAGGGGATTTTTAATTTGATCATACTCTATAACATTGTCTAGAATCAATTGAAAGTCATATATTTGCTTTTTATATATGAAAAAGAGGTTTTATGCTTGTAAGATACAAAACTCTTATCACACACTTCCCTAGGCATAGAGCAGTCCCTTTTCCAGTGAAGGAGTATCATTAAGTCTGAAAGTAGAGTCAGTGTGATAATGAACCTGGCTTTTACAACCTTTTCTTGGTGTTATGTAATTCTTAGTCACAGAGTACAAGACAATGAGAAATTTCTGCTAACATAGCAAAAAAAGGGTTTCAACATTCATTTAAGTGACTATAGTGGCTTAGTTAGTTAGAATGCTCCAGACTGGTAATTTATCTTTATTTGTCAGCTCCCAAGGGTTGAGTTCTTATGAAGGGCAAAAAATGAGTAGGAAGCAAAAATAACTGCTGGTATCTGACTAGTGCTTGTCTCCAGATATGGGGTTGGTACAACTAAAATGCTTTTGTTGGAAGAAAACTTAAATCCACCCTTAATATGTTAAATGTATAACTTGTCAGGAACTGGGAAACATATTAGTAGTTTGCACATTTTCTTTCACATAAACACATGATAATAATAGTATTGGCTGGGACTATAATACCTATATACATTAATTTAAGAAAAAACACAATTTGTTAGAATTAAGGGGCACTGGCATCAAGTAGGAAACGTTTTGAAGTGAGCTTTTTTTCTGACTATGTCACTCAGTGAGACAGTTATGATCTTTATGAGACATGCGATTCTGTGAGTTTCCATGAATGGAAAAAGCTTCATCTTTTACCAGATAGGAACAACAAAGGGAAGGAGATCCAATCTCCCTTGCAAATTCATGGATTCCACACAAGAAGGAAACAGTGAAGCACACTGCATTAGCATAGTTGGGGAAAATAAAATAATTCTTCTGCAGAACTCAAAGGAAAGGGTAAGTAGGTTTCTTCCTGTCAGCCATCTGTATCCTGGATGGTCCATTTCCAGTGGATATAAATTACATGTGATTTTTCTTGTTTTCTGTTATATATAGGCCTGATCAGTTGGGCACTTACTGATTCCATTAATGCAGCTGTAACACTATTTGGTATATTAGAAAGTCTGTTTTCTGGTACAGTCAGAAAGGGGTTATGCTCTTTCGGTTAAACATTCTGATTAATAGAGGTTATCATATAGGTGGTGGCAGATGGCAGCTGTGGTCCTTCATTCACTCACCCACCCAGAAAAGGCTTCTGGAGCATCTTCCCTGTATTAGACACCATTTTATTGATTGATGTTGTTGTTCAGTTGCTCAGTCGTGTCTGACTCTTTGCAACCCGATGAACTCCAACACACCCGGCCTCCCTGTCCTTGACCATCTCCCTTAACTTGCTCAAACTCATGTCCATCCAGTTGGTGATGCCATCCAACCATCTCGTCCTCTGTAGTCCCCTTCTCCTCCTGCCTTCAATCTTTCCCAGCAGTTTTATTGATTGATACTGGGGATATAAGAGGCATGTAAATATGATAGCTGAGATCCCTGGTGTCTTGGGCTCTCAGAGTGGTAAAAAACAACGCATACATTCACCAATGAATATGATGATTTCAAATAGTGAAAAGTGCTTGAAGACGGTAAACAGAGTCCTGGAATTAGAAAGTAGTTGCAGGAAGGTGGGCCTGATTTAGACTGAGTAGTCAGGGCAGGCTTCTCTGAGGAAGTATCACTAGGGTTGAGATACAAACAAGAAAGAACCAATAAAGTTCTGGGAGATCTTCAACATGCAGAGAACATCAAATGCAAATGCCCTGAGATAGAAGCAGGGTGAATGGGCTTACTGAGCAGAAAAAAGGCCTTGTGAGGGGGAGTGAGTGCTATGAGCAACGAAAGTAGTGTGGGGAGGCCAAGGTGTTGGCAGGAGCCACATAATGCAGAGCCTGGAAGCTCGGAGGTTTCAAATGCCTGGGATTTTACTCTGTATGTGGAGGGAAGCCACCAGAGGGTTAAAGCAGAGAAGTGACGTGATATGATGCGTATTTTAAAGCACCACTCTCTCAGCTATTTGTATGATGGATTGTTGGAGGAGGTCATTGAGAGGATGTGAAGGCTGGTTGATGTCCCAGCTGGTCTTGGGCAACTGGAAGTTCCTTAACCCTTCCCTGTCCTTGGAATGTATGCCCTGCTATTACGCCCATGCTAGTCGTCATTTCAAGAAAGTAGCCTCCAAAGAATAAACTGTTGTTGAGATCGTCTGGTTGGTATACATGACTAAACTCAGTTAAGGCCTCTTTATAAACTTCTAAGATTCTATCAGGTGGATGCAGAGATCTGATTCTTCCATGGCTGCTGGAGACCAACCTCCTATGAGAGTTCTTTGCTTCTTAAATCTACCCGTGTGGTATGTTCTGCTTCTTTCTTCAGTTTCTCTGCCCTCCAAGTAGGGTTTCAGATTTCAGATATCATCCAGAGAATGCCTAAGGTTGTGAGGCAACATGGATTGTATGGAGTGGGGTGGGGTGGATGGAAGAGTGGTCCCATCAGTGCTCCGAAAAGTCAGAGAAAACTGAGAAGAAATGCTATTACCTAGCAAATGGAACAGAGTCTGTGTCTGGCCTGGCTCTGTCACTCCGTTGCCCTGTTGTCTCAGACAAGTTCCTTCCCCCTCTGAGCCTCAGTCACATTAGTGAAGAGGAAAAAAAAGGTCTTTAATGCTAGATTCCTTCCCAAGTGCTCCTGCACACTAACATTATGTGGTTGCGTGATCCAGGCCTCTCTGAAAGAAAGAAGAAAGTGTGCTCAGTCGTGTCCGACTCTTTGCGACCCCACGGACTGTAGCCTACCAAGCTCCTCTGTCCATGGGATTTTCCAGGCAATAGTACTGGAGTAGATTGCCATTTCCTTCTCCAGGGGATCTTCCCGACCCACGGATCAAACCCAGGTCTCCTGCATTGTAGACAGACACTTTACCTCCTGAGCCACCAGGGAAACAGTACAATTTCCCAGATTGAAATCATAAAGTATAACCAACACCAAATTTGAATGATGGAAACCAACAGGGCAAAATGGATCCCTGAGCTGCCATCAGTTGACTCAGTCTGGTGTATCATGTCTTTCTTTGCAGGAGTTCACACACGTTAACAGGCCTTTATTTGGTGGCTTCACATTGTCCTCATTTGGGTGGTTATCTCTGCTGCCTCCTGATGCTTCTGGTCCCAGCATTGTCCCCGGCTGCATCATAGCTGAGTAGCTTGGGGACCTGTAGCAAGAGAAAGCACATCTGATATCTTTTAACTTCTGATTTCATTAAGAGATATATCATTTTAGTGAGCCTGGGATGTCAGCTTTGACACTTAAAAGTAGGGAAAGTTGACATGAAGTAAACTGTATAGTTCTCAGTGCTTCTGCAAATGTGGGATCATTTGTAAATCCAGAGCAAGCTGAGAGATTAACATTCCTGCCTGACCTCATGGCTTCTTCATGTAGACATCAAATCTTAATTATAGGATGGCGCATTAAGAGACATTGCACTACTGGACTTATTCCTCCCACCCTCATCTCCATAGAAAGGAGTTTCTTTTCCCTAAAATTGACATTGTCATGGTTTAATTTCTCTTAAATGCCTCATTAGGATTTATTATTTCAGTGTCTAATTTTGACATGCTTGTACTATTGTATTAATTTTTGAGCATGTAGTGATTTGGAAACTAAAAGTAAAGAAATATTAAGGTGTTTCAGAAAAGAGCATAGATAAATACACCATCAGATCAGATCAGTCGCTCAGTCGTGTCCGACTCTTTGTGACCATACTATTTATCAAATATTATTTGAATATTTCTTGAGTGATAGCATCTGATTTTATCACTAGATTAGACATTTCTGTACTTATTTCTTCACTTCGTTTATTGCTGTGTGACAAATTACCACAAATTTAGTGGCATAAAACAATACCCATATTCATTCATAGGGTTGCAGGTATGAAGTCCAAGTGGGCTCAGCTGGGCTCTCTGCTCAGAGTATCAGAAGGCTGATATTAGTATGTTGGCTGGACTGAGTATTCATCTCGGGGCTCTGGGTAGATATCTGTTTCCACGTTTATTCTCAAAAAAGATGAATTCTTGGGGGAACTCCATTCCTTGTGGCCCTAGGACAGAGGCCCGCGATTGCTTGTTGGCTGTCAGTTCTCGGTTCCTAGAGGCAGCCTATGTTTCTTGCCACGTGGTCCCCTCCATTTTCAAAACAGTGAAGGTGCATATGCTGTTGAGTCGTTCTCGTGCATTGAATTTCTCAGACTTCCTCTTGTGCTGTCAGCCAGAGAAAGCTCTCAACTGGCCTCCTGTGATTAGGTCAGGGCTGCTAGGTTACAGAAAAACAGAAGTCACAGCATGGAGGGACCGCTATGCCATTGTGAGGACTTAGTTTCAACTGCTGGCTCACTCAGGCTGGTGTGCGTCTGGCCTCAAAGTTTGCTTCAAAATATAAACTATCTACAAGAAATGTTGAACTGATGGTGTTCAGGTACAGGCAATTCAAGGGGGTGTTTGTGGAAAACATTTCAAGTCCCAGTACTTAGAACTGGAAGCAAGATCTTTGGGACAGTCCTCTGATATTCCATGGGGCTTTAGTAGTGGGTTCCAGCTAAACTTGTATTTATTCTGGACCTTTGAGTTTTGGATTTCTTTTTTATTCTTTCATGTGTTTTGATGTTTTGAGGTAAAAATCTTCCTTTAAAAAGAAAATTTTCCAAAGGGACATTGAATGTACTAGCAACATCTTAACCTTCTAGCATCAATTCCTCACCTGGAGATCAAATGATTAAAATCAATTTTTATGCTTTTTGCTACCACCATGACAGGATATTCCTGTCAGAAAGCTCCTCTGGGCTCCACGGTAAGTTTGCTAATGGGATCTGGCCCATTTACAGCTAAAGCATTTTCAGAAAAACAAAATGTAAAGCTCCAATTGCACAAGATATTCTTTTTAACATTCTCCATGGTGATTCTGTTAAGTCACATTATAAGAAGATAAATTATATTATTAAAATGACCGTTTGATTACTTTTGATTTTTTTTTTCTTTTTGCTGTTGGGAAAAAAGAAAACTAATACCTCCTCAAGATTTTTTCTTTCCAAGAATTTGCTCTAAAATAGTGGATGGCAGGACACCTGCAAAAAACTCTTTGCAAGTAATAATAGAGAAATTTACTGTGTTAAGCAGTATACAAATATTAAATAAGTGAGCTTGAAAGGAATATATGTACTGGGATTGTGGTATAACTGTCATGAGTGCAGCATTTATAAAACATTCATTTCTGTGACCCACCCCCAGAGTTTCTGAATCAGTTAAGTGAGCCTGAGAACTCACATTTCACACAAGTTCCAAGGTGGTGGCCATGCTGCCGGTCTGGGGACCTCATTATAGGTATAACTATGGCTAGGGTCTTGCCCTGCCATA
>NW_011494766.1:504875-517059 GCF_000754665.1 Bison bison bison | reverse complement strand
GGTTGGGTTCTCCCCCTGCCATATTTCATTAGGTCTCAGATTTTATTGCAGTGGTTACTGTTTGTTTTCAAGGTGATTTTAAAACCTTGCTTTAATTCATTCTCAATTGTAGCAAGTGTCTAAGACATAATCTTTAATACAGCAAGGTTTTAGAGTTAAATTTGAATAAGGTTGAAATCTTCAAAAAGAACATAATCAGCTGCAACTAATTATTTCAAAACCCATTCTCCACATCAACTGTTTACTTTTTGCTTTGGGAACCCTCACGATACATCATGGTTTTTCTTATTCTGTTTTCCCATCCAGAAGGCTTTCAACCTTGTTCTCTGTCCAAACAAACCTGGCCAAAAACCTTGGTCAAATCATAACTCTTATGAAATTTTCTGTAATGCAATTTCTCCTTCTTCTGAGACCCCTATAGCTTTCGTTATTCAGACCATTAAGATGGAATGACGAGTGGCCAATGTTTGCCCTAAATCTCTAGATAAACTTTGTATCGTTATCTAACTTTTTGCAGGAATATCTTTGACCTCTCTAATTATCCTGTAAGCCCCCTGTGAGCAGAGATTGAGGCTATTATGTGGTTGATGTATTAATATGAATTTGATTGAAGGCACAGAGTCTACCAAACTAAGAGTGTACTATCTCAAATATAAGGAAAACAAATAACATATAGAACATTTACTGTTTTTCAGGAATTTGTATTCCCTATAATAACTGTATGATGTTGATGTAGTTATTATCCTTGTTAGACCAATGAGGAAATGAACACTTAAAGAAGTGAAGTGACTTGCTTAAGGTCACACATCCAAGGGCAAGAACAACAATCGGAAGCCAGTCAGGCTTCACAGCCCACGTCTTATTCTTTGCAATATTACTGAACTATAATCCTTTCTCTACCCTCCAGTCTCAGCAGCCCATACCTTCAATTCTGAGGACTACACAGTAAGAAGCTAGCTTCTCTTCTTTCTGCCCCAAATTCACTTGAAACCACAGAAACCACATGAAAAATGGAGTCTGACCACCTCCAATCTATGGATCCCAGACTGCTCCTTCTGTACTGATTGACCGTCAAGTGCTATAGAAACTGTAGAGGCAATAAAGAACTCTTGTATTGATCTACGTTGAAATTATAGAGGAAAACAAATTATCCTGAGCTTTTCCATTGGCACTGAGTGCTAAGTCCAGACGGATTCTAGAAAAATTTAGCTTTTAAGGTTTGATTTTAAAATCCCTTGCAAACTATGGATGCTGGAAAAATGAGTTATTGTATATTAGGGGATAGAGAGATAATGATGATAAATGCTTTTAAGTTCTGGGTTTTGACATAAGCCCTTCTCTAATAGTTCATCAGAGTTGATTTAGAAGCTCTAAAAAGCTCATTGTGCCCCAGACTGCTAACTCCTAGTGGCCCTTTGGTGGAAAGATTTGCTCTGATAATATCCAAATAATACTTATTATTGAATAGTATCCATTCTATGTTACTGTATTATGTACATGTTAAGAATCAGATGCTGAATAATCATTTCTGCCATCATTATTAAATAAAACATGAATCTAATTTTGTTAGAGATTCAAAGAGTAAAGACATATGTAAAAAACAGTTTGAAATTCTTCCTTCAACATTCTTCTCCCACTTGCCTCAGCCCACCCCTGTTTCCAGCTATAGCCACAGCCAGTAGTTGAGCATAAATCCTTTATCCTCCTGTGCATGCGTATGTGCATGTAGAGAAACAAATCAACTTTTTTCCATGAGTGGAATCATATTATAAAATTTGTTCTATGACTTTTTTTCCACTTGAAATGTTGAGATCTTTCCATTTTAATGTAATATAATGCTTCTATTTATTTCTTTGTAAAATTTTTTAAAGTACTTATAAATACCCTCAGAGAAGGCAATGGCAACCCACTCCAGTACTCTTGCCTGGAAAATCCCGTGGAGGAGGAGGAGGAGGGTGGAGGAGGAGGAACCTGGTGGGCTGCAGTCCATGGGGTCTCTAAGAGTCAGGCACGACTGAGCGACTTCACTTTCACTTTTCACTTTCACGCATTGGAGAAGGAAATGGCAACCCACTCCAGTGTTCTTGCCTGGAGAAGCCCAGAGATGGGGGAGGCTGGTGGGCTGCCGTCTCTGGGGTCGCACAGAGTCGGACACGACTGAAGTGACTTAGCAGCAGCATAAATACCCTGGTGCTATTTCCCATATTTGATTTAGCATTGCTTTAAAACCATAAAATGGGATATAGTTTTTATTCAGGTGTGGTGAGGTCAACAGATCACTAAATAACTGCCTTTGAACTGATAGGTTGTTACTTGCAGTTCCCAAGAAGAGGGGACACCACACTACACTGTGCAACGCAGGGCCATGTATGGAAGCACCAGGGTTGGTCAGGAAGCAGACGTAGTGGAAGAAAATGTAGTCTTCACTGAGGTTTTTGTGGAAAGGAAGGGACAAGGCAGGGTAGGCAAACTGAGCAAGATTAAGATTGCGTATTGGAATGCTGTCATTGGGGTCTAGGAGGTAGGAGAGTCCCCAGTTGTCTGGCATCTGGCCCTGGAGTGATTTAGGGCAGAGAGAGTACTGACTCAGTGTGAGAGAATCAGATAAAGGAAGTGGTTGAAGTATGGGCTTTGAATTTGTTGGTTTGCGTATGAAAGGCATACTTTCAGTCAAGTTGTTTGTAATCTCCAAGCATAACCCTGGGAGGGGCACTACATCCCCACATCATAAGGTCCCAGGATATTAAAGCACTATAAAGTACAAAAAGTAAAATATCATTAATACAAATATTTCCCTATTTGCTGAACATTTTGCTGTTTCCAGTTCATAGTTATTCTTTCTGCCTACATCACAAAGTGTGAAGATCAAGCAAGAAAATGGATGCAAAGAGTATCAATTGAAAGTGATATGTACATGCATGGGCTGTTAATATCACCACCATCTGTGATACCCATCATTGGATATGCTACAGCTGTGGTGGTGGTGGTTTAGTCGCTTAGTTGTGTCCGACTCTTGCAACCCCATGGACTGCAGCCTGCCAGACTTCTCTGTCCATAGGATTTTCCAGGCAGAAAATGAGTGGGTTGCCATTTCATTTTCCAGGGGATCTTCCCAACCCAGGGATCGAACCTGGGTTTCTTGCACTACAGGCAGATTCTTTACCAACTGAGCTACCAAGGAAGCCCATGCTACAGTTACAATGTTCTGTACATTATCATATGTTATATGCTTTTATCTATATAGTTAGTGAGATGATGAGAGTTTAAGACAGATTTGGGTGAAGTTATGAAGAAAAAATGTCTTATGTTCATTTTATGTAGTCCCCAGAATGATGCTATTTGCTAGTTTTTGATTCTCTTTTTACAGATGAACAGTTGGAGGCTTTGAAATTTTCATTTGTCCAAAGTTTCTCAGTTCCTATGATAAAAAAGCCAGCTATAGTTTTTACCTTAGATTTCTCTGGTTTTGCTGTTTTTACTATGCTTATCTGACCTTACCCAGTTCTAACACTCTTGTTCCTCTTTCTCCCACCTTTAGGAGCTACCTGATCCCCATCTGTAAGACAGCCCTGTCTTTGGCCTCTTGCCTCTGTAGCTGAGACAATATCACAGGAAACTGCCTGCCTTAAGAGGCACTCTAGGGTAGAGGTCCTTATGAGATTTTACAGTGTCCCTGCCAAAAGCTGAGGTCTCTGAACCATTGTCTGTCCCTGGGATCCTGCTGCCTGCCCAGAGATGCCCCAGACACAGACTGCCTCCTGGATTCCCTTTGGTGATTCTTGCCAAGTTTCTTCCCTCTCCCAGAATCCCAGGTGCCTGCTGCTTGCTTATTCCATGACCCAATTTTTTGCTGAGCCCTTTGAATACTCTGCAGTGTCTGCCAGGCTGGGTTTTTCCTCAGTATCGACAGTTGCTCTGTCTCCTGGTGTCACTCGAGCTCCAGGCCCAGCTCTTACAGCCAAACAGGCTGTGCTCAGCTTTGTCTGTTGCTGTGATCTTGCAACCCACTCCAGTGTTCTTGCCTGGAGAATCCCAGGGACGGAGGAGCCTGGTGGGCTGCCGTCTTTGGGGTCGCACAGAGTCGGACACGACTGAAGTGACTTAGCGGTAGCGGTAGCGGTGATCTTTGTTGCGCTCTCACCTAGACCTTTTGCATTTTCCACTCCCCTAGTTGCCCTACCTCTTCAGAGGTAAGACAAAGTCTCTTGCTCTTAATTCTCAATTCAATATATTATTTATCTGCAGTCTACTCCCTCAATGGTCCTTTTGTCTTCAGCAGTCCTGGGGAAAACCACACTTATGATATGGATGAAAGTGAAAGTGAAAGTTGCTCAGTCGTGTCCCACTCTTTGCAAACCCCATGAGCTATACAGTCTATGGAATTCTCCAAGCCAGAATACTGGAGTGGGTAGCCTTTCCTTTCTCCAGGAGATCTTCCCAACCCAGGTATCTAACCCAGGTCTCCCACATTGCAGATGGATTCTTTACCAGCTCAACAGATGACGCACTGCATATGCATTATCTCGTTTGACTTCACCAGTTTTCCAGGTGGCTGATATTAGCCTCATTTCATAGAAAGGCACTGTGCTTCAGAGAGGTCACCAAGTCTGTGCAAGGGGAAGACTATGACTGTCATTTGCCTTTAGCTGATTCTCAAGTCCTTATTGTTCCAGAAATATCTCCTTAGGTAGGTACCCTGACTTCTGGTAGTCATGACCTGCTGATATGTGTGCATTGTACTGAAGCTAGGGGATGGGGACAGGAATAGTCTTGACTCACTAAGGCGAGCCTGCAAGGATCTATACTCTCAGGGCAAGCGGACCTTTGTGTACCTCTCATCACTTTCACTAAGACTAGCTCTGGGCTTCCTGTAAATTGAACACACATTTGGAATATGTGGAATTTCAAAGGCTGTTGCTGGAAAAGAGCAGCAGGGGATCCTCACTGGCACAGGAGAAGGGAGGAGAAGCAGAATCAAGGTATGACGGCACTGAGCTGGGTGTCACAGAACTTGCGTCTTAATCTTACTTCTGCATCCATTAATAACTCATATTTAAAAAGTAAGGAGTAGCCAGGAAGGGCATCTCTTGTTGCACAACCTGTTACCTGGGTGGCACTGCCTGGAGTGTGGTGCTAGGAAGGATGCTCAGGCCATATCTAGGTTCAGTGGTGCATCTGTGGGAGTGGGTGCTGTGACAGTGGTATGAACTTCCTTTCCTGGAAGGCCATTTAAACATTTAAACTTCAGAAACTTTCCTTCTTTACTTCATCTCTATGGGGCCCTAACATAGGAGATTCTGCTGCTGCTGCTGCTGCTGTTAAGTCACTTCAGTCCTGTCAGACTCTGTGCGACCCCATAGATGGCAGCCCACCAGGCTCCCCAGTCCCTGGGATTCTCCAGGCAAGAACACTGGAGTAGGTTGCCATTTCCTTCTCCAATGCATGAAAGTGAAAAGTGAAAGTGAATTCACTCAGTCATATCCAACTCTTAGCAACCCCATGGACTGTGTAGCCTACCAGGCTCCTCTGCCCCTGGGATTCTCCAGGCGAGAGTACTGGAGTGGGGTGCCATTGCCTTCTCCGATAGGAGATTCTACGACATGTCAAAATTGAGAAATAGCATGTGTTTCTTCCACTGACCTCTCCCAAGACTCTGAGCAAATGGCAAGTTAGCTGGTTAACTGTGCTGAAGGCAGCTAAGAAGTCACCTAAAAGGAGGACTTCTGCTTGAAGATCTAAAAGACTTGACATCCTTAAATCCTTGAGGCACAGTCTGTGTTCCAGTTTTCTTTGTCCTAAATCGTTGCCAGTGCCATATTAAGCACATACTAACAGACTAGAAAGACATAGATTAGAAAGACAATCCTCTCCTTCATGGGAGAGACAAAGACAGTGGTGGTGGCAAGAGTGGTTTCCTCCCTGTTGTCAGTATTGTTAGCTGAAACCTGAAGCCCTAGAATATGTTGCTGAGTCTTCCCTTTAGCCTTTGTTCAGGCCAAGGGCAAATGTATCCCAGCTTATATTTGCCCTTTGCCTGACCCTTTTTCCATCTTATGCAGATTCTGCTACAGGGAAGCAATTCAATCTCCATGACCTTGCAAGACATTTGAAGTCCATAACATAACAAAACAGCAGGGAGTAATTATGTTTTGACTGGCTCAGGCACCCCAGGGACACCTTCATAACAGATACAATGGGAGTCAAATAGGGAAGACAAACTATAAGTTATGAAGCCCTCTGTAATCTTCCAGTTAATATGCACCTTCTTTGCAGACACGTGTCCCTCTCCATTCCTGCCCCTTCCTCTGTATGTTGTGTCTGTGCCTTTGCATTCTAGGCAAATGCTCCTTTCATGATGAGAAACCCACATGTTGACCCTAGCATCCCTTCATGACCCTGGGCTGGCAGTTCTGTTTTGGCCTTCCGACTTTGGCCCTTGTCCAAGACTTACTCCCCCATTGCTGTCACCAGTGACAATCTATCCTATCAGCGCTGTGTTGTCAGTGTTGAACCGTGTGAAATCACACTCTTGTAGCAACAGTAAGAGTTGTGGTAGCGACAGCTGCCACCCAATAGCAGTTCCTTGTTGGACCCACCATAAATAATCTGTGGGAACTCACAGGTGATAAATCCACCTAGGCTTTTGGGAAAACATTTGTGCTTGAACTGCTCCTTTACCTCTGGACCAAAGTCATGGACAATGTAACACTTTAGGTCCCTACGTGCAAGCTGTTGCGTGCTTGCATGCTCAGTCCTGCCTGACTCTTTGTGACCTTATGGACTCTAGCCCCCCAGGCTCCTCTGTCCATGGGATTTCCCAGGCAAGAATACTGGAGAGGGTTGCCATCTCCTTCTCCAGGGGATCAACCCAACCCAAGGATCAAACCATGTCTCTTGCATCTCCTGTGTTGGCAGGTGGGTTCTTTACCACTGAGCCACCTGGGAAGCCTTAAGCTTTTTTATAAAACTCCTTGTACTTCTCTGTTAAACTTTTTAGTTCCCTCTTGCTTTTCTCTTCCTTGTCTCAATTTTTACTGTCAGCGTTTGATTTCTCAGAGGCCCCAATTATGATTCCAATTTTTTGGAAACATTCTCCACCGTCCCACCAATAACTGTTCTGTTGATCCCTGGATCCATTCTGCAGTTTCTTTTATGCATTTTCCTTTATTCTCCTGCTCCTCACTTTCATACCAACTTAAATATCCTCCCCTCTGTCCACTGCCTACTAATCAGGCTGGGGGTTGACCTGGAAAAGAGGCTGCAGTGGAGTCCAGAGCTGTCCTTTGCGTCCTCTTTCGCAGCTAATTCCCCTTCTCTAACCTGTTTTCTCATCTGTGAAATTAGAGGATTAAATAGTCTCTATTCTCCTCTTCCATGCTATCTTGTGATTCTAGATTATTCATGAGTACAATAGTAATACCTGAAATTTATTGAATGCTTAATGAGTGTTGGTCACTGGGCTCATTGCTTTTCTTGCATACAAACAACATACATACAAACTGCACAGCATCCCTAGGATGATGATTTTAATAATGGCAATAATAACAGACATTTAGGGGATGTTTCCTATCCATTATGTACTATAAACTTTCTGTGTATTATCTCATTAAATGCCCACAATAATCTTTTATGGTTTTTATTATCACACCTACTTTTCAGATGATAAAATAGAAACTCAGAAACATTTAAAGAATTCATCCAAGAATGTGCAGCCAGGAAGTGGAGGTGTGGGGATTTGAATTCCAGGCAGTTTTACTCCAGAGGCCAAGGTCTTTTCTGAATTAAATGTTTCTAGTACTTATTTCCACTGTGGACAGCAAGGTTGGCCTTTGATTACCACAGCTGAAATATATTTCAAGACTGTGCAGCAGGAGGATTCCCCCAGAAGTTAGTAAGGGAAAGTATAAGGCACAGAGAAGGAAAGCAAGTAGGGAAGAGGTAGCAGGAGAGGAAATTCAGTTTTAAGCAAAAGCAAACCCAAGAGGAGGCCTTATAAAAGCTTATGGAGACAAGGAAGGAATAATTGAAATTAAGAAGATTATAAATCCTAAGGGTACTAGTGACCGTGAGCCACTCAGCAGGAACCCACAAAGGCTGACATTTCAATGGTCCATGAAATCAAAAGACAATTAATGAATTTAGCCAGTTTTGTGCCTTGGGAAGAGGTAATATAGTTCAAATGTGGTTCATCCCGAGAGCCAATATAATTAGAACACCTCAGAATCAATTCTTCAATTAAAAAAAGTTCTCTAAATAAAATATTGAATCGGGTATGGAAATGAAAGAGTCAATTAAGTTAATTCAGCACACCTTTGAGTACCACCCATTCCCAAGTTGTTTAGAAGCCCATGCTGTCAGTCTGAGGAATTTGGATTTAACCCTTTTATTCACTGTCTATTTTTAACAAATTCTTAATGCATCACATCAGTTACTCTGCTATTTTCAACTTGGGCAATGCTCCCAAAAGGTGAATCATTAGTGAGGGCTAAGAAAAAGTAGACAAGATGCTTTTGAATTTAAGATGCATGAAAATAACAGACAGAAAAGGCAATGGCACCCTACTCTAGTACTCTTGCTTGGAAAATCCCATGGACGGAGGAGCCTGGTGTGCTGCAGTCCGTGGGGTCACTAAGAGTCGCACACGAGTGAGCGACTTCACTTTCATGCATTGGAGAAGGCAATTGCAAACAATGGATAAAAATGCAACTTTGTTCTTTGGAATGAGCGACTTCACTTTCACTTTTCACTTTAATGCATTGGAGAAGGCAATTGTAAACAATGGATAAAAATGCAACTTTGTTCTTTGGAATGAGAGCACCTTCATAAGGTGTGTCTCACACTATAGACAGACCACCTACTGCAGAAAGAAGCATCTTCCTGTCTTCTGCCACAGACAAAACTCTTTTATAAAGGTGATGTTGCGGTAGACTGGGGGTTATGTGACTGCTTTCAGTAGGACATTTGAATAGCAACACCCAATCTCACTACATTCCTCCCTGAATCTATTCTCTTCAAATGCTTGTGTCATATCTTTTTTTTTTTTTTTTTGCTATCCTCAATGAAGAGAGATGAGAAAAAGTCCTAGTAAATCTTTGTATTAATTATCAATTACACCCAAAAGTTATCCCTTTTATTCCACCAGTCCTTGTGGAAGTTGATGACCAAACATTTGTTCATACCAAAAACCTAAGAAGTCCTCCTGGATTTCTCCCTCTCCCTCTCCCTCACCTCTCACATCCAATCAAGCAACAAGCCCTAACGATACTTATAGTATCAATGACACTTATAGAATATAGTCCAAGTGTACTCCCTTTCTCTCTGTCACTGCAGCCACCACCCTTGTCTCCTTGATTGCTGCAGTAGCTTCTATTATTCTTCCTGACTTCATTCTTTCCTACTTCTAGTGTATTCTTCAAAGAGCAGACAGAATGAACCTTAAAAAAAAAACCTTATCTCACACAAGTTAACACCCATAAGGCTATCATTGGATGTCTAGGTAGAAACATTGGGAATGAGTGTGAGATGATAAATTCACAGTGCTGAAAGAAAGAAAAAAAAACCTGCCGATCAATGGTACTTTCACTGGCAAAGTTTTCTTTCAAAAATGAAGGGGAGATAAAAATTTTCCCAGACAAAAGCTGAGGGGGTTCATTTGATAAAGATAAGTATACAATCAAATTCCCAGGACACTATAATACTGTAATGGTGGTGTATAGTCACGCAAGTATAGTCTAAAGGTTAAAAGATAAAAATATTAAAAAAAAAATAACTATAGCTTCAATAATCTGTTAATGAGTATACATGTAAAAAGATGTATACTGTGATATCAAAAGCATATATGTCTGTGTGTGTGAGGGCGTAAAAGTATGCAGATTTTGTACATAATCAAATTTAAGTGGTTATCAGCTTAAAATGGAATGTTATAAGATGTTTGGTTTATACCTCATGGCTACTACAAAGTAAAAATTTAGAGTGGATGCACAAAAGATAGAAAAGAAATCAATGTGTAGCATTATGGAAAATCAACCAGTCACAAAGGAAGACAGCAAGAGAGGAACAAAGAAACAAGGAAACACTAAGACAGCCAGAAAGCAGCAAGAGGACAATACTAAATCCTTACCTATCAGTAATTACTTTAAATGCAGGTACAGTAAATTATCACGTCAAAACACAGACAGCGGCTGAATAGGTTAAAAAACAAACAAACAAAACACAAAACCCACCTGTATACTGACTCACATACACTTTTACTCACTTCAGAAGCTTTCAGAACACACATATGCTGAAAATGAAGGAATGCAAAGAGTTAGCCTGTGCAAATAGAACCCAGGAGAGAGCAGGAATAGCTGTATTTATAGCAGACAAAATAGATGTTAAGTCCAAAACTGTAGCAGGACACAAATAAGGTTATTATACAGTGAACAATGGATCAATTCATCAAGATGATATAACAAATCATAAATATATATGTATCCAACACCAGAGCACCTAAATCTATTAAGCACATGTTAGTAGGTCTGAAAGGGGAAATAGCCAACAATGCAAAACTAGTAGGGAACTTTTACTACTTTTTTTTTTACAGTTATTTGAATTAAAATGTTGTATTAATTACTACTATACAGCAAAGTGACTCAGTTATACAAATGTATATATTATCCTTTCACGTTCTTTTCCATTATGATTTATCACAGGATACTGAATAGAGTTCCCTGTTATATAATAGGACCTTTCTGTGTATCATTCTATGTATACCAGTTTGCATCTGCCAATCCAAAACTCCCAATCCATCCCTCTCCCATCCTACTTCCCTTTGGCAATCAGCAGTCTATTCTATACAATTATGATTCTATTTCTGTTTTGTGTCATATTTTAGATTTCACATATAAGTGATATTATATGGTATTTGTCATTCTTTTTCTGACTTTTTTCACTTACTATGATAATCTCTAATCGCATCCATGTTGCTACAAATGGTCTTATTTTGTTCTTTTTGATGACTGAGTAGTGTTCCGTTGTATATATGTCCCACATCTTAATCCCTTCATCTGTCCATGGACATTTAATGTGCTCCCATCTCTTGACCATTATGAATAGTTCTGCTGTGAATAGTTCTGCATTTGAATTATAGTTTTGTCTGCATATATGTTCAGGAGTAGAATTGCTGGATTGCATGGTGATTTTATTTTTAGTTTTCTTGAGGAACTTGCACACTGCTTTGCACAGTGGCTGCACCAAATTACATTCCAAGCAACAGTGTAGTAGGATTGCCTTTTCTCTGCACCCTCTCCAGCATTTGTTATTTATAGATGTTTTAATGATGGCCATTCTGACTGGTGTGAGGTGATTGTAGTTTTGATTTGCATTTCTCCAAGTAATTAGTGATATTGAGTATCTTTGCATGTGCCTACTGGCCATTTGCATGTCTTCTTTGAAGAAATGTCTATTTAGGTCTTCTGTTCATTTTTCAATTGAGTTTTTTGTTGTTGTTGAGTTGTATGAGCTGTTTGTATATTTTGCAAATTAAGCGCTTGTTAGCCACATTATCTTATAAAGGGTCAATATCTGAAATATATAAGAAACTTATACAACTCTATAAAAACCACAAAAAATAAATCCAATTAGAAACGGGTAAAGGGTATGAAAAAATACTTTTCTAACAGAGATATTAAATGAGTAACATGTACCTGAAAAAGTTCTCAACATCATTAATCATCAGTTCAGTTCAATTCAGTCACTCAGTCATGTCCAACTCTTTGCAAGCCTGTGAATCACAGCACACCAGGCCTCCCTGCCCATCACCAACTTCCGGAGTCTATTCAAACTCATGTCCATTGAGTAGGTGATGTCATCCAGCCATCTCATCCTCTGTCGTCCTCTTCTCCTCCTGCCCCCAATCCCTCCCAGCATCAGGGTCTTTTCCAATGAGTCAACTCTTCGCATGAGGTGGCCAAAGTATTGGAGTTTCAGTTTCAGCATCAGTCCTTCCAATGAACACCCAGGACTGATCTCCTTTAGGATGGACTGGTTGGATCTCCCTGCAGTCCAAGGGACTCTCAAGAGTCTTCTCCAACACCACAGTTCAAAAGCATCAATTCTTTGGTGCTCAGCATTCTTCACAGTCCAACTCTCACATCCATACATGACCACTGGAAAAACCATAGCCTTGACTAGACGGACCTTTGTC
>NW_011494766.1:475305-504775 GCF_000754665.1 Bison bison bison | reverse complement strand
AATTTCATGGCTGCAGTCACCATCTGCAGTGATTTTGGAGCCCCAAAAAATAAAGTCTGACACTGTTTCCACTGTTTCCTCGTCTATTTTCCATGAAGTGATGGGACCAGATGCCATGATCTTCGTTTTCTGAATGTTGAGCTTTAAGCCAACTTTTTCACTCTCCACTTTCACTTTCATCAAGAGGCTTTTGAGTTCCTCTTCACTTTCTGCCATAAGGGTGGTGTCATCTGCATATCTGAGGTTATTGATATTTCTCCTGACAATCTTAATTCCAGCTTGTGCTTCTTCCAGTCCAGCATTTCTCATGATGTACTCTGCATAGAAGTTAAATAAGCAGGGTGACAATATACAGCCTTGACATACTCCTTTTCCTATTTGGAATCAGTCTGTTGTTCCATGTCCAGTTCTAACTGTTGCTTCCTGACCTGCATATAGGTTTCTCAAGAGGGAGGTCAGGTGGTCTGGTATGCCCATCTCTTTCAGAATTTTCCACAGTTTATTGTGATCCACACAGTCAAATCAAAATCACAATAAGATATCACCACACACCTGTTAGCATGATTATTATAAAAATATATAAGATAACAAATATTGAGGAGAATATGGAGAAAAGTAAGGAAAATTGCATGGGGAACTTCAAGGTGCATTTTGCAGTGTTATCTTCTGAGTGTTAATTGCAAGGACAGTGAATCCATCTGAATATTCCAAAATATTTCCTCAAGCCAAATGATGACTGATTTCTAAATTTGGCATCAGTGTTGCAAATGGGCAAAAGTCCTGTCCAAAAGAAAAGGACCTGTACCCACACGTGCTCTGAGGAATATGGGGAACTCATAAATCCCCATGACTGGTAGAGTTTGTGTGTGTGTGCATATGTGTGAGAAAGAGAGAGTTGAGGGACAGGTAGAGGGGATGTATATGAAGGTGATTATCTGGATATCTGGGGGCTTCCCAGGTGGCTCAGTGGTAAAGAATCTGCCTGCCAATACAGGCGACACTGGAGATGTAGGTTTGATCCCTGGGGAGAAAGATCCCCTGGAGAAGGAAATGACAACCCACTCCAGTATTCTTGCCTGGAGAATCCCATGGACTGAGGAGCCTGGTGGGCTACGGTCATGGGGTCACAAAGAGTCAGGTACAACTGAGCACGAAGGACCAATTGACCTATCAGCATATTTTAGTTCAGGAAGCAAAGTTTGTAGCTGGTGTTATTACCAACAGGATCTTCCTTACCAGTGAGGCTTGCAGGGTAATTTTTAAATTTGAATTTAAAGAAAACACAAACACACAAATGTTTATGTCTCTGTGTGTGGAAATGTGGTATGGTATGCCTATGGAGTGTATTCATGCTTGTTTCTTTTTCTGCCTGTTAGCTTGGGTTATAAATGTTGCTGTGGGAATTGTTACCATGGTTGTTTTAGGAGCATTTGCAAAAGTGTACAGATATTCCCCCTTGATATTTTTTTCATCTCTAAGATTAGCATCAGCACAAACAGAATAGTCAATGTTATCCATTTGAGTGGAACAGTTGGGATGATACATGAGTGTCTGTGAAGTGTTTTAATTTTTGCAATGTATTAAATTTTCAGTCCTAGAGAATATTTTAGAGAAGTACAGGATATATGGGAAAATGGCTAAATTTCAATAAGACCAAGTGTGGGTCACTTTGATTAGAATATGAATTTTGTTTGGGAGAAGGAGCATCCTTTATAACAGATTTCAAGCTGACTTCTACTTGAAAACTTTGAGAAAAACTGTGTTGAAATCTGTGCTTGGAAGTTTCTTCATCAGAAATTGAAAGCAATTGCTTAAGAAAACTATATTATCTCTCATGCTTCAGTTGATCCTTGGGGGAAAAAAAGTTAAGAATAAAATACATAATGAGTAGATTAACTGCTAGAAATTGGGTGATGTCTACCTAACTCAGTGGGGCCCAACTAATCTTTTAGGAAGCAAGTTCCTTAAATATATTGTTAGACCAACTGGAAAATTAACTAGGCTGTTGACTGGAGAGATTTCATTTCTATGCTAAAATTTGCCAAGAAGAAATGGAAGAGATGTCCGACTACTTGTTTTTCAAAATATGTCTCCTGTTGCTGGACCTTTTAATGTAAATTATTTCTTTCGGGGATAGAAGAAGAATTTAAAGGGTCATTTAGTCACACACACATACACACAAATCAAAATATTAAGTCATGGTTGGCTCACATGACAACTTCTCTAAATAGCTTACCACAATCCATCTGGCCAAACAAGTTTACTCAGTATTTATTTTCCATAATGGCTTTATGCCTCTCTAACCTAACTCAAACTGGCTAGGGAGAAAGTGGGGAAATGTTGATACATATACCTAAAGAATCTCAAGAATGACTGATTCAGGCACAGCTAGACGCAGAAGATCGAAAGCTATTAACTGCATGCAGTCATTTGTGCTCTGTCTCTCACCATTTCCTTGAATTGGCATCTGTCTCAGTGTTCTCCTTTCATTGTGCCAAGATGATTGCCAAAAGCAGGTTTATGTTATAGCCTCTCAGCAACCTCCCTCAGAAAGAGACATTTCTTTCACATTAACTCCAACATAATTCCTAAAATTTAATCTTATTGGCCTGGCTGTGGCTGCGTGCCTGTCTCTGAACCAGTGAGTATGGCCAAAGTGGATGGAATGCTGTCGGTGCCCAGATCTGACACAGATGCCACACTTAGGAGCTGGAGGGTAGGACCAACCACAGGGACCAAAAGTGAAGGAAGGGTGTTTTTGTAAAGCAGAGTTAAGCTGCCTTTTCCGAAAGTAGGAGTGGATACAGAACAGACAGTAAAAGAGATATTTGTTGTGGTTATTGTGCCATCAATAAGCACCTCCTGTATCCCTGAGTTTTGCCATGAGACTTTGTTTTTCCTTCATTGTGAAGGTGGAAAATATTTCCTTACTCCTTAATTCTGAATTCTTGACTTGCTTTGAGAATCAGTTTTAGCAGAAATAATTCAAGGAGGGACATGAAAAATACTTGCCAAATTAACCCACCTCTTGTACCTGTACAGGCGAATTTGGCCTTGGAGTACAGAATGAAGCAGGGCAAAGGCTAATAGAGTTTTGCCAAGAGAACGCACTGGTCATAGCAAACACCCTCTTCCAACAACACAAGAGAAGAGTCTATACATGGACATCACCAGGTGGTCAACACTGAAATCAGATTGATTATATTCTTTGCAGCCAAAGATGGAGAAGCTCTATACAGTCAGAAAAAAAAAAAAAAAAAAAACTGGAGTGCACTGTAGCTCAGATCATGAACTCCTTATTGCTAAATCAGACTTAAATTGAGGAAAGTGGGGAAAACCACTATACCATTCAGGTATGACCTAAATCAAATCCCCTATGATTATACAGTGGAACTGACAAATAGATTCAAGGGATTTCATCTGATAGACAGAGTGCCTGAAGAACTATGGACGGAGGTCTGTAACATTGTACAGGAGACAGGGATCAAGACTGTCCCCAAGACAAAGAAATGCAAAAAAGCAAAATGTCTGTCTGAGGAGGTCTTACAAATAGCTCTGAAAAGAAGAGACTCTAAAGGCAAAGGAGAAGAGGAAAGATACACCCATTTGAATGCAGAGTTCCAAAGAATAGCAAGGAGAGATAAGAAAGCCTTCCTCAGTAATCAATGCAAAGAAATAAAGGAAAACAATAGAATGGGAAAGACTAGAGATCTCTTCAAAAAATTAGAGATACCAAGGGAACATTTCATGCAAACATGGGCTTGATAAAGGACAGAAATGGTATGGACCTAACAGAAGCAGAAGATATTAAGAAGAGGTGGCAAGAATACACAGAAGAACTATACAGAAAAGATCTTCATGACCCAGATAATCATGATGGTGTGATCACTGACCTAGAGCCACACATCCTGGAATGTGAAGTCAAATGGGCCTTAGGAAGCATCACTACGAACAAAGCTAGTGGAGGTGATGGAATCCCAATTGAGTTATTTCAAATCCTAAAAGAAGATGCTGTGAAAGTGCTACACTCAATATGCCAGCAAATTTGGAAAACTCAGCAGTGGCCACAGGACTGGAAAAGATCAGTTTTCATTCCAGTCCCCAAAAAAGGCAATGCCAAAGAATGCTCAAACTACCACGCAATTGCACTCATCTCACACACTAGTAAAGTAATGCTCAAAATTCTCCAAGCCAGGCTTCAGCAGTAAGTGAACCATGAACTTCCACATGTTCAAGCTGGTTTTAGAAAAGGCAGAGGAATCAGAGATCAAATTGCCAACATCCACTGGATCATTGAAAAAGCAAGAGAGTTGCAGAAAAACATCTATTTCTGCTTTATTGAACTATGCCAAAGCCTTTGACTGTGTGGATCACAATAAACTGTGGACAATTCTGAAAGAGATGGAATACCAGACCACCTGACCTGCCTCTTGATAAACCTGTATGCAGGTCAGGAAGCAACAGTTAGAATCAGACATGGAACAAAGACTGGTTCCAAATAAGGAAAGGACTATGTCAAGGCTGTATATTATCACCCTGCTTATTTAACTTATATGCAGAGTACATCATGAGAAATACTGGACTGGATGAAGCACAGGCTGGAATCAAGATCTCTAGGAGAAATATCAATAACCTCAGATATGCAGACGACACCACACTTATGGCAGAAAGCAAAGGAGAACTAAAGAGTCTCTTGATGAAAGTGAAAGAGGAGAATGAAAAGTTAGCTTAAAACAGTATTCAGGAAACTAAGATCATGGCATCTGGTCCCATCACTTCATGGCAAATAGATGGGGAAACAGTGGAAATAGTGGCAGACTTTATTTTGGGGGGCTCCAAAATCACTGCAGATGGTGACAGCAGTCATGAAATTAAAAGACGCTTGCTTCTTGGAAGAAAAGTTTTGACTAACCTAGACAGCATTTTAAAAAGCAGAGACACCGCATTGCCTACAAAGGTCCATTTAGTCAAAGCTATGGTTTTTCCAGGAGTCATGTATGAATGTGAGAGTTGGACTAGAAAGGAAGCTGAGTGCCGAAGAACTGATGCTTTTGAACTGTGGTGTTGGAGAAGATTCTTGAGAGTCCCTTGGACTGCAAGGAGATCAAACCAGTCCATCCTAAAGGAAATGAGTCTTGAATATTCATTGGAAGGGCTGATGCTGAAGCTGAAACTCCAGTACTTTGGCCACCTAATGCAAAGAGCTGACTCATTTGAAAAGACCCTGATGCTGGGAAAGATTGAAGGCAGGAGGAGAAGCGGAACAATAGAGGATGAGATGGTTGGATGGCATCACTGACTCAATGGACATGAGATTGAGTTAACTCTGGGAGTTGGTGTTGGACATGGAGGCCTAGCATGATGCAGTCCATGGGGTCGCAAAGCACCGGACACAACTGAGTGACTGAACTGAACTGAACTTGTACCTGTGCTACATGTATGAGGAGACTAGCAACTTTGACTAAACCAACCCATTATAGACGCCCCAGTTGACTGAAAAGCACACAACCGGACCCAGCCAAGATCAACTGAATCATATGTCAATCGGGAAACATAATAATCAATGGCCATTATTTAAAGCATGTGCCTTAGAGTGGTTTTCTAGGTGGCAATAGCTACCTGATACATTTATTTATCTCTGTTATTATTATCTACAGGGTTGATAACCAACTGGTGTATACTACTTCTCTGTACCAGTGGTTACAGTATTTTAATACTTTTGAATCACTGGGTAAATATTTTATTTCCCAAATTCTCTGCATATTCTTTAACCCTGGCCCTCTCCCAGCGCCTCTGGATCTCTCTGTAATCCAACAACTAAGTGTAATGCCGCGCCTGACTAGGATCCTCCAACTTGTGATCCAGTTCTTTAGAGGAAATCTATTCTGATTGGTCAGCGCCCAGGCTCTACCACTTCCTTCTTTCAGTTTTATTGAGGTATAACTGACATACTGCTCTGCATAAGTTAAAGGTGTGATTTAGGTATATCATGAAATCATTACCCTAATGAGTTTAGTGAACATATATATCATCAGGCTCTACTATTTCTTAAATATTCTGGTCATTTATGGATCTGACTCATCTCCTCATTAGGCTGTTAGCTTCCAAAGGGTAGAATCATCCTGAGTACTTCCTCTGGGCTTTGCACAATAAATATGGCTTGAATGAATTCTAGATAGAAATATGTACTGGAGGAAGCAGTGTGGTCTCCAAAAAGGCTGAAATCATTTGCCGCACAAGTTTAAGTGTTAGCAACTCACTGAACCTGAGATGAGAGAGAACCCTTTCAGGGCATTTATATTTGTTCCCCTTCTGAGTAATTTCTGAAATAGTGCCTATTTGGATTTTATTTTTCAATATATTTAAAACTGAGTAATGTTGCAAGCAGCATCAACATCTTTCTCCTTTCCCTTAGCCCTTGCTAAAATTTTCATTGTGTTACCAAAGATCTTTCAATCATTCAGGCTCAAAAACTAGAAATAAGTCTTCATGTGTTGTACTAGGTTCTGAGGATACAGAGATTAAAGCAGACAGAAGTGCTGTTGTCATGGAGCTTGTAGCAAAGCCTCTGCCTACAGGAGGCTACTGTCTTGACTCCTGCTCTGTTGTCTGTCTGCCACCAGCCAGCATACTCTTGAGACTTCGTCCTCTTCAAGGCCTCACATCTGTTCCTTCTTTGACATTCCTGATGCCCCCAGCTTGAGAGGCCCTTGTCATAGTATACGTTGACTTGCATTAGTATTAAAAGACAACCTCCCCCTAAACCTCTGCAGGACTTGCCTTGTTTCCTGTTCAGGCTTCTACAACTTTTAGATTCCCAAGATGGGGCATAGAAGGAGGTAGAGATTGACACTGAAAAGAAAACCTCTGTATGGAAGCTCTGGGTTTACTCCACATGTGTTACACTCTAGGAAAGTGGCATTGATGCCTAGGGCTCTGTGACTTGTTCCAGGTTGTCTACAATGCTGAGGTGTCTCTTCCCTAGCACCACTTTCCAATATCCTCATCCTTAACCTTCACTTCCATCTTATATCTGGCCTCTCTTCTCTTGCCCATAAAGTTGTTGCTTCATGGCAAGAATCCCAGTGTCTTAGTTGTAATTACATGCCTGGTGCTTACTCCTCGAGAAAGTGTTTTAGATTTAATTTGAGACTTAATTTATTTATGTTTAAAATGGGCAGGGGTGGGTAATAGTGAGAAATGAGATCATTTATGTAATACCTCTAATATAGTGTTTGGTACATAATAGAATCTAGTATCATTTTCATTATCCATACCATCGCTCCCCTTCATTAATACTTTCTATTTTAGAGAAATCAAAATGTATTAATCATGACTTTACAGAGAAACAGAACCAACAAAAGATATTTAAAGGAAGAGATTTATTTACTATGAGGCATTATCTCCTGCTATAATGGAGTCTTAGAAATCCCACAATCTGGGGACACAGGAAAGCCAATGGTGTAATTCTTGTCCAAGACCAAAAGCTTGAGAACCGGGGCAGCTAATGGGGTGAACCAGTCCACGGGCAAGAAAATACAGATGTCCCAGCTCAGCCTAGCAGGCAGGAAGCAAAGAAGGCAAATTTCTTCTGTTCCTCTTTGGTTATATTCAGGCCTTCAGTGGATCAGATGGTGCTCACTCATATCAGAGAAGGGCCATCTACTTTACAGAGTATACTGGTCTAAATGCTCATGTAACCTGGGAACACTAAGAGACGCAACCAGAAAGTGAAAGTGTTAGTCGCTCAGTCGTGTCCAGCTCTTTGCGACCCCATGGACTGTAGCCCACCAGGTTCCTCTGTCCATGGGATCCTCTGAGCAAGAATATTGGAGTGGGTCACCCTTTCCTTCTCCAAATGTAATCTGGGAACACTCTGAGAGACACAACCAGAAATGATGTTTAATCTGGGGATCCCATGACCACGTCAAAATGAGACCAAAAAAAAGGAAAAAAATTAACCATCACAGCCTGATCCATTTTGACTGGCTGAATATGGATTTGGAAATCCTAACAGTAGCAACCAACTTTACCTACACTTCTGTGAAAATATGTAAACCAAATCTAGCATTCTGTTAAACTGTTATTTTCAAGTTTGGTCTGCTAGATCAGTGGGCATGTTTATTTGGGGCAGAGAACATCTGCATCACCCTACCAGTCACACTGCAGCCATTTTTTGCTGGTTGTGCATGCCTTGGCCTTACTTGGTAAAAGCTAGCTGCTGGATCAAGACTATTATCCAAGGACAAAACAGAAAACATTGAACATCAGAGTTGGAAGGAACATGGAAAGTCATCTAGATCTAGTGTATCACTCTGTTGGATGTTTGATTCTCTTTTATATCCCTGGAGCAAAAGTCTGTTCCACTTTACTCAAGCACAGACTCCTGAAGCAAAAAGTCCATATTCTGTCAGCTCTGATGACTGTGGATCATCCTCGTATATTTTGAGTTCAAATGAGACTCCCATTTAGCTTTCTGTCTTCTGCAAAGAACTCTTTCACTATGGTTTGCTGAACAGGAGTGAGAACAGCTTTTGTGCTACAGTGCTGTCCTCCCATTAATACCTTAGCTCTGAGGTCAGCTCACCAGGAAAAGAACTGGGCTCGATAACCATTAGTTATTCTAAAGCGAACAATGCTTTAGGCATGTGGAAATTGTCCAATGAACTTACAGTCAGGAGAAATCTCTAAATAGGTACTCAAACTGAAACGCATGACATTGGGATGGGTTTTGAGCTTGAGTGGTTCCAAACAGTCGTACTTTCTGCTGCTTCGAGTTTTCCAAAGTTTCGTTTTGTCTTTTATGACAACACAGTGCGGTACATGCTTGGCTTCCTCCTGGGAATGTAGCAAGTGGTGTCCATATGATGTATCTGTCCTTGGCACCAGACTTCAAGAAGGTGTGAATGCAGGAGTTGTTCTGAACAAACCCAGAACTCCCTGGAGAGTCAGAGAGAGGCAAATAGAGAATCACTGTGGAACTTACTCACATGGGAGAACTTTGAGCAGGGAGAATGAAACCCGAGTCTAGGCTGAAAAATACTTTCCAATCTTTCATTGGAACTCTGTTGATCTCAGTGGTGGCCGGATAGTCTCAAACTACTTCACACCTCACCTCTGACACTCTGCGTCCAAGAGGCTGGTATCTTGTGCCAAAAAGCCTAGTTGGTCTGAAACTCTTGGTAAATATGAGGCCATCATTATCCATCTTTAGCAGTTCATGCTGGGTCCATCTGTGCTTTTAACAGCTCACTGTTTATAGTGTAAAAGATGGATGTCTTAGTGCTAGAGGGACCTAGCGCTTTTAGTTTGTGAAAATTTTTTTTCTTTTGGTTCTTTTGTTTTTGCTTTCAATTTTTTTTTCCTACCATGTCAGCCTTAGGCCAAACTGCAAAGTAGATTAACAATACCTTATTTGCATGTTATACTTTACAGATATTAAAGTGTTCCCACATCTATTACTTGATTTTATCAGGTACTGACAAACCAGGGAAGGCAAGACTAGGTGCCTATTATCTGCAGTTTGTGGAAGAGCTCACTGAACCTCACAGAGGCTAAGCAAGCTGCCCAAGAGCATACAGTAAATTAAATGAAAGTGAGAAATAGAAGCCAGGGATTTGCTTTCCTAGTCCACTGCTCTTTCTGCATGGCCCCGTCTTTAGGCTCCCTTTTTCTTTCTGGTTCTGGACACTTCCTACCACTCATCACCAGCTGCATAGCACACTCTCACTGAGGCCAGTTAAACCATCAGGGCAACCAGGCTCTTTTCCTGAGCTTTTCCCCCGTCACAACTTCATGCCAATGAATCATTTCTTTTTGGCCTATTCTCCACCAATAAATGAATTGAAAATATGCAGATACCTAAACAGATATTTTTGGAGAAGGCAATGGTGACCCACTCCAGTATTCTTGCCTGGAAAATCCCATGGGATGAGGAGCCTGGTAGGCTGCAGTCTATGGGGTCGCTAAGAGTCGGACACTACTGAGTGACTTCACTTTCACTTTTCACTTTCATGCATTGGAGAAGGAAATGGCAACCCACTCCAGTGTTCTTGCCTGGAGAATCCCAGGGATGGAGGAGCCTGGTGGGCTGACGTCTATGGGGTCGCACAGAGTCGGACACGACTGAAGCGACTTAGCAGCAGCAGACAGATATTTCTAGAACTAGGCCATCAGAGGTAAAGGATAGCTAGGTTACAGACTGGAATACCTCAGGGACCAGTCAGGACATGCTAGTGAGTAGAATAGTCTTGCTGTCAACTGTGGGGAGTGGTAGGGCCTGTGGCAGACCAGAGAGCTGGTGCTCTGTGTAAAAGGAGCAGTGGCTACTCCACTCCAGCTGACTGAGGCATGGGGAAATGTGGATTTGATGCTGCCAGATCTTCCCATTCTAGTCTTCCCTTGCTGAAGAACAGACACCTGAACTTTACAGTGGGTGAAGTTTCCTATATTTTAAAACACTGGGGAAGCCTCACAAAAGACACTCATGTGTGTAAAAGGGCATGTAGTTAGCCAGCTTGTGTCCTCTGGTCTGGAGACAGAGGAAGGCCCGCTCTACTTGGCCTCCATGGGATTTCAGTAGAACAACAGCCAGTCTGGGCACCATTGTTTCAGGGATGTGGACCAACAGGAACATATTTACAGTCAAAGGATCGTGGTGGCCAGGAGCCTCAGACACATGAGAGGAAAGGTGAAGGAGCAGCACATCTGCTCTGGATGAGAGTGTACTTCAGGCTGTCAAATAGAAGATGGGAGAAAATTACCCTGCACAGTCCTAAGGGCTGCTTGGTATGTTAGACCACCCACTGCATTTTTACTTCCCTGGTGGCTCAGATGGTAAAGTGTCTGCCTACAATGCAGGAGACCTGGGTTCAATCCCTGGGTCTGGAAGATCCCCTGGAGAAGGAAATGGCAACCCACTCCAGTACTCTTGCCTGGACAATCCCGTGGATGGAGGAGCCTGGTCAGCTACAGTCCACAGGGTCACAAAGAATTGGACGTGACTGAGCGACTTCACTTTCACTTTTCACCCACTGCATTTTAGACTCCAGGCTTATGCCTTCCTTCCCTCCATCCTCTCTCCCCTTTTCTTAACCATATTTTATATATTCAGGATATATGGATTTAATTTTTAAAATTTTAGTGTCTTAGGGCAGGAGCAGGCAAGTGCTACTTATAAAGAGCTGGACAGTAAATGTTTCAGGCCTCTGAGCCACAGAGGTCTGCACTGTATATTCTTCTTTGTGGTTTTGTTTTTATTTTTACAATCCTTTATTAATGTAAAACCACTGTTAGCTCTCGGGCCTTATAAAAATAAATCACCAGCCAACTTTTGTTGTTTGCTGACTCCTGGCCTAGATGGAGTAAATAGCTAAATGAATCAGTTGGGATATTCTTTTAATTCTCCTGAAATATCAATTACTAGACTCTTTTATCATAAATGTCAGTAATATTGTAAATAAAATAATTCTTGTATCATATAAGTTTGAGGAACATTGAGTTAAGCAAAGTTAAAAGTATTTTTATCTCCCAGGACCTTTTATATGCTAATATGAATTACAAATTTCTAAGAAAAAAATATTTTCAAAATTGACCATGGAATCTTTTTCCAGAATATCTTAACATCGTCCAGGATATTTGCTCGGAAAATGAAACTATTTGTGGAAACCAACCAACCAAATGAAAACAAAACAATAGCAATAATAAAACATTTTTTGGTTCTTAATTCATCTTTTTAACCCACTCTACCTGAGTTATGGAAAATACATTTATTTAGAACCTCTCATATGCTAGAAGGCATTAGTGGTACAATTAACATTCTTTGAAGGGAAAGGACAACCAGCTGAGTTGGAGAGAACAGAGGGAATGTTTGGAGTACTTTCCACCTAAGGGTGATTTCTGTGAAGTGAATTCCTAAATGCTTTAAATTACTCTGTTACTAACCATTAATCTGTGGAGCTCACACAGCCACCAGTAGTCAGTTACTTGACCATTTTGATTAAAAACAATTACCAGAAACTTTGTCTATTTGCAAATTTCCTGGAGAAAAGTATCTGCTTAAAATGTAAAGACTCGGCTCTAAGCTTTACAAGGCAGAAGAAGAGAACACCTTGCTTATTTTGCATAAGGAGTTAGGCTGTGTATGATACACAGAGACAGCAGGCATGGCTCCTGCCCTGGGAAGTCATCTTGCTTACTGGCACAGCACATGAAAAGTTCTGTGTTGACAAGAGTACATTCTGAGCCAAGCCCCGTCATTTGAGCCTGGCCCCAACTTTTCACCTCTGCATATATGCTTCAGTATAGAACAAAATGGCAGAGTAGAAGGACGTTAGCTCATCTTCTTCTGTGAGAACTCCAATATTGCCACTAGCTGCTGAACAACCATTGACAGGAAAATGTTGGATCCCACCAAAAACAGATTCTGCATGTTTAAGGGCAAAGGAGAAGCCCCAACAAGACAGCAGGAGGGGCAAATTGCATTTAGAATCAAACCAGGTGTCTGCCAGAGACTCTTGCAGGGTTCAAAAAAATCCTTGTGTGCACCAGGACCCAGGGACCCCACAAGAGACTGAGCCAGACCTGCTTTTGAGTGTTTGAGTGTCTCCTGCAGAGGCACAGGTTAGCAGTGGCCTGCTATGGGGACAGGGGCTCTGGCTGCAACAGACCTGGGAGACACACCATAGAGCCACAGAGCAGACAACCCACAAAAAAGAGAGCAATTATACCAAAGAAGTTCTTGCACTGCTGTGAAAGTTCTAGGGCCCACAGCAGATATCCCAACCTGGGGATCCACCAAAGGGACTGAGAACCCCCAGGAATTTGACTTTGAATGCCAGTGGAATTTGATTATAGAACTTCCACAGGACTGGGGAAAGCAGACTGGGGCATCATACTCTTGGAGGGCACAGACAAAACCTTGTGTGCACCAGGACCCAGGAGAATGGAGCAGTGACCCCACAAGAGACTGAGCCAGACTTGCCTGTGAGCGCCCAGGAGTCTCCGATGGAGGACAGTGGCCTGCCATGGGGTCAGGGGCACTGAACAACAGTCCTGGCATAATTCCTTTTGAAGGAGGTTGCCTCAGGCCAAACTACAGGGAGGTAACGCAGCCCCACCCATCAACAGGAAATTGGATTAAAGATTTATTTAGCAAGAGATGGGAATACCAAACTACCTTACCTGTATCCTGAGAAACCTGTATGCATGTCAAGAAGCAATTGTAGAACCAGACATGGAACAATGGACTGGTTCCAAATTGGAGAAGGAGTATATCATAGCTATATATTGTCACCTTGCTTATCTAACTCATATGCAGAATACATCATGTGAAATCTCAGATTGGATGAAGGACAAGCTGGAATCAAGAAGTATCAATATCCTCAGATATGCAGATGACACCACCCTTACGGCAGAAAGAGAACAGTAACTAAAGAACCTCTTGATGAAAGTGAAAGAGGAGAGTGATAAAGCTGGCTTAAAACTCAGCATTCAAAAAACAATGATCATGGCATCCAGTCCCATCACTTCATGGCAAATAAATGGGGAAACAATGGAAACAGTGACAGACTTTATTTTCTTGGACTCCAAAATCACTGCAGATGATGACCGCAGCCTCAAAATTAAAAGACGCTTGCTCCTTGGAAGAAAAGCTGTGACCAATCTAGACAACATATTAAAAAGCAGAGACATTACTTTACCGACAAAGCTCTGTATAGTCAAAACTTTGGTTTTCCAGTAGTCATGTACGAATGTGAGAGTTGGACCATAAAGAAGGCTGGGTGATGATGAATCGATGCTTTTGAACTGTGGTGTTGGAGAAGACTCTTGAGAGTTCCTTGGACAGCAAAGAGATAAAAACAATCAATCCTAAAAAAAAATCAGTCCTGAATATTCATTGGAAGGACTGATGCTGAAGCTGAAGCTCCAGTATTTTGGCCACCTGATGCGAAGAGCTGATTCATTGGAAAAGATCCTGATGCTGGGAAAGATTGAAGGCAGAAGGAAAAGGGGACGACAGAGGATAAAATGGTTGGATGTCATCACCAACTCGATGGACATGAGCACATTCCAGGTGTTGGTGATGGACAGGGAAGCCTGGTGTGCTGCAGTCCATGGGGTCACAAAGAGTCAGACAGCACTGAGAGACTGAACTGAACTGATACACTTCACCTTTGTAAGACACCTACTTTAAACATATTTGTATCTCAATATTGTCATCTGTATAATGGGGATTGTAAAACTTATTTTACAGAACTCTATAGTGTTTTGAGAGTGTGCACAAAGTCATTTGCCTGTTGTAGGCACTCAGTTGCTAGTAACTGTTACAAGTATAACAGAACGATACACAAAGTCAGAGAAAGGCAGTCCAGCATTAATCCAGTTGATCAAGGCAACTTCTAATTTTCTACTCCATCATGCTTAACTTAACACTTTCTGAGTCTTGACTGCAAGAGGGCTGCTCTCCATTTAGGCATTTTGGTTATGTTCCATGAAGGATGAAGTGGGTGGTTAAGAGATTCATGCCAGCTGAGTTTGGCTTCTTTCTATCAAGGAATCAAGAGCTTTCTCTGAATTCCAAATAGTTGATTCTGCTTATGCTTCCTTGGCCAAAACTGGGTCACAAAGCACGTCTTAGCTGCAAGGGAGTCTGGAGAAGAGAGTAGTCTCAAGAGGCACCTTGGCACTTGAACAGAACTGTGATACAGTCACCTGCCGAGGTTGTGTAGTTTCTAAAAGGCACAATTAAATTTCTTCCCAGGTGGTTTGGATCCATAACCAAAACTCTTAAGCACTGTACCATATTGACTCATTAAAAATAAGTGATCTTATATTTATCATCAGTTGATTTTTATCAAAGGGGCAACAGAAATTTAGTTGGGGAAAATTATAGTCTTTTAAATGAGTAATGTTGAGACAGTTACATACGTAAAGGCACAGAGCAGAATTTAGACTTTTACCTCTCACTGTACACAAAAATAAGATCAAAATGAATCTGACTTAAATGTAAGAACTAAAAGTCAAGCTTTAAAAGAAAATCTTTGTGACTCTGGGTTTGGAAAAGAGTACTTAGACGTGTCATCAAAAGCATGATCTGTAATAGAAATTGATGACGCAAATTGGATAAAAATTTAAAATTTTACACTTCAAAGGACACAATTTAAAAACTGAGAAGATAAGTCATAGACTGGAAGAAAACATTTTCAAAGATAGTATCTGATAAAAGACTTGTATCCAGAATCTATAAAGAACTCTTACAATTCACCAGTAAGACAAATGACCTGATTAAAATTGGAGAAAAGATTTTGATATAATAGACATTTTATCAAAGAAAAAAATACAAGTGAATAATAAGCATATGAAAAAATGCACTACATTATTGGTTTTTAGGGAAAAGCAAATTATCATCACAATTAGATTCTACCTTACATTCACTAAAATGGCTTTAATTCAAGCAACAGACAGTAATATGTATTGGTATGAATGTGAAGAAACTGGATTCCTTTACATCTTAGGGATGTAAAATCCTATAACCATTCTAGAACGCTGTCAGTTTTTAAAAAAGTTAAATATATTGTTATCATTTGACATAGCTATTCTATACCTAGATAACCACCCTAAGGAAATGAAACCTATCTTGATATAAACACAACAAAGATTTGCACACAAATATTCATGGCACCATCATTCATAATAGCCGAGAAGTAGAAGCAAGCCAGATGTCTGTCAACAGGTGATCAGGAAAATGTGCTGTATCTCTACAGTAGCACACAACTAGTAGTTAAAAGAAAGTAAATATGGATACAACACTCTTGTCCTCAGAAATATTAAGACAGATGAAAGAATCCAGAACAAAAGGCTCCATACTGTATGATTCTATCTAGGTGAAATACCCAGAAAAGACAACCCTTTAGGAGGAAAGCAGACTAGTGGTTTCTCAAGCAGGGAGTCATTTTGCCTTGACTGCAAAATGGCCATAAGGTCTCTTCAGAGTGATAGAAAAGTTCTGAACCTGCATTATAATGCTATTTATACAACTCTAAATTTACCCAAAGTTTGAACTTGTATACTTAGAACTGTTGAGTTTTATGTTATGTAAACTACCCATCAGTAAAGCTAGTGTTTTTTTTTAAATGGTCTCAAAAGAAGAGAGGTTATATTCTAGATATTCCCCTCAGCTTTGTTTTACTAATGAATTTAGAGCTTAATGTATTAAATTGAGCAGTTACTGACAGAATCCAAATGTTGAATTGCATTCTGAACTCATTCACTATGAGTATTTCATTCACTAAGTCTCCATTCAGGCTTCCAGTCCCACAAGAAGTGTATTCCAAGTAAACAATAAGTAGCTCGTCAAGAAGATATTGTCATTAATTTACCCACTTTTGCATTTTGTACAGTGTATGCTTTGGAGTTAGGATTAACATGGACTAGAAATTCTGGGGTGAGTCCTTGTGCCTTGTCCTTATCAAAGCCCTTTGATAGACACAAGGTCTTTTTGAAGTAGTCCTTTATCCCTTTGTCATAAAACCTTATATTAAATTACTTTTAAATGATTTTTTGGTACAGAATCTGACACCGTATTAAAAAGTACACTCTGGAAACCGATCTAATGTAATTTAGAAAGATTTTCACAATTGAGACACATCATCAAACCATCCAAATTTAACATTTCCTTCAAGCTGAAGTTTCCCCATCTCCCTTGCGTAAAAGCTGTATTGTGTACAGCTTTGAAGTATTTGGAAAATATATTTTGATGTTCCAAATGTAACAGCTTTATACGCCTAGCTGACATTATTCCAAGTATGTAGCTTTTCTCTCTTTTATTTGAAAAATTAAAAACATGACTCTATGCCTTAAAAAAAAATTAATCTGTGATATGTTTTCTCTGGAGCCCCTAAAAAGAATCATACTCCTTACATGAGTCTCAAGTTCTGCCTTAATGCTGTAAAATAAGATGGGATTTTTGTTTTTAATTATAGAAGCCCTGCATACACTGTTTTGGGCTTCCCTGGTAGCTCAGCAGTAAAGAATCTGCCTGCAGTGCAAGAGCCATAGGCGATGCGGATTCAATCCCTGGGTCAGGAAGATCCCCTGGAGGAGAGCATGGCAACCAATTCCAGTGTTCTTGTCTGGGAAATCCCTTGGACAGAGGAGCCTGGAGGGCTACAGTCCATGGGGTCACAAAGAGTCGGACACGACTGGAGCGACTTTGCACACACATGCACACTTACATTGTTTTAAGCTTTTGGAAGCAATTTAAATGGCATCAGGCAGTTTGTCCTTACATCTCCGTCCATTTCAACTGTGTTATAGCAGCATATAGTTTCAGAGCTATAGAGACCTCAGAAGATAGACAGCTCAACCATCCTCACTTTGCAGATAGAGGAAGTAATGCCCAAGGAGCTTCTGTAACTTGCTTCATCCAAAACCACATAGACAGTTGGTGGGTCTCAGCCCAGTGCTTGTTCTACCACACTGCTCTCTTAGCATCTCAGAATTTCAGAGCCTAAAGAGGCCTTCAGACAATGCCAGCCAAAACTAGGCCTCGCAGAGAAGTAGCTGACTACAGAGATGTGAAATAATGTCTGCAAAATGGTCTCCGAACTCTCTTCCTCTTTGATAGCATCCTTTTAAGATGTAGTGCTGGTGTTCTGGAGCATTCTTAAGATTCATACAGGCGGGGCACAATTCTAATAATTCAAGTTATTTTCAGTATCTTGCTACTGTAGCAAGCTGCAGAGAACAAAGATTAGTGAAATTGTTTTAGTCTGTACAAGTGACTGTTTAAGGAAGACCTGATGATGAGAGGTGGTTGGGAAGTAAATGCGTTTTATTTTTATTAGGGATGTAATTTATAAATTGATTCACTTTAACGTGTTTCAGACTTATTTCAGAAAATCCCTTTTGGTTTATGGAGTGCTTTTATGTTTATTATTACCTTATCAGATCATCCTAATAGCATGATGAGGTTGCTATTGCTATTCTGATTTAACATTTAAAAATATAGAGGGTTAAAAACCACTGGATTGCCCAAGGTCACACTGTCATTAACTAAACAGAGAAGGTGTTAAGGCTTGGTCTTCTTATTCCAGACCACATAGGCTTTTCCCAATCTGTCTTAACTACCTTTAAGGATTCAAGGTATCGTTTCCCTATAGTTTTCGATTTCCTGATGTAACAGTTGTTCACAGACTATATCTTTAAGCAGGGTAGCTTAATAAAATTTAATAGACACAAGGGCTGCTGCTGTGACTATGTTGCTGTTGTTTTCAAGCCCTATTTTGTTGTTAGCAGAGTTTAACCTGAGATTGTTTTCTGCCAAAATAGAGAGTCACTAGAAGCATTCCTTCCTCTTAGAAGACAAGACATGCTCAAAGTTGAAATTGCAAAGCAAAGGAATTAGGAATGATTGTGCTTTTCATATGCACTCACTTTATAAAAGATTTACCAAAAGGATCCTATAAGTATGCAAAAGTGTTCTTTATGTATTTCAAATAGGATTTAGTTGACCAAAAAATTTTAATCATTTTGTAATCAGTTTTTCCAAGAAATTTATCTTTTATTCTTTGTTGGCTATGTTTCCTCATTTCTCAAAACTTTTCTTTTCATTTTCGGACAGTAAGATTGGTCTCATCCTCTGCCTTCAAAATTAGTGATGAGTGAAGAATTCCAAAGAGATCAGGGGAAATACTTAATATTGAACTTCAATATAAGGCAACTGGAACTAACTTGGCATCCCTGAATGACAGACAGAGTGTTATCTAGTCTGCTGTTATTGAAGTTTCTCCTGTTCTCATATTTATAACCCAAGAGGCAGGTCCATGTGGCTTTCAGTTTAGCTGAAGAGTCAGGAGCTTCATTCCTGAGGGAAGGAAGAGCAGCAAAGAACTTCAAGGCTCATGGTGTGTGCGCTAGCACTCTTTGATTTATTAGTTTATTATTTTTAGTCTGACCATAAAAGCATTTATCTTGCAATTATATTTCTTGCCTGAGATGAAACATTACTGATTTTTAGAAGCTTAGGATAAAGACTCTTCTGAAACATGGAGGAGGCATTGGAGGGGGAGCTGGGTATTTGTGAGTTGTTGAAAGAAAAGAGTTTGGTGGAGAACAGATGGGCTTCTCCAACCATACATATTCATGAGTGCATTTATTTCATTATGTCGTCCCCTGGGAAACCTCGTACTTCAGCTTGTATAAGTTCATATGGCCATCAAATTGAGCAGTCAGAAGCCCTCTGTCAAAACCTGTGTTGCAGCAAAATTTGAGGAAAAGTATGTGAAAGCCTTCACTTCTCACTTTTGTCTTGACTTTTCATCACTGAAACACCCGTGATTTCGAGATCTGAGACAAGAATGTCATTGAGCATAATAAATGTTAAGCATTGATAGCTAAACTGACACTCTATGTTAATCAGATAGCTGCGTGTTATGTTTAGATTATCACTAAGCACATTGTTTGCTAATTTTATAAGAAACATGAGATTAAAACATGTCTGCGTGTCTGAGAAGGAAATGGCAACCCACTCCATTATTCTTGCCTGGAGAATCCCAGGGACGGGGGAGCCTTGTGGGCTACCGTCTATGGGGTCGCACAGAGTCGGACATGACTGACGCGACTTAGCAGCCGCAGCAGCATGTCTGTTACAGCATCTCCAAAGTTCATGGCAGGTCCTTCTCATTTGTAGATCTGAAATGGGTCACCTCATGGTTTGGAAACTGTTCATTATTGAATTCCCTGGGTATCTGACAATTTGGCAGGCAACTACCTGTTATATGCTTCGTTAAATTCCTTTCCACTGGACCAAGACACAGAGAAGACTGTGAGCAACACAGATTTTTTTTCCCCCTTACGTTAAAAGCAAGCTTCTGGTTAGTGCTTAATGAAGGTATCTCAATTGCTTTTGTTTTAAATGTTTTACTCTCTGTATGCAATTCCACATGCCTTTACCTCAAATAAGAAAAAGAACATTTCAGTCTTTTCCCATTGTTGTCTGGCCTGGAGAAACTGTTGATGTATGATAAACTGTTCTAGAGATCTGTCAAGACTATTACTTGTGCCCTTCTCTGTCAAGCAATAAGTTGTCCTCTGCTCTGAGAACCTATGTGGAAACTGAAGCATGCGTGAAGTCTACCCACTTAGATGAAGCAGGTCATTCGTTTTCTTAAAATCCTTAAAATAGTAATCATGATGAATTTAATAATAACAAGAACATAACCTGATATTTATTAAGCATTACTCTATAGTAAGCTCCATACTAAGACTTTTTTAAAAAATTGATAACATCAATATTATTAGTATTTGCCTTTTGCATTTGAAAATACTGATGTTTAAAGAAGTTGGGTATCTTTTGCATATAGTGTCAAGAAACACTAGGGCTTATCAAACAAAGCATTGTCTCATTCAATTCTTGTAATATCTCAATAAGAGATCATAAGAATTTTAAAAAGCTGAACAATCCCATGGACTCTAGGCCTGAGTAGATTTAATAGGAAGAAAAGTCATGTGCAAATGTGTTATTGGGCATCAAAACCATGGGAAAAATGAAACTATTTTGCAGAGGTAGAAAACAAGAGAACCATATAGTCAGGTGGGAGTGACTTGGTCTCTCATAGTTTCAGCTTCTGCCTGCATTTCCTGGGAGCCTCCGACTACAGTTCATTTCTGTGATCTATAGTTTTACAATAACCTTCCCTCAACTTTAGGTAGCTACAGTGGGTTTCTATTCCCTGCAACCAAACGTTTGAACTTGCAAATAATGTAATTAATATTCAAACTCTTGCCTTTAGACTTTAAACCAAAGTCAACACTTGCTCCAAATCATCCTTTGTTTAGTGGCCCTCCACACTGGAAAGAAAGGGCCCAGTGACTGTGGCCATGGAGCTACACATGTTTATAGAGCTCTCAAGTGAGGAGACAAAAACAAGTATGTAAAGGAGGAAGCTGTGTAGACAATGACTTCTGGTAGCATGGCAATAAATCTAAGCAATGGCTAATGCTAGTTTAAGACTACCTTTATTAAAACACTTCTTTGCAAGGAGATCCAACCAGTCCATTCTGAAGGAGATCAGCCCTGGGATTTCTTTGGAAGGAATGATGCTAAAGCTGAAACTCCAGTACTTTGGCCACCTCATGCGAAGAGTTGACTCACTGGAAAAGACTCTGATGCTGGGAGTGATTGGGGGCAGAAGGAGAAGGGGACGACAGAGGAGAAGATGGCATCACTGACTCAATGGACATGAGTCTGAGTGAACTCCGGGAGTTGGTGATGGACAGGGAGGCCTGGCATGCTGCCATTCATGGGGTCGCAAAGAGTCGGACACGAATGAGCAACTGAACTGAACTGAACTGAAAATGAAAATGCTTATTAAAAGTTGTTATTATAGTAAAAGTTTATGATAGGAATATATAGAGCAAAGGCTAGAAGCCCTCCTCTTGTTTTCCTCACTCCAGTCGTCGGGGACCCGTGATGCACAGTTTGGTATGTCTTTTCTGTGTAACATTTCCATGGGCAGAGCAGATATGTGCATATAATGGGGTTGTGTTCAAACACTTCACACCAGTCATACTTGCCTCTTATTGACTGTATATTATACCATGGATGCCCTGAGGTATGAATGCACTCAGATTTGGTTCATTTATATTCAGAGCTACATGGCCTATCCCATGGTGTACCAGCTCTCAATTGGTGAGCATTGATTGTCTCCACATTTCTAATATTATTATTATTTCTATTATTACATTATATAAACAATTCTTTTTAAACTCCCTCATTTGCTCATTTGAGACCATATGTCAGAAACATTGTTAAGAGCACTAAACCTGTAACCATCCACCCTTATAAATCCTAAAAGGCAGGTAAATATAATAGGTATTCGTATTTATGTATCACCTAATCACTTCACATGACAATTATTAAGGTCCTACGATGCTAACCATTGATCAGAATCCCTCTGTGTTTTAATGCAATTCAGAGCAGTAAAGGATGAGTATAACTGCTATTCCTTCTGTCTATCTAAAAAAGATTTTAAAACACTAAAAAATGACAGTGAATAACCACTCACTCTTAGGGGGTATAGGATATGGAATTGCTCTCTGACTAGTTTACCCTTGACTGCTTAGAAAATCAACTAGTAAGCAAGTATTTATTGATCAACTGTGAAGTGCCCAGTACAAATATAGGAAAATATCTAGGATTATTTTTTTTAATCCTTCATACAAGAACCCACGCTCTCTGAGCAAGTAGAGCAGGAAAAGATGAATGGGCTTCAGTAATGAGATGTTGTTGCTGATGTTTTAGGATTTTTCATGTATAATTTAAGAAACAGGGTAAATATATGCAGCACAGAGGATACAATAATACTGAGAACATTTAGAAAACTTTTGTTAATGTTTTATGAAATAGAATCTTCCTTATCAAGGATGCAAAATACATCAGTCAAAAGCTGTTTGTTTTGTGAATATTTGCTGCCTTCCAGTGTCATGGCAGATGAAGAAATCTTCAAAATTAGTGAAATAACATATGTGAAAACTCTCTCTGTACTCCTTTATTGAGAGCCAGCTAGGTGAAAATTCCATGTTTAACACTTCAGAAGATGTCAAGACTAAGAAAACACCATCCCTATACAAAAGGTTCAGTTCAGTTCAGCTGCTCAGTCATGTCCAACTCTTTGCAACCTCATGGACTGCAGCATGCCAGGCCGCCCTGTCCATCACCAACTCCTGGAGTTTGCTCAAACTCATGTCCATTGAGTCGGTGATGCCATCCAACCATCTCTTCCTCTGTCATCCCCTTCTCATCCTGCCTTCAATATTTCTCAGCATCAGGGTCTTTTAAAATGAGTCAGTTCTTCGCATCATGTGGCCAAAGTATGGGAGTTTCAGCTTCAACATCAGTCCTGACAAATATTCAGGACTGATTTCCTTTAGGATGGACTGGTTGGATCTCTTGCTGTCCAAGGGGACTCTCAAGAGTCTTCTCCAACACCACAGTTCAGAAGCATCAATTTTTGCTGCTCAGCTTTTTTTACATAGTCCAACTCTCACATCCATACATGACTTCTGGAAAAACCATAGCCTTGACTAGATGGACCTTTGTTGGCAAAGTAATGTCTCTGCTTTTTAATATGCTGTCTAGGTTGGTCATAGCTTTTCTTCCAAGGAGCAATCATCTTTTAATTTCATGGCTGAAGTCACCATCTGCAGTGAATTTGGAGCCCCCCAAAATAAAGTCTGTCACCATTCTTGCTGTTTCCGCATCTATTTGCCATGAAGTGATGGGACCAGATGCCATGATGTTAGCTTTCTAAATGTTGAGTTTTAAGCCAACTTTTTCGCTTTCCTCTGGCACTTTCATCAAGAGGCTCTTTTGTTCATCTTTGCTTTCTGCCATAAGGGTGGTGTCATCTGCATATCTGAAGTTATTGATATTTCTCCTGGCAATCTTGATTCCAGCTTGTGCTTCACCAGCCCAGCGTTTCTCATGATGTACTCTGCATGTAAGTTAAATAAGCAGGGTGATAATATACAGCCCTGATGTACTCTTTTCCTGACTTGGAACCAGTCTGTTTTTCCATGTCCGGTTCTAACTATTGCTTCCTGACCTGCATATAGGTTTCTCAAGAGGCAGGTCAGGTGGTCTGGTATTCCCATCTCTTGAGGAATTTTCCAAAGTTTGTTGTGGTCCACACAATCAAAGGCTTTGGCATAGTCAATAAAGCAGAAGTAGATGTTTTTCTGCAACTCTCTTGCTTTTTCAGTGATCCAACGGATGTTGGCAATTTGATCTCTGCTTCCTCTGCCTTTTCTAAATCCAGCTGGTACATCTGGAAGTTCATGGTTCACGTGACTGTTGAAGCCTAGCTTGGAGAATTTTGAGCATTACTTTACTAGTGTGTGAGATGAGTGCAATTGAGCGGTAGTTTGAACATTCTTTGGCATTGCCTTTCTTTGTGACTGGAATGAAAACTGACCTTTTCCAGTCCTGTGGCCACTGCTGAGTTTTCCAAATTTGCTGGCATATTGAGTGTAGCACTTTCACAGCATCATCTTTTAGGATCTGAAACAGCTCAACTGAAATTCCATCACCTCCACTAGCTTTGTTTGTAGTGATGCTTCCTAAGGCTCACTTGACTTCTCATTCCAGGATGTCTGGCTCTAGGTGAGTGATCACACCATCATGATTATCTGGGTCGTGAAGATCTTTTTTATATAGTTCTTCTGTGTATTCTTGCCACCTCTTCTTAATATCTTCTGCTTCTGTTAGGTCCATACCACTTGAGTCCTTTATTGTGCCCATCTTTGCATGAAAAGTTCTCTTGGTATCTCTAATTTTCTTGAAGAGATCTGTAGTTTTTCCCATTCTATTGTTTTCCTCTATTTCTTTGCACTGATCACTGAGGAAGGCTTTCTTATCTCTCCTTGCTATTCTTTGGACCTCTGCATTCAAATGGGTATATCTTTTCTTTTCTCCTTTGCCTTTAGAGTCTCTTCTATTTACAGCTATTTGTAAGGCCTCCTCAGACAACCATTTTGCCTTTTTGCATTTCTTTTCTTGGGGATGGTCTTGATCCCTGTCTCCTGTACAATGTCATGAACCTCCATCCATAATTCTTCAGGCATTCTGTCTATCAGATCTAATCCCTTGAATCTATTTGTCACTTCCACTGTATAATCGTAAGGGATTTGATTTAGGTTATACTTGAATGGTCTAGTGGTTTTTCCCTACTTTCTTAAATTTAAGTCTGAATTTGGCAATAAGGAGTTCATGATCTGAGCCACAGTCAGCTCCTGATCTTGTTTTTGCTGACTGTATAGAGGGTCTCCATCTTTGGCTGCAAAGAATATAATCAATCTGATTTCGGTATTGACCATCTAGTGATGTCCTTGTTTAGAGTCTTCTCTTGTGTTGTTGGAAGCAGGTGTTTGCTATGCTGTATAATAAATAAATAGCCAGAATGCACACATATTTTTAGCTTAAAAATGTAAGAATTATTATTAAAGCCCAGTTTGCTTCCTTGTTTTCATCATTTTTTCCTTAAAAAAATTAAACAGCTGTGTATGATTTTCTAAACCATATTCCTGTGTGCCTGTAACTGCCTACTACCAAGGGTTTGCTTTGTTTTGTTGCTAGGTGAATCCTTGGGATGAGATTTGTAATTGTGGTGAATAACTACAGCTTTCATTTTTTGAGTGCTTACTAGGTAGCCAGGCTCATACTAACGAATTTAGGTGGATTTTAAAAATTCTCCCATCAGGTCCTTGTGGGAAGGTTTGAAGAATCTGACAGTTATTAAATGGCTGAGCCAGAGAGCTGGGCCTGTTTCTATAGTCCTCTGTGCTACTGCGCCAGTGTCTACCAGTCGTTCTAAGGACACTGCAGGGTTTGCCTTATCTCAACACAACTCAAATAGTACTTTTTTAATGATTTTCCTAAATCATTTTTTATACCTGGGCCCTTCTAAGCATTTCAGAGAATAAAATTTGGGGGTTTATTGTACTAGTTATATGTTTTCTCTAAAGGATAGTCAAATAAATAGAAAACCATGAAAACAGAAATGTTTGTCCATATGCCACCTGCAATGATTTTGTTTTATTATAACTGTTACTTGTACCACACATAGGGAAACTCTTCACCCTGAATTACTCTTTTCGTTTTTTCTTTTTTTGTATCACCATATGCTGTCCGTATAGATGTTTGTTAGAGTTATCCACTTCCTTACAAAGGAATTAGTTGTGTAAAATCAAGTCTGATGGAGTATTACTCAGCCATTAAAAAGAATACATTTGAATCAGTTCTAATGAGGTGGATGAAACTGGAGCCTATTATACAGAGTGAAGTAAGCCAGAAAGAAAAACACCAATACAGTATACTAATGCATATATATGGAATTTAGAAAGATGGTAACAATAACCCTGTATACGAGACAGCAAAAGAGACACTGATGTATAGAACAGTCTTTTGGACTCTGTGGGAGAGGGAGAGGGTGGGATGATTTGGGAGAATGGCACTGAAATATGTATAACATTATATATGAAACGAGTCGCCAGTCCAGGTTCGATGCACAATACTGGATGCTTGGGGCTGGTGCACTGGGACGACCCAGAGGGATGGTATGGGGAGGGAGGAGGGAGGAGGGTTCAGGATGGGGAACACATATATACCTGTGGCGGATTCATTTTGATATATGGCAAAACCAATACAATATTTTAAAGTTAAATAAAATAAAATTAAAAAAAATAAAGAAAGAAACTGCAAGAACCATGGGGAAAAAAAATAAAATAAAATCAAGTTTGCATTTCAGTCCACCATGAAAACATATGTTTGTGTGTGGAGGAAATCTCACATGTATTGAATGATATAGAAAATGTGCTTCTAGAGATCATCCTAACAGATAGAACTTTACAATTAAAATAGATAGCAGAATATGCCCTCACCAGCAATGTCTTGTCATGTAAGATATGTTATCACCCAATTTTTCTGGATTTCTTTAAAAACTGTCTTAAAAGTAGAAAAACGAAATAAAAACAAAAAAACAGTTATGTGTCACCATTTGGATTAATTGATAAAGTGCGTCTTTTAATCAAACTAGTTCATTCTTCTTATTATTGCTGTTATTATTACTATTGGCACTATGGGAACTCAACAGAATATGTTGTTCCAAAAGGTATTCAAAGTCTTCATTCATTTTGCATAATCAGAAGGTCAAGCTTTACTCACAGAGCAATATATCTAATCAAAAGAAGCAATTACCAAAAGAGAAATTATTGTGTACCTGCTTGTAATCAACCAAGTTTTGACTTTATAATCCCACGTAGAAAGATTAGTTGAGAAACTCATAATGATATATAAAGATACCCTTTTAGAAAATGAACTTTCAAGACCTTATACAACAGGCAGAATTAAAATGAATTGACAAAGGGACCAGAAAAATTTTTTTACCACATTTTGGACTCCTCCCAATTAGGACAGAATCCTCATTGCTTATTCTGAACAGGGAAGCCCATTAATTTCTGCAATGTGGGCAGAATATAAAATATCAACTTTCACTACTTTTTGAAATTTCAGATAAAGGCAGAAATCTTTGTTAATTGTCTCATCATGAGAGGTAGATAGGTATTACTAAGCTTATTCTCTCAGTAATTTGGAACTTGAAGCACAGTGTTAAATTGTTTGGTTCTGTTTTCAAATTTTCCACTCTGCTTTTGACTCAAGCAGGTGGTCAGTGTTTGCATTCAAGATTTAAGATCATACAGCTCAGGACCTCAATCAAGGGTTCAAAATAGTAGTGTCTTATCTTCAGATTCCTCTAGGAGGAACCCGAAAAAATTGTATAGCTCTGTGCTCAGTGTACCCAGATTTGTACTTGGAAGAAAAGACAAGGTCTCTTTCCAAAAGTCCCTCTTGAGAGGGAGAGCAGCAGTATGGTACAGATGCAAACTCTGCCTTGCCCCTCAGTACACCGTTGGGCTAGGAGAGAGTAGTGCTGAGAGGCTCAGGCCACTAGATCTGGCCATGGGGCTAGCTCCTGAAGTGGTTTTATGTCAAGGCAAGCCTAGGTCTCACCTTGACTTCAATTTAGATCCTACATTTGAGGACACATTTTTTTTTTAAGGAAATGAAGCACCCAGGGAGCCTTTTGGGCATTAGGAGTGTGAAGTAACAGACCTGCAAAGAGATTGTGTTGTTTCTTTTGAATTCTGAGTGTTATTGGATATTTAGCCCCTAAGGCATTTCTAGATAAGAAGATATTTTATAGTAAAAGAAGCCATGAACTTAGAAATGATGAAGGCTTTAAGACTGAAGGTTATTTTTGTTGTTTTTTGATGGGGTAATTCATAGCCAGATGGTGAAAACTTTGATTTACATTCCAGCAATATGCTTCTAGGGTATGATGGAAAAGTAGCCACATATTGGACCAAAAATAAAGAAGAAATACACAAACTTAGTGCCAGGCATGGAGGAATCACCAAAGAAATGTTCCTTTTCTTTCTTTGCTCTCATTTCTCTTTTGAGCCTTGAGAGTGGAATATTCTATATTCCTTCTTTTCCTGTCTGGGAATTATTTACTCATAGTAAAATCCTTGCTGGGTTGTGAGTCTCTTTGAGGGCATCACACCATGTCTTATTAATTAGACCCCTCATTCCCAACCTTAGGCAGTAGCACTTAACACACAATAAGTGCTCAGTAAATGTTAAAAAATATCGTTGAAAGTATGTAGGAAGTCATTATAGTTGAAGGTTTACTCCCTGTGTTAGCATTATATTTCATTAAAAGGATCTAAATTGTTTGTTTGAGAAAGACTACCTATAGGAGACTCATCAGCGTGGATTCATTTGGTAACTGGAAAAAGTTGACAGGGGCTTCCTGGTAGGCTCAGTGGTAAAGAGTCCACCTTCAATGCAGGAGACACAAGAGGCGAGGGTTCCATCTCTGGGTCGGGAAGATCCTCTGGAGGAGGAAATGACAATCCCCTCCCATATTCTTGCCTGGAAAATCCCATGGACAGAGGAGCCCGGCAGACTACAGTTCATGGGGTCAGAAAAGACTTAGTGACCAAATAACAACAAAACTTGATAGGTAGGCTTTATGTGTTAGGCTTTTGGATATTTTTCATGGTACCCCTATTGTGTTACATTCCCACTGTGGATTGAACTTCTCTCAAAGAGAAGTTTCTTGCTTCTTGCTTCCCTAGAATAGCTCTTAACTTGATTGCAAATTAAAACTCTTGAAGGAGTAGCTCAGTCCAGTGATTTTTCAATGACTACACTGTCAGTGGGGGATTTATGGTTATCACCACTGCAAATTTCTATAAGCATTTGCATTTTGAAATGATTAGGATGACCATTCACTGAGATTATGATATATAATTTTTTTCTTTTGGTGTTTTTGAAAGAAGAACAATGAGGAGAGTAAATGGCTATTATTGCCATTTGGATAGAAGCCCATTTAAGGGAGATTCTGAGGACATGGCTCAAACTTTGACTCTTATTTAGAAGCATTTCCACTTGAGTCATTAAATGGCTCTTAGAGCCTCACAGCTTTCCAGAAGATATGAATTCTTAATGAAAGATGAAATTTGACTTTTAGTTGGAAGTATTATTATTAGTGCTGCAATATGAGAAGATATGGGGAGAAAAAAAGCAGAACATACTTTTCTTCCTTTTAAGATTACAGTTGCAGTTCTTTTCCTTCCATCCCATTTTCCCTCTTTCTCTCTCCTTTTAATCTTTTTCCCTCACCCATAATTTAAAATAGCAGCTGGGAGAAGTAGTGCTTAAACAGTATTTTATAAACATTCAAAGTGCAGTGATCCATTTATGATGATCATCAACAAAATTAAATGGGGGTGTTTAAATGGAGGTGTTTATTAAACATTCAAATTCTTGACCATTACTCCAAACCTACCAAATCAGAAAAATCTCCATGCTATGTAATTTTTTTTTTTTTTTTTAGCAAGAACCTTA